>NC_086444.1:974665777-975038277 GCF_028390025.1 Pseudophryne corroboree | reverse complement strand
AGTAGTTAGAACTGAAAGCGTGCCTGACCTGGAGGTAAAGAAGGATCTGTTTGCGTCTGAACAGTTAAAGGATCCTACCTTAATAAAGGCTAGAGAGAATGTTAAGATTGTTAATGGGGAACCTGTGGTACCAGGTGACAGGGTTACGTATCCCCACATGGCCATCTGTAATGAGCTCTTGTACCACATTGTCAAAAGGGGTGAGGATGTGGTGGAACAGCTGGTAGTTCCCCAGCCTTATCGGAGAACGGTACTAGATTTAGCTCATAGTCACGTTACCGCAGGACATTTAGGGGCAGAAAAAACCACTGAAAGAGTTTTACAAAGGTTCTTTTGGCCAGGGGTTTACAAAGAAGTGTCTGAATATTGTTCTTCCTGTCCTGAATGCCAGTATCATGCCCCTAGACCCCATTTCAGGAGCCCACTAGTTCCCATGCCTATTATAGAGGTCCCGTTTGACAGAATAGCCATGGATCTCGTGGGGCCCTTGTTAAAGTCTGCTCGGGGCCATCAGTATATCCTGGTAATTATGGACTATGCCACTCGATATCCTGAGGCTGTCCCTTTACGCACTATCACAACCAAGGCGATAGCTAGGGAGCTGGTGCAGGTATTTAGTAGAGTGGGAATACCAAAAGAAATTTTGACTGACCAAGGTACTCCATTTATGTCAAGGATCATGAAAGAATTGTGCAAGTTATTTAAGGTCACTCACCTCAGGACGTCCATCTACCATCCCCAAACTGACGGGTTGGTGGAAAGGTTTAATAAAACATTAAAAAGTATGTTAAAAAAGGTTGTTGAGAGAGATGGGAAAAACTGGGATTGTTTGTTGCCCTACTTGTTAATGGCCATCAGAGAAGTCCCTCAGTCCTCTACGGGGTTTTCTCCATTTGATTTGTTGTATGGTAGACACCCCAGAGGGCTGTTGGATATTGCCAAAGAGACGTGGGAAGGACAGCCCACTCCTTATAGAAGCGTTATTGAGCATGTAACACAAATGCAGGATAGGATTGCAGCCGTGGTACCTGTTGTCAGAGAGCACATGGAACAGGCCCAAAGTGCTCAACAGAGGGTCTATAACCGGAGTGCCAAGATACGGGAATTTGCTCCTGGAGATAGAGTTCTTGTTTTGGTACCCACTGTGGAAAGCAAATTCCTAGCTAAATGGCAGGGTCCATTTGAGATTAGGGAAAAAGTGAATGAGGTTAATTACAAAGTATACCAGCCGGGAAAGAGAAAACCCGAACAGATCTACCATGTTAACTTAATCAAACCCTGGAAAGATAGGTTGTCTCTGTCAGCGGAGCCTTGCCCTTCGGTGTCTTCACCCCGGTTGCTTCCCGCAGTGAAGGTGTCAGAGACATTATCAGCTGATCAGAACAATCAGGTTAAAGAATTTCTCATCCAAAATAGGGAGGTATTTTCAGAGCTGCCTGGCCGAACGACCATAATAAAACATGACATTGTCACAGAACCAGGGGTCAGGGTTCATTTAAAGCCATATAGGATTCCTGAAGCTCAGCGAGAAGCTATTTCTAAGGAAGTTAAAACCATGTTAGAACTTGGAGTCATAGAGGAGTCTAACAGTGAGTGGTCCAGTCCCATAGTGCTCATCCCGAAGCCCGACGGTAGCATACGCTTCTGTAATGACTTTCGTAAGTTAAATGAGGTGTCCAAGTTTGACGCATACCCCATGCCCCGTGTGGATGAGCTTGTAGAAAGGCTGGGAACAGCCAGGTTTCTCACCACATTGGACCTGACCAAAGGTTACTGGCAAATACCTTTATCTGATAGCGCCAAAGAAAAAACAGCCTTTTCGGTTCCGGAGGGGCTGTACCAGTATAAGATGTTACCCTTTGGGTTGCATGGGGCTCCAGCAACCTTTCAACGGGCGATGGATAAAATTTTGAGGCCCCATAGAAAATATGCAGCTGCCTATTTGGATGATGTGGTAATTCACAGTACAGACTGGGGGTCCCATTTGGTTAAAGTACAAGCAGTACTGGACTCAATCAGAGAGGCAGGGTTAACTGCTAACCCAAAGAAGTGCTGCCTCGCAATGGAGGAGGTCAAATACTTGGGCTTCACCATAGGCAGAGGTCTGATTAGGCCCCAATTGAATAAAGTTGATGCTATTCAAAACTGGCCTCGTCCAGTGAATAAAAAACAGGTAAGGGCTTTTTTGGGAATTACTGGGTACTATAGACGGTTTATTCCTAATTTTGCGACCACAGCGGTGCCGTTGTCAGACCTTACCAAAGGGAAGCAGTCAAATGTGGTGAAATGGAACCCTGATGCAGAAAAGGCGTTCCAAGCATTAAAAGTGGCTTTGTGTTCACAACCGGTGTTGATAACACCAGATTTTTCAAAAGAATTTGTGGTACAGACAGATGCCTCAGAGGTAGGGATAGGTGCTGTGCTGTCCCAAACCAGAGATGGGGACGAACACCCTATCATTTATTTGAGTAGGAAACTCAATGAGCATGAAAAAAAGTATGCCATTGTGGAAAAGGAGGCTTTGGCCATTAAGTGGGCACTAGATACCTTGAGATATTACCTCTTGGGTAGACAATTCAGACTAGTGACAGACCATGCCCCTTTAAAATGGATGTATGTAAATAGAGGCAAGAATGCTCGTGTAACTAGATGGTTTCTAGCGTTGCAGGACTTTAAGTTTACTGTCGAACATAGACCGGGAACACAATTGGCCAACGCAGATGCATTGTCTCGCATCTTCTGTTTGGGGGCTACAAGTGTTCCGGCCCCTAGGTCGAAACAGGGGAGGGGGATATGTGACAAGAACACTGGGATAGTGTTTGAGGGCAGGTATATTTGTCCCAGGTTCTTGTCTTACATGTTTTAGAAAATGTTAACTTCTAGGAAAAATGCTTTTTGTTTTGTCTGAACCTTTTCAGTTTGCTGTAAAAGCTGGGTAAAGGCTCTGAGAGAGAGATAAGGCGAGTTCTAGACATTGGGCCCAGTTCGGGTCTTTGGCCTCACAGAGGGCTAATCAGGGTTTCAGCTGTGTAAGAGTGTTATAGTGCTTCTAACCTGATTAGTATGGGCAGACTGCCTGGGAAGACTGCAGGATCTGTGTGTGAGAGACACGCTTTCTGATGCAAGTAAGCTATACAGTATGTACTGAAGAACTCTGTGTTTTGTTTAGTGACAGTTAGGAACATCTTATGTTTAGTTAGTGCCGGACAGGCAAGGTATTTTTATTTTGGGGTTTGTTTTATTTTCTGTTTCAATAAAACTGGCCGGGGTCAGTTGTACCAGAAACTGGACTTGTGTTGTTCCTCAGCTGCTGCGGGCTGCCATATTCCCCGGGAAAAGGCACCTTGCACCCCTACAGGGTTACAATATATATATATAAATATAGAGTTGGTTTATGTGTTCTGACTTCCTATTGTCCCCGCACGGGTAGATGTGCCCAGAGATGTGTGCAGTGATCTAGCACAGACCGCTCAGCACACATCTCTTCCCGCTCAGCACAGCCCGATGTGTGCTGAGCGAGGAGGGGCGCGCTCATTTCACCCAGCGTTGAAAATGAGCGACCTGCTAGATTCTGCCAAATCTAGAACCAGCGATAGCGCTGCGTGGATCCGCTCATTGCTGTCACTGGGGGCATACACACGGAGAGATCCGTGCTTAAAATCTAAGCAATCTAGTCAGATTGCTTAGATTTTAAGCATGGATCTCTCCGTGAGTACCCCCCTTTAGTTTCTTCTTGCTGTTGTTAATTAGGAAATTTGTTTTGTCAGTTTCTGGAACCTTGTTGGTACAGTAAGTGTGAACTGTGATGAAATAGATAATGAGAGCACAGCTAATAGGAAAGATAGTATTCATAAAGAATATAACAATTTATTAAAAGTAAATATAGTATATTATAAATATAATATAGTTGTTGTACTGTTGTAATAAAAAGACAATAGAAGTAGTGCTCTCATTATCTATTTTTACATTGATTTTTTTGGTAGGTGCAGATCATACCTATGCGAACATGGTACATGGTTACATCCTACTAACTGTTTGTGGATGTTTCTGCTGTATGTGATTTTTAGTTGTTTTAAATATACGTATATGCATATGCACTCTGTAAGGTGCTTTGGACCCTTATTTATTATTACCAGTTATTTATATAGCGCACACATATTCTTTAGTGATTTACAAAGAATATATTTTGCCATTCACATCAGTCCCTGCTCCAATCTATTTTTTCCTACCACATGTACACACACACACATTCATGGGGCAATATATTTACTAATATTCGTGTTTGAGTCGGTTTGTGTAGTGTTTAAACTCGTTTTGTATCGGGTGCATTTTCATGCAACTTTTTGAATCCATATACGCAAAGTTACGAAGCAGTCGACTTTATGGTTGTCGTGTTTTCCGATGTCGATGGCAGTCGTGTTTTTTTGGCACATTTACGGCCGTCATTGTCGTTTGCGTACGTGTTTTTGTTGTATTTGCTGGGTTTTTTCCTAAGTTAAACGCGGCAGGGTTTTTTTTTTTCCGCGGCCGCATTTTCACTTTCAGTTTCGATTTTCATCCCCGTTCGTGATTGGTTGTGTTTCAGATGGTAGGAGTGTCTGTGCGCAACCATATACATACGCCCCAAACCGTCCGCACCTCGTGGGTTTAGTTAGTGGTGAGGAGGAGGGAGGTTGTGCTGTGGAGGTAGGTGAATTTGTGGTTTGGTGAGGAGTGTTGGTAGCGATTTCTGAGTGTGGTATTGTGTTTGAAAGTCGTCTTGTCATTCTTGTTGTCTTGTATTTTGTGGTTTTGTCTCATTTTTAGTCCAAGTTATTTTTCTTTATAGTCCCTTGTGTGTGTGTGTGTGTGTGTGTGTGTGTGTGTGTGTGTGTGTGTGTGTGTGTGTGTGTGAGTTGTGTAGTAGTGGTAGTGGAGGAGTGTGTTGTTTGTCTTTTTTTTCCTGTGTTAAGTGTTTAGACACACAATTATGTGTGACTCAGAGGTGGAGGGAGTGAGTGAGGGGGAGGAGGTTGGTCAGGTGGAGGAGGTGAGTGTTAGTGAGGTTAGTGAGGTGGAGGAGGTGGGTGAGGTTGCTGCAGCAGCCTCAAGTGATAGTGACAGTCAGAGTGCTCCGCAGCCACGCACCACTACTAAGACTGGGCGGAATGTAAAGTTTAGTTTTGTTGAAAATGTGGCATTGGTGCATGAGCTGATGAAGTATCAGAGGCAGCTATTTGGTCCTGAGTCCGCCAAGGTTCCAACACGGAGGAAGACGGTGTTGTGGGCAAAAGTTGTTGCTGCTGTCAATAGTGAGGGGGTGGTCAAGCGGACGGAGGACACGTGCCGCAAACGGTGCTATGACATAAAGCGACGTGTCAAGTCCAAAATGGCCAAGGAGGCCATGTCGGCTCGGAAAACCGGTGGTGGGCAGCCCTATATTGCAAGATATCTGGAGTATGAGGAGCCCATGCGGAGTGTAATGCCTCCAGAAGTTGTCTCTGCAACCCATGTCCGGGATTCAGATAGGCCCAGGAAGAATGGTGAGCATGTGTATTTGCATTTACATTCTATGATTTTTTTTTTTTTTAAATGTGTGTCATGGGACATTGCATATTACTCCCATCTTCAAGTGTGTGTCAGCAAATACATTGTTTTGGTTAATGTTTTATACAAAAGCTAATGTAACATCTTACTTTATTGTATGTCATGTGTTTTTATGAAAGATATTTTGCATGTGTAGTTTGGACTTGGTGTGTCTCTGAATTGTCCTGCAATAATGTTTTCCTTTTGGGCGTTTTTATTTTAAAATTGTGACTCTGTTTTATTTTTAAGTGATCCATGTGCATTGTTTAAAAAACAGTGGTTGTCATGTTAGAGGCTGGAGTACTGGAAAGTGGTTTGGAAACCACTTACATGTGTAATGTCATTATTAGATAATGTTAATTATTTAATTAAAATAACACTATTTATTTGATAATTTTTTGCTTGTATTTGTACCGTGACACCACACTGCAGTGTCATTTTTTAAAAAATTGCTACATTTTGTTTTGGCTCATATAGTGGTAATGTGTCTTTGGAGTGCCAAATCACAGAGCAATTTATATATTACATCTGTAATATTTATCCTTTCAATACAAAATGAAGATGTGTGGTTTTTTTTGTTTTGTTTTTTTCTTTAACTTGTGGCCTATGTCAGTGTCCTGTACATGTTTTCCTGTGTTGATGTTGCCATAGTGCATATGTGTATTGGCCAATGTTTTTAGTTTTTTTTTAGTTTTTTTTTTTTAATTTCCGGTCCTTATGTTTTTTATAAATAAAAACCAAGCATTTCTAAAAGAAAAAATGTTTATAAGCATAATGGGTGGATGTATACACAATAGCATGAAACATTTTTTTATTTTATTTTATACAGTGTTAGAAAAAAACAGTACTACTCGTCGGCCAGTAACTCCTATCACATCTGATGATGATGACGCTGCGGAAGCAGGTAAAGTGTCCATTGTAGTATAGGGTATGCTTGTAAAGGAATGGCCATAACAAAATTGCACTTTCATTAAAAGGTCCATCAAAATAAGTATGGAGCAGCAGAAGTGGCACTTCTGTAAGACATCACCACAAAAAACCTGTGGCCGAAAAGAAAGCAAGGTCGTATGTCCCGGCCCAAACACAGCAGGCTACCCCGCCACGAAGATTATCGTCCGTATGTTCTGTCCCCCACTCCAAATTTTGGACACACCTCCAAGACGTCATCCACACTTCCCTCATCTTGATTGTGAGTATCAAACTGAAATAAATGTGAAAAATTTCAGAACGTAATCAAAATATTTCATAACCGCATTAAGTCAAAACACATCAAAAACTTAAATACTTACCGCAGTAAGTAAAAGCTGAAATGGAATCCAAGCTAAATGGCCTTGTCCACATCCAGTAAAGATATGTATGTCCACTTGAGCCATACAGTATGACATTGTGTGTAAGATGCTGCAACAAAAAAGCATGTTGTTTGTAATGCAAAAAGTAAGGTTGTTTTTCCAAATTTCACATGTGTGTTTGAGGTAACATTGCAAAATACGTTATAAAAAAATTACTATGTTTGTTTGAACAAAGCTATAAGGTAACACATTATGTATTCCAATGTGTTTTTATGGTGGAGTATGTGTGAGCTACAATAAAACTAAAGTGTTTGCTTTCACAATTAAGTAACCAGACACATTTGCCACAAACAGGCATATGTATGTATTTAAGCTATGAGTGATGATGTTGCTAGGCAGAATAGTTGAAAGCAACAGTGAATGACATGTGTTCCATGTGTAGTGATTTGTTTACATTTCTCAAACATATGGATAGCTAACGAAGATTTGTTTAACATTTCAGCTTCTAGTCCTGGGAACAGCATCCCTCCGCAACAACACCAACACAGTGACACGGAGGAGACAAACATCTTAGAAATGCAGCCATTAATGCAAGGAATGAGCCCCCCAGCACCTGTGAGTACACCACCACAGCAAAGCACACCACCACCACAACACAGCCCAACAACACCAGGAACACAAGGCCCTGATCAGGTGTTTTGGTCCATTTGGGCTAGACAGCAGGCCACTAATGAAGATTGCCTGCGTAAGCAGACACAAATGTTTGCAAGCCTACCATCTCACCTCAGAAGAATATCAAGAAATCTGAGTAGACAAAATGAACAAACAACCAGAATAGGCAATACCATGGAACTCATGCGTACAGACATTACACAGGTCATGGGCAACTTACAGCGCATAATGGAAGAACAGCACAGACAACAGCAAAGTTATATGAGCATTTTTCAAAACAATCAAAAGATTAATGAAAGTTTATTCCGAAATAGTAGACAATCAAAATGCTGCTACACGTGAACTCAATGCCACCCTCACTAACCTGAATGAAACACTCAGATGCATGCACCAACAGCAAACAAGCAGCAGTTCTGGTACGACTACTCCAAATATCATGCCAGTCTCATCACCACCAAGACGCTCCACCAGAGCACGACAACATGACAGTGCTAAAGGCAAAGGGCAGGACAAGCAGCGACCAAAAAACACTTGAAAAAAATACAAGTTAGACATTTGTGATAAGTAACTCAAAATAGTTAGTAAGTGTATTTTTGGCAAAAAATATATAACACTTAGCTCCTTGAAATTTTTTTCAACATCATTAATTATAAGTGGTACAAACAATAACATAAAATTTGTACGCACATTTATTCTTTACCATTTTTTTGTATTGGAGGAGTGAAATGTTGATGGAGCCACACATACATGTTAGCAGGAAGTAAACTGACCACTTGATTTTTTTCTAATCATTACTCTTTCTAGATTCCAATCATTCTCTTTTCCTGCAGACACAATAATTGCCAGCCAGACAGAATGTCTTTAGCAGGAAGTAAGCTGACCACTTGATTTTTTTCTAATCATTACTCTTTCTAGATTCCAATCATTCTCTTTTCCTGCAGACAATCCAAATTACAATGTTATTGATACATATTTTAGCTTTCTTCTCTATACACCATTACAAGAAGAACACAATTGAGTTGCATAAAAAGTTTGTAATATGTTTGCTTTGTTTTGTTTTAAAAACATTGACAAAATGAATGTCAGTATTGTTGGAACATGTTTGTGTATGTTAAAAATTAGTAAGAATGTTTTTACACATGATGTTGAAACAAACAAATATGTACTTTTACAACAAAAATCAAAGCATGTGTATAATAATGTATATGTGTGGCAAACTGTGTATTTACTTACACATCATCAAGTTTACAGCATCAAACATTAGGAAATAAATTATTCCTGATTACAGTAAGTTTGTGTGTCTTAAATATGATGGTGCATCACACATAGGGGCACATGTATTCCTCAAGGCTAACATATTATATGTTGAGGAGTGTTTTTTGGGAACACAGGTTCTCAAACTCGGCCCTCAGGAACCCACACAGTGCATGTTTTGCAGGTTTCCTCACAGAATCACAAGTGACATAATTAGCTCCACCTGTGAACCTTTTAACATATGTCTGTGAGTAATTCATACACCTGTGCTTCTACTGGTATACGTGAAAAACATGCACTGTGTGTGGTCCTGAGGGCCGAGTTTGTGAACCTGTGCATTAGGACGTTACACACAATGATAAAGTGAAATACTAAATGGATTATGTGGGCTTGTAAGAAATTAGCACTGCAAGTTTACGATCACTTATCCAGACTTAATGCATGCCACTCATAATCTGTTGTTTTGAGTATAAAAATACACACAATACACATGCGACATTTGTTTTTCATAAAGCGAGGGTATGTTTGTTTGTGTCAAGGAGACAGACACATTCTGAGTAATGGTTTTGGGAAAAAAAAGGCAAAACATCAATTTATGATTACACAACAAATGAAATAAGCAAAACAAACTTACCTTAGAAATAGCGATTGATGATCTCTTGCCTAACCTGCCTCCCTACATCTGTACTCCAAGTATCACCAGATGTCTCCAATTCCTCTGTTTGCTGGCTGCTTTCTTCCTCCTCCTTCTTAACATGTGGCAGATGTTGTTGCAAACACATGTTATGAAGAAAGCAGCAGCAGAACACAATTTGAGTCACCTTGGAGGGACTATACAACAAAAGGCCACCAGACTTATCCAGACACCGAAACCTAGATTTCAGCACACCAAAACATCTTTCTTTCACATTCTGCGTGGACTTATGTGCATGATTGTAATTGTGTTCAGCAGGGGTATCAGGTCGGGACAATGGAGTTAGAAGCCAAGAGAAACAGCCATATCCTCCATCACCTAAAAGACAGATATAGTAACGTGATTCATGTTAAGATACAGCAACACATAAGTAACACACTGTGGGGCAGATGTATTAACCTGTAGAAGGCATAAGGAAGTGAAAAACCAGTGATATGTGCAAGGTAATAAAGGCAGCAGACAATCTGTTCCTAAATGTTCATTTACATATTGGAGCTGATTGGCTGGTGCCTTTATCACCTTGCACAGATCACTGGTTTCTCACTTCCTTATGCCTTCTACAGGTTAATACATCTGCACCTGTATTTGGAAAAAGTATATGCAGGCCTACACATATCAAATAACATACCCAGCAGCCATCCATCTGGCATCCGTCCTCAAACTTATCAAAGAGGGATGACTGACTGAGGATGAAGGAGTCATGGCAGCCCCCATCACAAACCACCTGCACATTTGTGGAGTGTTCGAAATGGCGATTTGTATATATGTGCTGCCTGCCCCTAGGTGGTCTCAGCTGAATGTGTGTGCAATCTATGGCTCCAAGCACATTGGGCATGCCAGCCAGCTCATAGAAATCTACCCTGACGACATGCCACTGAGACTCCTGGGTAGAGAAGCAGATTGAGGCCTCGATGTGGGGCTGCAAAACAGACAACACCTGTGTGAACATTTTAAAGAACAATAAACATGAGATTTTAGGACAGAACTGGCCACCGAGAAATTAAAACAAACACAAAACAGAAGAGGTCGTTAGGTATACATCACCTGTGTTAAGATTCTTGAAAATGAGGGCTGTGAGATTCCTATGACATCCCCAGACACAGCCTGAAAGCTGCCAGTAGCCATAAAGTGCAACACAGCCAGGAGTTTGTGCAGGCCTGAGACAGGGCGAGAGCGTGCTGTCTCAGGGTCTAGGCCCAGTTTGACAAGGTCATACAGACGGAAAATGTTGTTATGATTTAGATGGAACATCTGTATGACCTTATCATTGGACAATGCGTTCAAGTTTAAACGCCCCCTAAAAAAACGAGGCCTGCGCAGCCTCCGCGGAACCTGTACAACCTGCTGACCATGTTCAGTTTCTTGGCCCTGGGTACTTACAGGCTGATGTCTGAGTCTAAGGAATCCCACAGCACACAAAAGATCACTGGCCCACAGTCCTGCTGCCATTTCTGAGTGTAGGTGTATTGAAATGGGCCTAACATCCTTTTATTCAGGTGTGAGTGATTTTTTATTTGCAACACATGTAAACACGACTGAAAAAAGCAGGTCTATTTTTTTTGCACTCAGAGACTAACACCCAAATACGAATGAATAGTGAATTCCCGTATTCTATGTAATAACAGCCGCGTTTGACCGATGGTCTATTCATTCGTATTTGTGAACGTTGTCATTCAAACCATTACGAATAGTCCAAACACTGCCGAGATTGGTGCTTGGTGAATTCCCGGATTGGGACTTAGAAAAAAAAACACAAATTGGACAAACTCGGATTCTTAGTAAATACTGGCCATGGTAGGGTCAATTTTTGTTGGGAGCCAATTAACCTACCAGCATTTATTTGGAGTGTGGGAGGAAACTGGAGTACCCGGTGGAAACCCACACAAGCATGGGGAGACTATACAAACTCTGCACAGATAAGGCCATGGTGGGAATCAGACCAATGACCCCAGTGCTTTGAGGCAGTAATGCTAACCATTATACCATCCGTGTTGCCATATATATAACTTTTAAGAATAAAATTAAAACAGTATGTAGAGATAAGTCTCTTTATTAAATCACAATAATAATGTCAGAAATTCTTTTATTATGGTAACAAACCATGCCCCCAAAGAAACCATCAGGTGCAGAATGTAAAAAGATGAGGCAAGAGAGAGAGAGAGCAGGAAGCACGAAAGCTTTCCCAAAATTTTCAGAAATGGCTCGCAAAGTCAGATAGCAGTGCCGGTGATGTTGCAAGAACCTCTAGAGCAGAGTCACCACTGCCAGAGATTTCTGATTTAGGAGAAGATGTTCAGGAAGAATTTGATACAATAATTGTAACTGCTGACAAGGGTCACAATTTAGATATCGACACTGATAGCACAACCATTAGTGAAACGGCTGAAATACGTCCACTTAATTTTAATGATCCACATTCATGGCCTAATATAACAGATAAAGTGAGGTGCGATTTAGTAAAACATGGACCAGAGCAACGGAAAGATGCAGATTTCACCCTCTCGACCACTAGTGATGGAAGGCGATTTACTCGTGACTGGTTCTTTAATACTCTACCTAACGGTGAAATAGTAGAGCGATCATGGCTAATGTATTCTGAGATGCAGAGAGCTGTCTTTTGTTTTCCATGTATACTTTTTGGAAAAAGATCCCAGTCCACTTCAAGTATTGCAAATCCTCAGAAAGGCTTTTCTGATTGGAGGCATTTGAATCCCAGAATAGAAAACCATGAAAACTTGCCTGATCACCGTCAGAATGTCTTAAATTGGAGAGCCTTACAGATAAATTTGAAGATAGGTCATGGAGTTGACAATGAACTTCTAACTGCTATTGCGTCCGAAAAACAGAAGTGGCGAGAAGTTTTAAAAATAATTCTTCATGCAGTAATCTTCTGTGCCACAAACAATAGAGCTCTTCGTGGTTCATGTGAGACATTTGGCCAACCCAACTCGGGAGTATTCCTTAACTTCCTCAATGCCATTAGCCAATACAATTCTGAGCTAGCAGGTCATATTAAAAAACATAAGAAAGGCAGTGTTAACTATTTTTCACCAGCCATCCAAAATGAATGCATTAACCTCCTTGGTAACACAGTGAGACAAGAAATTATCAAAAGAATAAAAGAGGCTAAATATTATTCGATTATCTTTGACTGCACCCCAGACACTGCACACAAGGAACAACTGTGTGAAATAATAAGGTATGTTAGGATTTCAGATGGAAAATTCAGCGTGGAAGAGAGCTTCATAGACTTTATTGAAACTACTGAGAAAACAGGCAGTGGGCTTGCTGCTGAAATAGAACAGAAGCTTTGCAAGGATTGTTTAGATACAAGTAATATTCGTGGGCAGGGTTATGACAACGGAGCAAATATGGCAGGAAAATATAATGGTGTGCAAGCACGACTGGCCGAAGTGAACAATCTGGCTAGATTTGTTCCATGTGCTGCACATTCGCTCAATCTAGTTGGAGTTCATGCTGCAAGTTCCTCTGTGGAAATGGTGTCATTCTTTGCAACTGTTCAAAAAATCTTTACTTTTTTTGTGAGTTCAACAGCTAGATGGGACACAATGACCAAAATTCTCAAAGTAACACTCAAAGGTCATAGTACCACCAGATGGTCATCAAAAGCTCGTGCTGTGAAATCATTAAGTACCCAGTTGCCAGGGGTTCTGCAGGCACTGCACCAAATAAGCTATACCACATGTCTAGAAACACATTTCACAGCCAATAGCCTGATACACCGTATTGATTTTAAATTCATTTGCCTTCTTATTATGTGGGGTAAAATTTTAAATAATATAGACTTCGTCAACCAAGCATTGCAAAAGAAGGGATTATCAATTGACCGAGCTGCAACACTGACAGGTGGACTTTTGAATCAACTACAGAATATGCGTGAAGAAGGGGTTGATACAGTAGTGAAAGAAGCAGACGTCATTGCTCAGTCAATAGATCTTTCTCCAGAATTTCCTATGAAGAGGCAAAGCAAGAGAAGAAGGCTTGATGATGATGAAGCTCCAGATGAAGGTTTCAACATGACCACTGAGCAGGTTTTCCAAAGACTTTTCTTTAAAGTAATTGATACTTTGATTGCACAACTGAAGTGGCGTAATGAAACCATGATGGAAATCTCTACTGATTTTGAATTCCTTACTGGGCCTGCCCTCTCAAACATGCCACTAAATAACATGAAAAAATGTGCTGCTGACTTGGCAATGAAGTACTCTAATGATCTGAGTGTATCACACATTGTGTTAGAGATAGAGAGTTTTAGCTTTCAAGCTGTTTCTATCCTCCCAGATTGTAGCAAAGCAACACCAGAGGAAATTTTGAACCTTATACATGACTGGAATCTAAGTTCTACATACCCCAATATCGATATAGCTCTGCGAATCTTCCTGAGTATTCCTGTAACCGTAGCATCTTGTGGACGGAAATTAAAATTAGTAAAGAACTACTTGAGGTCTTCAATAGGACAACAACATCTTTCAAATTTGGCTATTCTCTCCATTGAACATAAAATTACAAGTGTCATTAACTTCGATAGTGTGATAGATGAGTTTGCAGGTATGAAGGCTCGGAGGGCACCTCTATAAAGCCAACTTTGCTAACTAAAAGAGATAATTCCACTGTTTAGTATGCATGCTATTAATATATGTTATAACTGCATATTTTTTTAATTTGTTTTATAACTTCATTATGATCAATTTACTGGTCATATTTTCAGTTGTCTTCATTTCTATTTCTGAGATTTAAAGATTCACAGTTACACGATTACCATAATTGATAAAACCATTTACAGACATTACCCACTGTTAGCCATGCATTATACCAAGATTTATCTGGACATTGCTTTACTAAACGTGCCAAGTGGCTTATCCCCTTTACGTGTTAATGTGAGTGTTTCTGCAAGTGTTTCTTTTTCTAGGGAGTGACTTGACCTTATTTTAAGAATAAAACAAGGAAAAAGATAAGATGAGTGTGAACACTGCCACAATATCAGTGGTCATGGTCCCCTCCAGTATTAAAAGCAGTAATTTTAAAAAATCACTTGTGGGGGGGGGGGGGGGGGGGCGCCGATGCCATTTCTTGCACATAGCGCCAAAATGTCTAGTTACGGCACTGGCTGGAGCTGCAGCTTCACCCGCCCCATTGTTAATCCAGCCCTGGGTGGGGTGTTTTCAATCTGAAATCTAAATTGCAGTGTAAAAATAAAGCATCCAGTATTTACCCTGCACAGAAACAAAATAACCCACCCAAATCTAACTCTTACCCCAAACTGCCCTTCTCGACTTCCAGACACAGAACTTCTTTTCTTACGGGAACCTTTCCTGCCATCTCAACGCAGCGATCCGGCCTTGTTGTCCAGACCAGCTAGGGGAAGAGAAACACTAGTCACCGAGTATCACTCTTTCCGCAGGGAGGAAAAAGGACACAACGGGGGTGGTGGGGACTTTCACTGGTTAGGTGAAAATCATCACTGGCCCTGAGGTCTCAGCCACCCAATGGTCACCTATTGGCACTTGCGCACCAGGTGAGGGCGGACCTCACTAGGCCTAGTGAGGTCCTGCAAACCAGTGTTCAATGTGGACCAACACGCAAACTCAGAGGGGAATACTCACACAGCCACTCTTGTCACCTTGCCTGTCTCTGCTCCTGGAGAGAAATGGACAGCAGCCTCCCTACAAACTAGCAAATAGGCTAACCAACTAAACTGGCCTATTTTACTACAAAACTCTGAACAAATCTAACTTTGGTAAACGGCTGCAACTGTCTTCAGCTAACAGAGCATACACATTCAAGGGGACAACAGTAGGACATACAACACTGGGAGTTACCTTTAAACTGGTTTGATGAAGGATCCTGCCCGTTCGTGCCGACTAACAAATGCCTGTACTATACCCCCGGGCGTATGTGCGAATTGGGCTTCCTGACGTGAACAGCCATCCACCTCAGGTTTACAGGATGGTAGGGTCTGTTGGGCGGGAACGTCTCTCCACAACCTTCCCGATCCCAAATGGAGTACAGAACGTGAGGGCTAGTCAGCCCTTCACACCCAACCAGCAACTGGCCTCGAGCGAGCTACCTCACAGCCCACTCGCTGTGGGGACCAAGCCAGAGGGGCTCTGTACTATAGGCCCGTTCCCAACTGCAAGGGCCTTGCTGTGCATGCTAGAGCGAGGTGATTCTGACCCTGCGCACAGGCTTAATGCCTACCCAACAATGGAAGTGTTATCTTGGCCTAATGCCAAGATTACTAATTCAGATTTAGCCCCCTTTTGCTTCTAACTGTCCCTCAGGCCTAATGCCCGTTTGTGCCCACAGGCCTAGTGCCTGCCTAACAATGGAAATGTAATATTGGCCTAATGCCAAGATTACAAATTCAGATCTGCCCTCCCCCTTTTACTCCTATCTGCACCACAGACCTAATGCCTGCCTAACAGGGAAACAGCAATCTTGGCCTAATGCCAAGATTACTAATTACAATGTGGTGGCCCCTTACTCCTAGCTAACACTCAGGCCTATTGCATGTCTATGCCCAAAGGCCTAATGCCTGACAACCCGTTGGTCTAGGGGGATCTGAGATAAGTGGTAGCGGTCCAAGGGCCCTTACCCTGACCATTGGGAGAGGCTGCAACGGGGTGCTTCGTCAGCTCTTTTGCATCCCACACACTGCAGCACTCTTCGCCGGTCTTCTCCCGCTCGCGGCTCTTCTCCTGCTGCTGGATCTTCTTCCGCCACTTCTGGAGCTCTTCTCTGCTCCTACTCTGACGCTGGACTGAGCTCCGCCGCTGCTCAGCGTCTAATATAAGACGTTGGGAGGAGGTGGAGCTATGACGCGACAGACTCCCATTGGTCCATCGCGGCAAGCACTGATTGGCCCGCGACGGCTTCCTATTGGACGCCAATCCGCGGGCCAGGATTGGCTCACGGTTGGCGCCAGATTCAAAATCCTGGGCGCTGACTGGAGAACCCTGAATCCTCTCGGATACAAGCCCCTCCATAGCCATGCCCTGTCACCGTCTCGCCATCCACCGTGAACAATCGCCGGGATCAGCCGCCTGCCTCACACATGCACCTAAACTAAAAGTGCGAGGAGGAGAAAATTGGGTCCACCCTCCTCGAAAACACTAAGCTGATCTCTGCATGTGCTCTGCTATAAGGTGAGTGGACAGGGCTATGTTGGGGGGGTCAAGTAGAAACGGCGGTCATCTCTTGGCACTGGGGGTGGGTAGGGGGTGGGATTGCTGCCCAACAAAAAGGTATTTCTGACTGTGGGAGGGGTGGATATATTTAAAATAATACATTAAATGTATTGTGACACACGGGGAGGGGGACCACTAAACAGTGGGGGCCCATTAACACGGGGTGAGGGTGGTGGCTAGGACATTAGGTTCTATTATCACTAGGGGGTGGGGCTTGATAATGCTGGTAATCTTTTTACACCGGGGGAGCTATCTTTGATGGGGGGGGGGGGGGGTGGAAAGTAATTTTTTTTATAATAGAGGCATATGGCAAAACACCCCCTAGTTGTATTTTTTTTTAAATAATATATTTAAATATATAATTAAAAATACTTTTTAAACTTTATTGAATAAAAATAGAATATTACAATTTCTAAGCTGTTTTGGAAGAAAAAAAAAGTCAGTTAAATGGTCAATAAGTACATTGCTGCTAATCTAACCAAATGATCAGAAAACCAGAAAGATACAGTAGGTATTTATTGCTGCTTTTTTAAATTATGTCTCACAAGCAGAATAATTGCCTTCTCCTGCAGTCATATTGTGAATCTCTGTGGTGCACAGTGTAAACAGCGTGCAATGATAGAACATATTTTCTTAGGTTTTAACTAGGCTGTGGATGGAACAAACCTGACCAGACGACTCCAAAAACTCGGAAAGTTTGTAGGAAGTGTTATTGGTAGATCCTATAGGCATTGATATATGTGCCAGCAGTATGTGATGGAGGTCAGTCCACATGATAAATAACTTTACCAGGTTTTTAGTTTATTACAAGGGCAGAACAGATTTGCAGGATGACACAGGGTTTAATAGGGTAGGTAACATAGTATCTGAGGTTGAAAAAAGACAATTGTCCATCGAGTTCAACCTATTTGTGGTCTCCTATGCATGATGATTTTACTAAAATTTCTGACTGATGCTGCTGTCAGCCGTTACATTTTATCCCTACTTATAGTAACTATAATGCATGACTATGCACCATACCCCTGGATATCCTTATCCATTAGGAATTTATCTAACCCATTCTTAAAGGTGTTGACAGATTCCGCCATTACAACTCCGTCGGGCAGGGAATTCCAAACATGTGTTGTCCAAACAGGTATGTACAACAGGTACACAATGCACATAAACAATGGATGTACCAGATACAGTCAGTAATGTATAGGGTGTGCAGACATGGGAGCACACACCTGTGTGTATAAATACAGTGGTGGCAATAGAGTATGCACACACTGGCACATAATTTATTTGTAGCAGTATAGCAGTGCTGATATAATGGAAAAGACAGTTACTGGCCTGAGTAATGCCATCTCTCCATTATGGAGACTCTCAGGTCCTTTCTCGATGGCTGCACAGTAATGCATAAAGGTCGGAGGTCACACCTCTGGCAGTGCTTGTGCTTAGGGCAGTCAGGTAAGGAGACAGTGGTGTGTGCACTCCCTTATCACACACACCCTCACTTACGGCTGGTCTCAGGTTACATCAGTAGTACAAGACATTCCAAATTTTTAATGCTTCATCTGTAACCAAAAACATAACAGGATATAAACAAACAAACAAATATAACGCATCCACATTTTAAATATATTCCTGCCTAAATTTTTGTAAAAAGGTATTCAGCACATGTGACGTCAAGCTTTGGTTAACATATCAGCAAAATTCTCCTGCCATGTACTCCGCTTCAGTAGTAGACAAGGCAACAGTAGTTTTGCTGTTGTAGCTAGTAGTTTTGCTAGCTGGTAGTCATACTATGGAGTCTATGGTATGTAGTCATACCAGTTATTAGCGAAGAGGGAAGATCACCTTTGTCTTCTATCAGTAGATCTACTAGTTGGAACAAAAGTATACAACCAAAGCAGTTATCTTATCTTGCTCGGACTTCACCACAACCTGAGCCAGAATCCTTGAAATGTTGGTAATGTGTGTGCAGTTTTGAGGGTGAGCAGAGTACTGTAAACTCTAGTGGTTATTGTGTAGGCAATGACCAGTCCAGTAGCTTAAGCAGGCTCTATGGTTTATTGTGGCACAAGTTAATGTACAGCTGTACTCACTGTTACAATGGTTGGATTAGTAATGTAGCGGAGCAGGGGTGTAGGCAGCTCACCTTCTGGCGTCTGTCTTCTCCCAAGGTAGTGGTGCAGGGCTCTGGAAAAAGCGGTTATAGTGTGGTGAGATCACAGGGCTCAGGAGCTAAGAGGAGGGCAATTGTCATGCCACCATGTCGCTCATACTCAGTGGCAAGATTGTGCCGCATATGCGCAGATACACTATCAGTGGTCATCTGGATTAGGGAATGAGGATAGGAGGTTACAGACCTCCATTCTGCTCTCACTAAGCCTCCCCAAAGCCTGGTTGCGGGTAATGGGGCCTCTCTTCTCCTGTCCCTAACAGCAGCCACTGAGAGCTATGAAAGGGGGCAGGACCTCCGCTCTCCCTGTCTGCACAACCATGCAAAAAGATATCTAAAGAGATTATAATAAAGATAGTTGCAAGGATGGGAATGCTTAAGTTAGGCTGTGGAAAGACTAGGCTAATTTTTCAATTTAAATCATAATTTTAGGTATTGTTCTCAGAAATATGGTAAACCTTCCACAGAATGAATTGTCAAGTATTGTCAGAAGACACCTCTGTGGGCCTGTCTAGGACCTGAACCTGCAAGGCATGTGCACTCAAGCCTGCAAATGGTACAGCCAAATGGTTCAGCCATGCATTCACCAATGCCAAGCTGCCCCTAAGCAACACACATGCCACGTTCTCCTAGTAGTGCGGCCTGAAAGATCTCCTGGAGGCCCTGATTCTGAGTTATATACCCCACACCAGAACAAGTATTACAGAAGGTGTTATAGAACAGTTACCACAAAAGGAACAATTATTTTAGGAAAATGTTTTCTCTTGTGCCCTATGTTTTTATAAGTGATGGGCCTACAAATCATCCAGCATATGTGTTACGTTTATTAAATCCTGATCAAAAGAATACATTTGAGAATTTTTGTGGAATGATAATTTGTTTTAAAAGCACCTGAAATTAGTTATGATTTTAAAGTCCAATGAAAGATGCAAGTTACTTATTGCCAAAATAGGAAAGAAAAATAGCTCAATTTGCTACATGTCCATCATACGTAATGCACTATTGTTTTATTGCTACATACAGAGTGGACAGAAAAACATTTATATTTAAAACAGTCTATAGTTATATCACTTCAATGTGCAGTAAAATAAACAGTTTTAAACCATGTGTCCTAAGACAGAATGTCAGCCTTGCCAAAAGCGCATTCTCAGTGTCTGTTCCATAAATGTGCTGTTTAATTTGAAGTCAATTTTAAATGCAAAAGTAAACAACTAGAGAAAAAATTGCAGCTGAACTGTACTACTTTAATAAAGGCAATAAGCATGAAAATTGTTCAGTACACAAAGAAAAATGTTCATGGACAGTGGAAATTAAAACAGCCTAAATACACACATTTTAATTTATTAAAAATGCTTTTAATGTCTCCAAATAGTCTATTTTTAATAACATCTCTTGTAGACAAACCGATTTTACTGCTTTGTATAGATTTTCAAAACTAGTTCAAGAACAAGCACTCTGTCACAAAAAAGTACCTCAAACCCGGCATCAAAGTATATTGCATGACTTGTAGTTTACACAGCGGTGTGGCTAGGTTGGGGGGCATGTGTGGCATTTGCCCTAAGTGACAGAGGGAAGGAACCACAGCAGCTGCATTCCCATGGAGGGTGGGGATAGAGAGCTGCATGTTCATTGGTTTCTCTATAATGGGTACAATGTGTGTGCTGCACATGGGTCCCTGGATCCAGGGGGACCCACACTGCACACACTATAATGTTTTATTACTTACCTTTACCGAGTCCTGCATCGGAGCTGGAGCTGCGCTAAAAAAAATCACCGGCAAAATTTGTGCCGCACATGGGCAGTAGGAATTTAGGCTTTGGAACATGGCATGCGCCATGTTTCCGGAGACCTGCGCATGTGTAGTAGACTCTGGCACAATGCCAGAGTCTGTTATACAGTGAAGAGGAGAAGGCCCAACCAGAGTCTGCACGCAGGCCCCCTCCTCTGTTAAAACGTCCCTGAGCATGTTGTTATATACTCAGAGGAGCCGTGCTTCTTCTGCATGGTCCCTGTCTCCCCTGTCTATCTCTTCAAGGGCCCCAATGCCTCACTCATAGCAGCAGCCTGTTGGGACCACTTGAGAGACTGCCGCTGATGATGATGCTCTTGATCACAGTGGCTGCGACAGAAGAGAGTGAGAAGAGAGATCTGCAACAGGTAAGTGGTGCGCATGTCCCTTTAAGAAAATACTTACAGGTCCGCATCAGCACACAGGGAGAGTGCGGCACAGCAAGAGTTAAAGCAGGGACCCTAGTCCGATCACATGGTCTTGATGCGGACCGCTGATTGGGCTGGGGCAACCTGGGTGGAGAAGAGCCTTATGGAAAGAAGAAGGAAGTGTGTGTAAGACAGGAGGTGCACTAGGAGCAAAGCGGAAGCTGAAGACAAGTGCCAGCCATGGGATGCTGGGCGGTGAGAGCAGCGCTGCAGGAGTGCTGGGTGAGCAGATGTTGAGATGCCGCAGCCAGAGACCGGGCACCACCAGGCCTTAGGAGAGGCGTGGACACCGTGGGCATCTTGTGACTGTGAGGAATCATTAAGGACTGGCACAACAAGTGAAACCTTCGCTTAGAAGGGTCTGAGTGAGTACATGAGTGACTAAGTAAAGCCCCGGGCAATTTTGATGCCCAGTTTAAGACACCATTATCACCAGCTGTGCAGTCAAAAAGGCATGGACAGCATAGCGCCACATTCCATTAGCTAAACACCTCAATGCCACATTCCACAAGCTGAACTCTGCAAAGAGATTAATAAAGCAACTCTCCCCCTCCCACATTGAGACTGTGAGAATATTTAAGACTGAGTGGTGTTACAAGTGCAATGCAGACATTCATTATGGAAGACTGGGTTTGTGGCAAGTTTAAATAAAGCCCTGTAAACAGGAAAGAGACAGAGTTTGTTCCACTATAAAGACCCTTATTGCTGATTGAGTTGAATCTGTCAAGAGACACTAGCATCCTTTTGCTTGCTATAGTACATCCTTTTTGGATAGAACTGTGGACATACATTTGTGTGCCAATCTCCCATTGACACATTGTGGCACTGCAGAAGTATAATAGAGCTCCAACATTTATTGCCAATGAAGACTGTCACACATTGGCTAGGTAAAACTAGAAAATTAGTGTTTGCTATTGATAAATGTGTTTTTCATTACTTTTCTCATCACCATATTATAGAATGAGATTACAATTATCTTATGCCAATTTTTGTGATTCTAATTAATATGTTCAACTGTGATTCCAATGATATTCTGACATTCTTATGTGATTTAAATTAATTGTCTTTTGCATATTAAGTGCTCCTTTGTGGTGTGAACTGTATCCAATTGTCTACTCTTTGCTCATCTCTTATGCCCCAATTCTTCTTTTTGTATTATTATTCAAGTTTCATGCCAGTTAACCAATCTTTGATCCAGAGTTCATTGCAGCACAATAAAAAGACATCCTGTTTGAATTGCTGACTCACTCCTGTTTCGTATCAATCTCTCTTACCTTTCTGAAAACAGTACTACAGGACAAGGTACTGGGAGAAAGATTGCAGGGGAGAGGTCCGTCACATAGCCGCCCAACACCTGTGATACCTCTCTCTCAACCACTTAGACATACCCGCCAACCCCGGGATCTTACAATTATGGTAGATAATAGTAATTATAATGGGATAAGGGGTTCCTAAGATAAAGGGATGTTTGTGAGACTAGGGGTGAGAGGATCCTTACTACAATTTCTATGGATTTACATAAAGAGATCCAATATTTGCTGTGGTCCTACAATATGCCCAAATGCAGAAAGCTTTACTTTAAGGAGCTTTTGCCTAATAGGCAATGCCTTCTATAGACGGCAATGCCCATGGCAAAAACTCCCCAGAAAGTGACCTGAAGGACCCTTTACTGGTACCTGTGGTCTACACTGGAAAAGCTGTTCAGACAGGTGTTCATCTACAATTTATTTATTAAATGAATGTAGCGATCACGTCTGCGAATAGTCACAGCCTAGCATGCCATGCAGGAAGCCATGTTGCAGCATCCTGCATGGCAATAAAGATGAGCATGGCTACATCTGTATACTGGTGTTAAAAGATGCCAGTATTCATATGAATAGGGGCTGGATGTATTGCTACTTGATATATCTCACCCTGAGGGAGATAATTAGTGGTTTAATGTACATACTGTATAAGGAATTCTTAGATGATGTTGGAGCTAATTTATAATGGAGAATATGTATGTAATTATTGTAGAGGGGTAAATTATATTACATTGGATGGGCTTGTTATGATGATGTTAAATTAGGTAATACTATACTTCTTAAAAAATTATTGTTTAGGGAATACTGTAAGGTGATCTCTCTCTGTATTGTATGACAGTGACACTCCTTTGTATTATGGTGGTCATTGATGGTTTAAATTTTGTATGGTAACCCCTGACTGATGCTCTTGGCATTATATGGCAGCCAATGATGACTTCAGTATTATATTGTGGTCTCCATGATGTTCTCTGCATTATATTGCTGTCACTAACATTCTCACTGCGATGCACTATACCAGCATTTTTCAACCGTGTGCCACCAGAGTCAGAGATGCACGCTCTAGTGTAGAGCTACTGCTGTAAATTCATCTATTAATTTTGGGTAGCACTGGTCTCTTCCTGGTGGCCCTGACCTATGCAGACATGGTGGTGTGACATCATAGGTCATACAAACCGTGTTGCTGGCCCTCAGTGCTGTGACTGAGGCTCAGAATATTGGCTATTGCCAGGTGCTGCAGCAACTCCCAGTGCTGAGGAGTTGATACAGAGTCCAGGGAAGACTGAGTTACTGAAAGGTAGGGGAAAATGTGTTTTAGTTTTTTCATGTGGGGGCCAATGTGTTTGGGTTTTTTCCTCTTGGGCAATGTTTGTGTTTTTTTCCCATGGGGGACTTATTGTGTGATGCGGCAAAATTTTTAATCTTGTTCGGTTTGCTGAAAAAGGTTGAGAATCAGTGCTCTTTACTGTATATTTCATGGCAGTCACTGTGATGTTCTCTGTATTATTTTATGATCATTTAGGAGGAAGTGGGGGGCGGGGTCGAGCTGAGTCTATGCAGCGGGTTTCAGAATGCCTAGCTCCTCACCTAAGGCTGTATCAGCAAGTGCATACACATTTGCATGATGCAGGGGATGACAGCACGATCTAACATGCCAAGTTGCATTCAGCAGCATGGCATCATTAGAAGAGATGAGCGGTATCGGATCCCCGGGAACCAAACCTACCCGAACATTGCAATCTGAGGTGGGAACCGAGTTCAGCTCAGGACTTCCCATCTTATTTGGATCCCAAAGCGAGGCCAAACATCATCTTCCCGCTGTCAGATTCTTGCAGGTTTTGGATTCTGTATAAGTCCATCTGCACCATACTCACTCCGGCTGTGGAGAGTGTACTGGATGGATGTGTCCGTCTCCAGTACTGTGTTGTCTGGCATGGCATGGGACAGGTGCGCTCTCTGTTTACTGAGTCTGAAAAAGAGGTGCTCTCTCTTTCTGCTGTGTCTGAAAAAGGGGTGCTTTGCTCTATCTGAAAAAGGGGTGCTTTCTCTGCCTGCTGTACCTGAAATGGGGATCTGTCCATCCAACCAGGGGCTCTTCCCCAGTGTATAATTTAAATAATAAAAATTAAAAACGAAAAGCCTAAAATTCTAATTATAAAATAAAAAAAAAATTTGTTTAGGCTGTACGCCAGTGTACTATACATTTTTTATTTTAAGTACTGTGACACTGCTGGTCAGACCACAGTATATTATTTACTACTCATACACGTATTTCAATGGTGAGACCGTCTACAGATGCCCCACCTGCATTCCAGCGTTTACAGATGCTGACAGTAGACGTCTCAGTCCTTGCACATCTGATGCAGAGATACAAACTAGGGAGAACTTTGTAGCGGCATTTGCCAAAAGTCGCAAATGGAAGACCAATAAAAGATGCAGATAAAGATGCTGCAGTGCCCGACTCAGAAGCAAGTCCTATATATTGTTGCAAATTAAGTAGTTTTGGAGGTAACTAAGTAAAACACATTCAGTACAGTAGGTTTGTATGTATACTATATTTTACCAAGTATTTGATTTAGTAAATTAGAGTGAAACATTTTCCCTTTATTTAAAAGTAACGGTTGGGATTATTGTGATTTAATTTCCTTTTTTTTAACCTTTGTTCCAAACAACATTAGTGATTTCAGTAGCCCATGCCAGACTTTTTGGACTTCAATAAATACATCTTAATATTTTTGTTGCAAACACTTTCAATACTTCTCTGTTTGGTTGAAGAAGCCTTGCTTCTCTGCTGGGGCATGGTCTAGTTGGCAGTCTCAGAAAATAAAGCCACGAGAAGGTTACTTCAGCTTGCATCCACTCCAACCATCTCACACATCCTCACCTTCAGGGTATTACATTTCCATAAACTAGACTTAACAAAACTAGACTGATGTAAAAGAAGACAATTTAGGGTACGCGCAGCTCAGTGTGTGTTTTTGTCACTTTAGGGGAGATGTATCAAGCCTTGGAGAGCGATAAAGTGGAGTAGTTGCGCAAAGCAACCGATCAGTGTCTAACTGTCATTTCAAATAATGTGCTACATAAGAAGGTGAATGGTTGCTTTGCACAACTTCTTTACTTTATCTCAAGGCTTGGTACGGCTCTGCCTATGTCTCCCATTCTATGTTATTGGCAAATACAGCATTGTTTCCAGTTGACCACAAACTCCCCTAGACAATGGTTCAGATCATGACTGCAATAGCAGAAGTCTGCCCAGTGACATCAGCCTTTCCTACCAAGTGTGTGTGAATCTGAGTGCACACTGTATCAGATAGCAGCTACCAGCAAGAAAAGACAGGCGTCTTAATATGCCGTGGGAAAATGTGTGTGCTTAGAAAGCTCAGATCTGTCTTCTACTGTTTATATTATCTATATGTATATTTTTTTTATGGGATGTTTAACTTTTTCCTTAACGATTATGGTATTTATTTGATATAAATATGTTTGATACAGAAACCTTATTCAGCTTTTCCCAAACTTGGTTTTCAGGAAAACCTAACCTAGCATGTTTAGAGATCTCCTCAATATCACAAGTGAAATAACTAGCACCACCTGTGGATCTTTAAAATGTGTCCACCAGTAATAAATAAACCTGTGCACCAATTAAGAGATCTGGAAAATGTGCACTGATAGGGGTCCCTAGGGACTGAAATATTTCCATAAACTATAGTATGTATAGTGTAATTATTAATACCATAATAAATACTATACCTTGTTTAGTAAGTAGGGATTCCAATGTGTACATATATGTCCAGGGTCAGTGCTAGATTCTTCTGTTGCTCCTCTAGATTACAATGTTCCACAGGGGATGCAGTTAATTTGCCAGCTGTCGGGATCCCAGCAGCCAGGATACCAACACCGGAATCCCGACAGCCGACAATCCCAACAACCGGAATCCCATCTCACAGGGGCTATTCCCATTTGTGGGTGTCCACGACACCCACAGAGTTGGAATAGAACCTGTGGCGAGCACAACGAGCCACCGAGCCTGCAGCATGGTGAGCGCAGTGAGCTTGCAAGGGGACTCTTTGCGATCGCCCCGCTGCTGGCATACTGGCGGCTGGGATGCCGTTGACAGTATACTGACGGCTGGCTGCTGGTAATTCATACAAATCCCTTCCACAGAGCAGGGAACTTGAATTGCGGAATGGTGAACACATCTAGGGAAAAAGAACATCTTAACAGAGGCTTTGGCGCTAATGCAGTTGAAAGCAAGTCAGTTTTGTGAGTAGGTCTTGCCTGTTTCTGCACTGCGCATGCTTCTTAGTAGAGCATATGCCTCTTCAGATAATACAGAGTTGCAAGCAGTGGTGCCGAGAGAGGGGAGGAGAGTGTACAAGTTACCCGGACCCAGTTCTGATGGAGGGGCCCAGTGAGGGTCCAGTAGGGGCCCAGGCCCCCTCCTCCTTACCTGCAAGCAGCAGCTGCAGCTCTTCTCCTGGCAGTGTGGTCATGGAGGTGCTTAAAATACTATTTTTATCAGTATTTTTTTCTAAGGGTACATAACCACAACTCCTGTTATTAGGCCACGCCCCTTGGAAAGTACCTGGGCCCAGCCCGGCTCTTAACTTCCCTGGTTACAAGTGACTCTGTCATAACTCCACTTACGGCTGAAGGGGGTTACACTCTGTGGTAAAGTTTAGTGAGAGCATGCTGATTGTGTGTCAGCAGAAAAAAAGAGTTGTGCGAATTCAGTGATCTTACTGTTTTCAGGTAGATCTCTTACACCACAGGTAGGGTTGATAATTATGGCATCTAATTAACCAAGCCCCCATTACTACCCATCCCCCTACAATCCATTCATTACTATTGGGAAGTAGGTACCAGTGAGGGTGAGGTACAGATGTGTCCTCATACATCTTGCCTCAATACGCCACGCAGCAAAGCCTGGGGCAAGTGAGCTGACAGGTCCTGTGCAACTCCGTTAGCGTAGGGCATCTTTTATTGCAGAAGATGCTTCTTATTCATATTGCAATGTGAATAAGACGCAAAAGCAAACTCTGCTTAACAAAATGACTTGCGGCATGCCTATATTCTCCGTGCATCTGCGGTTGCATCTGCATAAGAAATGGTGCATTACAGTGCTTTCTAAGAAAACTCTGTAGCATATAATTTCATATACAGATACAGCCACCGTCGCACACAGAATATAGGCATGCCGCATATCACTTTAATTAGCATAAGCTGCTTGTGCATCTTATTTACATAGTTTTGCAAATAAGACGCACTGTAATGAAAAAAGACACTCGGCATAACCAAGTCCCGCCATGGTATGGCGTGTATAGAAGGGCTGTTTAACGTGCAGGGAGGATAGATTTAAGTGAACACAACTGTAGTATTCCCAAAATTGAAACCAAAGATCGGAGGTACAGAGTGGAGCGGTACTGATTGCCTGTGCCAGGGCTTGTTTTTGTGGCCTTGGACATCCATGGAGGCAGGGGAGTGCCCTGCAAGTGTTCACTTACTGTATGCCAGCAATCATGTTTTGAAGTAAAGTTATTTGTTAAACTCTGTTTATAATCCTTGTATTCCTGCAAATAATCAAAAACAAATGAGAATTTCATAATGGAGCATCTGACTATGGCCCTCATTCCGAGTTGTTCGCTCGCAAGCGGATTTTAGCAGCATTGCACACGCTAAGCCGCCGCCTACTGGGAGTGAATCTTAGCATCTTAAAATTGCGAACGATGTATTCGCAATATTGCGATTACACACCTCGTAGCAGTTTCTGAGTTGCTCCAGACTTACTCGGCATCTGCGATCAGTTCAGTGCTTGGCGTTCCTGGTTTGACGTCACAAACACAGCCAGTGTTCGCCCAGACACTCCTCCGTTTCTCCGGCCACTCCTGCGTTTTTTCCGGAAACGGTAGCGTTTTTTCCCACACGCCCATAAAACGGCCTATTTCCGCCCAGTAACACCCATTTCCTGTCAATCACATTACGATCGCCAGAACGATGAAAAAGCCGTGAGTAAAATTCCTAACTACATAGCAAATTTACTTGGCGCAGTCGCAGTGCGGACATTGCGCATGCGCATTAAGCGGAATATCGCTGCAATGCGAAGATTTTTTACGAGCGAACAACTCGGAATGAGGGCCTATGTTTTGGGGTCATTTTAAACATGAGGTCAAAATACTTTGTATGTTTTCAGTACCTTTAAAAATTCCATTCATTGTCAGAATAACAATTAAACATCTATGAAGTTGCAATAACTCGAGCATAAAGCACATGACACAAAAATATGTGAAAATTAGCAGAACTGAAATGTTGGATTTTTTTGGCATATTACTCAGGGTTCTGCCAAATACTAACAAAAGGTCATGCAGAGGCAGTTAGAGAGAAAAAATATTTCTATATAATATCAATATATTGATGAATAACGTAAAAGTATTCCTTTTCATAAGAAGTTATATTTAAGACACGGGACACATTTTAAATCAAAAACATACAGTAGTCTCAAAATGCGCCCAAATACATCTAAAATGGAGATTAGATCCAATTAAGCAAATTAATTCAACTTAATTTGCTTTGAAGTGGATTTTATCATTTTATCAATATTGTATTAACACCAAATAGGATTTTGGTACTCCTAACTAATGAGAGTCACCCTGTTTACAGAGAAGTCAGCAGTCTTGTTATTATGCCACATATTCTAGCAGAGCGTAAACTGGTAGAACAAGTTGTATGGGATAGATGTTTATATTTTGTATAAAAAGGTCTTTATTAAGCATTACTTTTTATTTCTACCGTATATATACTGCTCAAAAAAAATAAAGGGAACACTTAAACAACACAATGTAACTCCAAGTCAATCACACTTCTGTGAAATCAAACTGTCCACTTAGGAAGCAACACTGATTGACAATCAATTTCACATGCTGTTGTGCAAATGGAATAGACAACAGGTGGGAATTATTGGCAATTAGCAAGACACCCCCAATAAAGGAGTTGTTCTGCAGCTCCTATGCTTTCTGGCTGATGTTTTGGTCACTTTTGAAAGCTGGCAGTGCTTTCACTCTATTGATAGCATGAGACGGAGTCTACAACCCACACAAGTGGCTCAGGTAGTGCAGCTCATCCAGGATGGCACATCAATGCGAGCTGTGGCAAGAAGGTTTGCTGTGTCTGTCAGAGTAGTGTCCAGAGCATGGAGGCGCTACCAGGAGACAGGCCAGTACATCAGGAGACGTGGAGGAGGTCGTAGGAGGGCAACAACCCAACAGCAGGACCGCTACCTCCGCCTTTGTGCAAGGAGGAACAGGAGGAGCACTGACAGAGCCCTGCAAAATGACCTCCAGCAAGCCACAAATGTGCATGTGTCTACTCAAACGATCAGAAACAGACTCCATGAAGGTGGTATGAGGGCCCAACGTCCACAGGTGGAGGTTGTGCTTACAGCCCAACACCGTGCAGGACGTTTGGCATTTGCCAGAGAACACCAAGATTGGCAAATTCACCACTGGCGCCCTGTGCTCTTCACAGATGAAAGCATGTTCTCACTGAGCACATGTGACAGACGTGACAGAGTCTGGAGACGCAAATGAGAACGTTCTGCTGCCTGCAACATCCTCCAGCATGACCGGTTTGGCAGTGGGTCAGTAAGGGTGTGGGGTGGCATTTCTTTGGGGGGCCGCACAGCCCTCCATTTGCTCGCCAGAGGAAGCCTGACTGCCATTAGGTACCGAGATGAGATCCTCAAACCCCTTGTGAGACCATATGCTGGTGCGGTTGGACCTGGGTTCCTCCTAATGCAAGACAATGCTAGACCTCATGTGGCTGGAGTGTGTCAGCAGTTCCTGCAAGATGAAGGCATTGATGCTATGGACTGGCCCACCCATTCCCCAGACCTGAATCCAATTGAGCACATCTGGGACATCATGTCTCACTCCATCCACCAATGCCACGTTGCACCACAGACTGTACAGGAGTTGGCGGATGCTTTAGTCCAGGTCTGGGAGGAGATCACTCAGGAGACCATCCGCCACCTCATCAGGAGCATGCCCAGGCGTCGTAGGGAGGTCATACAGGCACGTGGAGGCCACACACACTACTGAGCCTCATTTTGACTTGTTTTAAGGACATTACATCAAAGTTGGATCAGCACATTCAGCTATGTAAAGAACAAAGTATTTAATAAGAATATTTCATTCATTCAGATCTAGGATGTGTTATTTTAGTGTTCCCTTTATTTTTTTGAGCAGTGTATGTATATATATATATATATATATATATATATTGGTCAGGCACACCACCCTCTCACAACCACTGTGGGGGTATATTAACACCAATGTCCAATCCTGCTGTTTAGAACCGCAGGTCCTCACACCATCAGCCACCTTATGGAAGCTGCAGCACGCTGGGGCCGCGTCCGCCCTGTAGGAGCAGAGGGGCTAGCCGGATCACCAACAAACAGCGTCGCCTGGCCATACCCTAATGCATTTCATCATTGGAGTTCATCAGAGGGCATGGCTTCAGTGATGCTGTGACCAGTATTAATCATTAGTCCAGTAGAGGCTCTTGCCTTGGGCAAGCAGGCTTTTTGCCCGGGGCGCCGCTATCACGAGGGCGCCGCCGCCGCCGTGGCAAGAGCCGCTTCTAATCTACCCTCCATCTCCACTCCCCAGCTGCAGCGAGTGCCGAGTGCGTCCGCTGCAGCCAGCGTCGCTGACTGATGCTAGAGGTCAAAATTGACCCCTAGTGTCAGTGCGGCTCTGCTATGGAAGAGACGTCATAGCGTCTCTCCCATGGAGAGGAGCCGGCGCCCGGAGACAGCAGAGGCAGCGCTCCAGAAGCAGGAGCGAGGCTGGTAAGTGTTTTTTTTTAGGGATTCAAAGCGCCGCTACTACAGGGGGCACATACTGGGGGCACAGCTACAGCGGGTACATACTGGGGGCACTGCTACTGGGGGCAAATCAACTGGGGGCACAGCTACAGGGGGCACTGCTACAAGGGGCACTGCTACAAGGGGCACAGCTACAGGGGGCACAACTGCTAGTGGCACAACTACAGGGGGCACTACTACAGGGGGCACTACTACAGGGGGCATTGCTACAGGGGGGACAGCTACTGGGGGAAAATTAACTGGGGGCACAGCTGCTGGGGGCAAATCTACAGGGGGCACAACTACTGGGGGCACTACTACAGGGGCACTGCTACAGGGTGCAAATCAACTGGGGGCACAGCTACAAGGGGCATTGCTACTGTGGGCACAGTTACAAGTGGCACAACTACAGGGGGCTCTATTAAAGGGTGCACTGCTACAGGGGGAACAGCTACTGGGGGGAAATTAACTGGGGGTACAACTACTGGGGGCACAACTACTGGGGGCACAGCTACAGGGGGGCACAAGTACAGGGGGATAACTGTGGGCATGCCCCTTCCCTATGAAGAAGTTACGTCCCTTCCCTCTGAAGAAGCCATGCCCCTGTTTTGGGGTACGCGCACCAACTGTATTTTATCTTTGGGGGAACAGGAAACGTTCGCCCTTGGCGCCACAAGGTCTAGAACCGGCCCTGCATTAGTCCATAGCCAATTACTGAGTATCAGCCCTACCGATTAGCATGCATAAACAAACTAGTGCTTAGCTCTAGCCCATTCACAAATGAATACTGAAGTGTAAATACTTCACATTAAAAACAACGGATGTAACATACAGTAGTAGAGCACTTGGCTCACAATCTCGTCACTGGAAAGTGTCAGTTGCATCACCAATTTAGGATATGAATAGCTGGACACTAGCAATATAATAATAAATATGCAAAGCTTGCGAGCAGGGCCTTCCTACCTCTGTCTGTCTGTTTTTACCCAGTTTTGTTCTATTACTGTTGTTCTAATTGTAAAGCGCAACGGAATATGCTGCGCTATATAAGAAACTGTTAATAAATAAATAAATAAATAAATAATAAAATAACATAAATTGATTAAATTGATTAAATCTATTACGTCAATCTAATGGGGTCACCTAACTGCACCACCGGATTGGCTCACAGACTCCCATACCTATTACAATGTTGCTGATGACATAAAATGTAATATAACAAAATGTATTTACTCTAGTATAATTTCATTTACTGTAATATAATTGACCCTACCTATACCACATACTTTAAATGGCACGCACATTGTTTGACTGACTCAGCTCCTCACATGAAGCAGCAACTCTCCATTTGTGACTAGTTAGATCTATTTTAATTCTCTATAAAGGGTTTAGGGGGACATTTACTAAGCAATGATAAGAGTGGAGAAGTAAGCCAGTGGAGAAGTTGCCCATGGCAACCAATCAGCACTGAAGTAACATCTATAATTTGCATACTATAAAATTATACAGAGCTGCTGACTGGTTGATGGAGCAACTTCTCCCCTGGCTCACTTCTTCGCTCTTATCACTGCTTAGTAAATGTTCCCCTTAATCTCATATCCTTCGTTTAACCATCTAGGGTATAGGGTATTAAATGTTAGTATCCAAAAGGTCTTTCTTTTCATAAAGTGATTTATCTCTAACTCTGCCCCCCCCCCCCCCCCCCCCCTTTATTCTGCAGAATTACCTCTATTCCCTAAAAATTCAGCCCATCTGGATTAGCACAATAAAAAAGCTTGAAGTGTCTTGGCAAACTATGATTCATGACTCCATTCTGATATTGCACAGAGGTGGAACTAGTGCCAGTGCAGCCTGTTCATTGCATCGGGGCCCACCACAGTGAAGGCAGCAGGCATTACAATAAGTCTCGCTGACTCATTAAATGCTGCCACCAGCAATGAGCCCATCCGCCCTCTCAGCTCCTCCCCCTGCACCACTTGAGGAGCCTGTGCAAATTCCGATAAAAATGTTTTTGTCTCCATAGTTCATATACAGCAAATATAAGTATGTATGTCCCAAGAAAAAGTATATTTATATACAGTACATATAGTAATTTTTGGCTTGAGGAGCCTGCACACTGTACGCGCCGAGTGTCAAGTATCTTTCTGTTTTGTTTATTGCTCCTCTCCCTGATGTCACATCGAGATAACCTATACCTCAGTTTCTTTCCAGGCCGCTAAGATATCCAATAGTGTAAATGTGATACAAATTCATCCAGTAGGTTTTGCGTGATGTCGGAACAAACAGATAAACAGAGACAAAAACTCAGAAAAATTTTTTTTGTCTCCATAGTCTATACACAGTCCCAAGGAGTATATTATAAACACGTACTGTACATCAGATAAAGCATGTAAACAAGCCATTACCAAATCATTTGTTGCTTGGCAATTATTATTAGTATTATTTTTATTATCCTTTATTAATATGGGGCCACAAGGGATCCGCAGCACCTAATTACAGAGGACATAAACAAGTAACACTCGACCTGGCTCACTGGGTGTTCTCTATTTAGGTAAGTGGTTTTACATTGTTAGATTGTTCTGACGAAAGTTTAAATTAAAACCGAAACGTTAACCTGCTTCATTGGTGCTAGTCGCCTGAGTAATTTCACCTTTAAGAGACCCGTGAGTGCCGCCGCAGAACCTCTTTGTATATATATATATATGTGTGTGTGTGTGTGTGTAAAAAAAAAAATATATGGCCTCCATAGACCGACAGTGCAGGCACCAAGATCCCCCCCCCCCCCACACACACACACACATACATATTTAGACAGCACAAAGGCACCAATCCCCTCTCCCCTCCAAGAACTGATAGCGCACAGGCACCACGACCACCGCCTAACTACTCCGCCACATACCAAGTACACAGGCTGGCACCATGATCGTTCCTCACTATCCCCCCTCACCCACCTCGGTCCCCGCGCTCATGCTGGTCAAGGAGAGGTTGATTCATTATTAAATACCGGCACCCACCCCCAGCATAGACACATCCCTTTGCTGCTCTGAAGCCAGTGCTAAGGCAGGGAGTCTAGATAAGGAAGACTGCTCCGCCACCATGCACCTGCCTCTCACCTCTCAAGCTCCACCATGGGAGATCAGCTTGAGAAGAGCTGCTTGGAGTCCCCCTAATGCCAGCAGCCAGCCTCTCAGTGTGTAGATGAGACAGCTGCTGCAGCCACATGGGGAGCGTCACACTGCCTGAGGCTCTGAGCTCCGGCATGCGCAAAGTATAAAAAAAGAATAATAAGCAGTATGCTGCTGCACAATGATCGGCAGCCAGTGGAGGTTTCTAGGTACAGTACTCAGAAACCCACCCTGCGTGCGCGTATGCTCTCTCTCCCTAACACTCTCTCTCACCTTGCTCCTCACTCCCTGACACTCTCTCTCTCTTGCTCCTCTCTCTCTCTCTCTCTCTCTCTCTCTCTCTCTCTCTCTCTCTCTCTCTCTCTCCCTCTTCCTAATACTTTCTTTCAAACACACTCTTTGTTTCTCTCTCACTCCTGCTCCCCTAAGGGGAATTGTAGTGGCAGTGCATGGGGGGATGTTTGGGTATGGGGTCGAGGTGGGGGAAGGAGGGCAAAGATATATGTGTAATGGGCCCCTATATTTTTGTTGCCAGGCCTGCCTGCTTCCCAGAGGTCCCAGGGGCCAGCCTCACCTACACGATGGTGCTTGCTGGTGCAATGCTGCAGTCCCAGGCTCCTCCTTCCTCCATCCCCATCACAGCACCTCTGTCAGTGGGACTCCCGGCCTCCATCTTCATGGTGCGACCTCCTCCCCACCGTGGTGCTGCCTCCTTTTAGTCCACATAGTATCGCCTCCTCCTCCCTGGTCGCCCCACACCGAGAGGCGCCAAAATGAGGATCTGTCTTGCCCCCCCCCCCCCAACTTATAAATGTTCTGACGCTCTTGTGTGTATGGAGGGCCCAGCAATCACAGCACACTCAGCGGCCAGTCTCCTTTGTCGGCTCACAGAAGGCAACTACCCTGAATAAAGGACTGGCAGAGAGAGGGTTGCTGTGGAACTCAGGAGGAGGTGACTGCCAGCAGCTTAGTGCCCAGACTGTAGAACAGTCTCTCGATAAGTCAGTAGCAACGCAGGAACCATACTGAATTTTCGGCCTGCTTCTCTGCCCACAGACAAGTCACCCACCTATCAAGAAGAGGAGAGGGTCTGCATGCCCAGCCACTGACGTCTGGGGAACTTTGCTCTTCCAGGTACTGAGTCTCGCTGCGATGATTAGTTGCAGACAGGCACCGTTGGAGCAGGCAAGGGTCAGCTTGCTTAACTAGATGCAGGGGGAGGGCCTGGCTCTGGATTCAGCCAAAGCACTGTAGCAGCCGCCTTCCCCCCTTCACCTTGTACAACTACGCCCTTGATTTTCATCCTGCCCACTCCCCATAGATAAGCATATCGAAGCATTATGACATGGGGGTGTATAATGGTGGAGAGTGCTTGGCTCCTCCCCCATCAACAACCTCCTGCAGCATCTCTTGCTCACAAAGTAAGTACAAGTATGTGTGTGTGTCACACCCTCCTGTAATTCCACCTCAGTGTCCCTGCCCGTATCCTCCCTCGTAATTCCCTCTCAGTGTCCCTGCCCGCACACTCCTGTAATTCCCCCTCAGTGTCCCTGTCAGCACCCTCCCTGTAATTGCCCCCAAAGTGTTCCTGATCTCAGCCTTCCTGTAAGCCCTCCACCTCATTGTCCCTACCCGCACCCTCCCTGTAATTCTCCCTCAGTGTCCCTGACCTCAGCCTATCTGTAACTCTCCCCTCAGTGTCCCTGTCAGCACCCTCCCTGTAATTGCCCCTAAGTGTTCCTGACCTCAGCCCTCCACCTCATTGTCCCTACCTGTACCCTCCCTGTAAGTCTCCCTCAGTGTCCCTGACCTCAGCCTACCTGTAACTCTTCCCTCTGTGTCCCTGGGTGGGGGAGGTGAGGGCGCCAGTTCCTTACTTTGCCAGGGGCACTCAGACCCCTAGATACACCCCTGCATGTGTCCTATAATATAAATATATTTATATGTACCTATACTGTACATGCATCCAAGGAAAAACCCCACCCTTACGAATCCTGTGTTTTCTCTTGTTTTCTTGCTTACAATCTTATTGAAATGTATTGATATCTTATATTTGAACACTAAAAATTTATTTTCAAATGGAGCATACTGTACAAATGTCTGAAGGACGGTAGGTCAACTATAAGTAGCTCCAAACCCATTTGCGTAGTGTACAAATATAATTTCTCAGCTATTGAACCAAAAGTTATTCTTGCTTGTAGAAAAGAAGATACAATTTGTTTTCGTAGCTAAAAAGTTAATACTGAAAAACTGATGGAGCCTACATCGGACTGCCTCACCGGTGATGTGCTTCCAGTCCATTTATGCCAAACTGAGGTGTAGCTAGGCGCCACGGTGCCCGGAGCAAGTGTGTGTTTCAGCACCCCCCCCCCCCTGTACTGACCACTCCACAGAGATGAACTCCCCCAAACTCTCAATGAAAATAACATACCAAAATTTGCCCCCCCCCCCCCCCGACTTGATATTCCCCCCAGTGCCTCAATGAAAATAATACCCTAGAACTGCCATGCTAGACCTGATAATCTCACTATGTTACAATCCCTCAGGCTGCTTCGGCATAGCTCTCTCTGCCTCTCAGGCAATTCTGGGACATTATTTTCATGTTTCAATGAAAATAATGTCCTAGAATTGCCTGAGGGGCAGAGACTGCTGTCCCACAGCAGCCTGAGGGGCAGAGAGCAGTGCTTCAGCAGCTTAAGGGGCATAGAGAAGTGCTGCAGCAGCCTGAGAGGCAGGGCCGTAACTATGTGTGTGCCAGGTGTGCCTGGCACACAGCGCAGTCACCCTGAGGGCGTACTTGCCCGCATCCCCATTAAGGGGGTCCAAAGCCTGCGGCATTGTAATGAGTCAGACTGACTCATTACAAGCCGCCAGTGTGTGCTGCCGCCAGAGCGACCATTGAAAGGGATCCTGATTCTCGCTGCCCGGCTGCCGGCTCCCCCCTCCTGACCCCCGCTGCCCGACTCCTGCATGCAGAGGCAGGCTGTCCGGCTCTCCTCTCCTAACCCCCGACTGCCACATGCAGAGGCAGGCTACCTGCCTCCTAACCTCCACTGCCCGGCTCCCGCATGCTGAGGCACCGCACGCTGAGGCACCGCACGCCGAGGCAGCTGAGAGGCAGAAAGAAATGCTGCAGCAGCAGCTGGGGCAGCAAGTGGTGATGCAGCCAGGGCAGAAAGAGGTGCTACAGTAGCAAGGGCAGAGAGAGGTCCTGCAGAAGCCGGGACAGAAAGAGGCGCTGCAGCAGCTAGGGAAGAGAGAGCTGTTTCAGCATCTGACGTAGAGACATTTGCTGCAGCTTCCAAGAAAGAGAGAGGTGCTGCAGCAATGGGGGCAGAGAGTGTTATAGCAGGACAGAAGTAACCCTGCTGCACAGCTACAAGCAGACAGTGAGACATATAAAGAGGGCAAGCATTGCTCTGGCATATCGGCTGTCAGTGTCTCCTGCTGTCACCCCTGGCCTGCCCTGTTCCCTACTTAGTCTCTGAGTCCGAGTCAGTGCTCCTCCTCTACCTGCTATGCGACTACCAGTACAGTGGCCCGTGGAAATGGGGGGTGACAGGCGGCAGCGCGCCCTCTACCTTTTTCAGCGCCCGGAGCTCGCGCTCCACCGGAGCCACCCTCGCTACACCCCTGATGCCAACACAGTGTTTAGAGGCATCTGGTTCTCTACACTCGCACCTGCCAGGTGCTTCTAAACATTGTCCCAGCATAAATGAACCAGATGACGGTCCCCGGTGAGCAGAGGCGGATTGGCCATAGGGATTACAGGGAAGATCCCCGGTGGGCCGACGTACCCGTGGGGCCTGTTTTGTTTGAGGACATGTGGTCCTTTTTATAGACATAATGAATAAGATGCAAAATAATTTGCATATATGAAAATGACTTTGCCACTTAGCCTGTGATTGCAGATGATCTAGTGTATGCTCTGCCTGCCTGCTTGACTGACATATAAGATTGAGTGAATAGTGATTGGGATACGGTTGGTGTAATAAACAAGAAAATATATCTTTCTAAATAATTATATAGTTTCCTAAATTCTAAAGGTGTATCATATAATGTGTTCATAATATTTAATTTTATTTCTTTTTAACTTCCCCCTTGATGCTGGACAAGCCCACTATCTGGAAAGTCTTGGGGGGAGGGTGCTGCTGCCATGGCCCATGGCTAGACCTTACACCTCTGGTGCTGCCCATGTGGGGCCACTAGTACAAATTTTTCCAGGGCCGCTTTTTGTTCCCAATCCGCCCCTGCCGGTGAGTCAGTCTGATTCTGGATGCATCATGCAGCACTGACATATTAAGACAATGTTACTGCACAAAGTGTAAAATCAGCAGCTACGACGGGGCGTGGCTTGGCACAGCATGGGGTAGGCAGCAGGCTGCTGTAGCTCCCTATTCTTCATCCTTGAACCCATCCTTAACCCCGGTGTTTTGGGAATTCACACTCATCTGCTGCTGTGTGAACCTCTTCTGCACCCCCTGAGACGTCTGGCGCCGCTGTGCGCCTTTTATCTGCAGAGATTTGGACATTGTGGAGGGACCTGCCCGGCCCGCAGCAGCGCCTTCTGCCCTGCTTGTGACGTCTCCCTGCACAAGGTACTCTCCACTCCCCTCTCTGTGGTGCTGGGACACATGCTCCATTATTAACTGCTGCTGGCAATTACAGAGGCCCGCTGCTTCCCACCCAGTGTGCTGCAGTATATATGTTTATGCCTGGGCCCTGCATTGGGCTGGTTGCCTGAGTCTCTCTCAACATATTTGGATTACAATTCTAATGTGCTGCACTGCCTTCTATGAATACTGACTGTGCCCTGTTTATCTTGGATCCTGTTTGATCACACTCAGGGGTGCATTTTGTGTTTCTTAATTCCCTGAAGCAGCTACTGTACTCCAAGCTTCACTATATAAGACTTTGCCACTCTCTTTGTGCTTATTTACTCTTTTTTTCCTGGAGCGATTATTCCTCCTGCAGTAGTATGGGAAAAACCGGCAATGCTGCTGCCACTGCTGCGCGCTTGGAAAGATTTGCTAGAAATCCACGCGGGCCGACACCCCCGCGTACCCAGGCTACACCGCCTCCCTCACCGCAGCACGCTTCGGAGGAAACCTCTGTTACTGATGTTATGCAATCCACACAGCAAATTCTGCAAGCCATCAATACGTCTGAGACGAGGGTGATGGACAAGATCGGCCATTTAAAGCCTCTATCCGTGGCTCCCTTATTAAAAGGGTGGCTGCTATTAAAAGGTCTAGTAGGGAAGAGGAATCCCGCCTTGAAAAAAATGTGTTGTCAATTAGAAGCCGAATATATTTTGCACAAATCCCCCTCCTTGCATGCTAGCTGGGAGATGGCCAGATGGGAGTGGACGACGTTTCTTTTAGATAAATCCAAGCGTCGGTTATTGTTCTCCAAGCATTCTCTATACTCACAGGCGGAGATTGGGGGTAGTTATCTCGCCTTCCTATCTAGGGAAGAGAAGGGTAGTTTTTCTGTCCAACAGGTGTGTGATCCCCAGGGTGTTATGAAGTACCCGTGCCCTGATATTACTGAAGTATTTTTTGATTACTACTCTTCGCTGTACGGGTCTAAAGTGTCTTATACAATGGATCAACTGAGAGACTATCTCTCCCATATACAATTGCCCCAACTATCTCCGGAATCTGTTGAATATTTGGATTCCCCATTCACCACTGAGGAATTAGATGCTGCTATAGCATCGTTACCCAATAATAGGGCTCCCGGGTGACGGAATACCCATTGAATTGTACAAACGCTTTAAAGAATTCTATACACCTTATTTGGTTGAACTATTTAACACTTTGTTTGACTACGATTCTTTGCCCCCCTCGATGTCTGAGGCTATAATAATAGTAATTCTTAAGCCAGGTAAGGACCCCACCTCCCCGGACTCCTATCGCCCTATCTCCCTATTATCTACAGATGTAAGAATTTTGGCTAAAATTTTAGCTGTTTGTTTAAATAAAGTTGTTACATCTATTGTCCACTGTGACCAAACGGGTTTTATGCCGGGGAAGTCTACGGCACAGAACCTCCGAAGACTCTTTTGCCATCTGCAGAGAGGGGACAGGTCCGAGGCGGGGGCAGTGGTGGTGTCCCTGGATGCTGCCAAGGCCTTTGACTCTGTAGAATAGGGGTACCTGTGGGAAGTGCTTCATAAATTTGCGTTCGGTCCTAAATTTGTTCGGAGGGTCCAGTTGCTCTATTCTTCCCCGGCTGCTCGTGTTTCAGTCAATGGTCATGTGTCACGACCCTTTTCACTGGAGAGGGGTACGAGGCAGGGCTGCCCACTCTCTCCGGCCCTATTTGCCCTTGCCATTGAACTGCTAGCTAGTTGCATACGTATGTCCCCGGACATTGTAGGCATTAAGGTTGGGAGCCATGTTGATACTATCGCACTATATGCTGACGATATGCTTTTATTTCTTAATGATTCTGAGAATTTGTTACTCACTATGTTGCAGTTAGTTAGTTTTGGAACTTATTCTGGTTTACAGATAAATTAAAACAAGTCCAATATCTACCCCATATCTGGTGTTCTCCCTGATGTGACGAACTCCTCTTGCCCGCTGCAGTGGCACCAGTTTAAATATTTGGGGATTTGGGTCTCTCCTTGTCCGCAGGACTATGTTGCATTAAATGTGGAGCCTGTGACACGTAATTTTAAAAAGAAGGCTCACCTGTGGAAGAAGCTTCCTCTCACTGTGATGGGCCGTATTAATTTATTTAAAATGTCTATCCAACCCAGGTATCTGTATGTGCTGCAACATTCTCCTGTGTACATACCTAAAAAAGTTTTTTCCTCTATTGACAGCGTATTGAACTCTTTTGTTTGGGAAGGCGGGGTGCCTAGGGTGGATATGAAGGCCCTGGTTAAGTCAAAGTTAGATGGAGGTCTTGGCCTCTCTAATTTGAGACTATACTACTTGGCCTCTCAGCTGGTTTACCTTTCTTGTTGGCTCCTGGATGCAGGTGGGGACACATTGTTGGGGTTCTATGCCGAGTGGGTGGAGTCTCCTCTCTCTCTACTTCATTTTTTGCTATCTGGCTCTACTCTCTCTGGTCTTCCCCCTATTCTTAGACAGGCTCTTCTGGTCTGGCGATTGGCGCACACCTTTTTTGACTGGCAAGACATTGATACTGATATACCCCTGTGGTTTAATGCCTCTTATAGGGAGCTACTGCTCCTATCCTCGGATACTTTATGGCCGGATGGGAGTTACAACATTTGCTCAGCTTTATGATAATGGTATTCTTAAATCATTTGAGTGGCTACGTGGCGACTATGCTGTTGCTAATACTGCTTTTTTTCACTACCTCCAGCTGCGTCATGCACTGCAGGCGCAGCTGGGTACGGCCCCCTTAACTATATCGGTGTCTCCAGTCAAGAAATTGCTCCTTTCGTTGGGGTCCAGGGGACACATATCTCTGATTTATGCCGCATTGAATGTGCAGGTTAATTCTCATCTGTTTGACTCCTTGAAATTTAAATGGGAAGGTAATATTGGCGATCTCTCCAATGAACAATGGATACAGATTTTGGGATCCATTCGTTATACCACCCCGTGTGTTCGATATCAGCAGGTATATTTTTATACCTTACATAGAACATATCGTACCCCAGTAATGTTGTATAGTGCACATCTTCGCTCTGATACCTGCTGTCTGAAGTGCAATGGGGAGGGTGCTGACTTTTGGCACCTATTATGGTCATGCCCAAGGTTGGCACCATTTTGGGCTGCAGTTTGGAATGATATTGTCCTTACAGAACCATCATTGCCAGTAATGAACTCTAGATTGTGCCTGTTCGGGTTAGACCTTGAAGAGACGCATTCTCTGGTCATATATCGTTATGTACTATGCTTAACCACTCTGGCAAAAGTCTTAATAGCCCGAAAATGGTTTTCCCCTGAATTACCCAATATATCTCATTGGCGGGCTCTGGTCAATGTGGTTTCTGGCCATGAACGAGCAATGTTTAGATCTAGTGACATGCTGGTTAAATACTCTAATAAATGGGATAGATGAAATACGTCAGCCCTTGGAGTGGGTGGGACGTGATGGAAAGGGGAAGGTATCCTGTGTAATGCATACTGTAGCTAATATGGAATGTGATATTATGCCTGTTTGCTCTGGGGCGGTGCGGGAAGCATGGGGGCTTTAGAAATGACTCCTTATTGTTGTATTGACTTTATATATGCGATATGTTGCCTGCTACATGTCATATCTTGTTTAACAGATATACTGTAAATCCAATGTCATTGATGTTTTTGATATACTATTTTTTGTACTTGACCGGTTTGTTGAGCTAGGTTTAGCTGCTGTATGTTTTTTTTTTTTTTGTATATGTAAAACACTATCAATAAAAAAATTACTGAATTTAAAAGAAAAAAATCAGCAGCTACAGTATGTCTAGAAGCAAAATGGTTAGTATGATTAGCTGGCGCTTGTAATACAGATGCCGGGATCCTGATTGTTAATAAGCCGACAGGGGTGAGTAAGGTTAGTTCCCCCCTCTCCCCAACCCCATAACCCTCCTTCCCCACAGCCTAACCCTTACCTTCCCCCTTGGTGCCTAACCCTCACCTCCCATAGATGCCTAAACCTAACCCCCCATACCCGCTGACTAAACTTAACCCTACCCCCCCCCCCCCCGCAGCCTAACCCTAACCCTCCGAGGGTGGTGCCCAAACTTAACCCCCTTCCCCGCAGCCTAACCCTAACCCCCCGGGACACAGCCTAACCCTAACCCTCCCCCCACAGCCGTAACCTAACCTTCCCCCCCTGCATCTTACCTGGCTTGCGGGATCCCGACTGTCGGCATTCCAGCGCCGGGAAGTTGTACGCTTCTGGATGCCAGTGTCGGCATTCAGAAGGGGGTTGGTATTCCGGCGTCAGTATTCTGACTGCCGAGATCCTGACTGCTTCCTCTCCTTTGCATTGAATGCCAGCATAAAAAAGTAATATGGTAAATGGTAAGAGAGATATGTTATATGTATATTAAATAATGTTAAGGAAAGTTTGGGTACGTGAATTAAATGGAGAGGGATGGTGACACGGGGAAAAGGTCGCATGTGGCAGTATTAGCTGTATCACCAGCCCTGATTACCATAGATTCAGATGATCATTTCACTCCCATGTGACCAACTTTCTCTGTACCATGTGGACCCCTGATGAAACTGTGCTTCTATTCAGTATTATAAGCTTCTATGAAAACTCATCTGTGTAGTAACAAATACTACATTTAAATCTGTACTATTGGATGTATAAATAAAATCACTGAACCCAATTGTGTTTTATCAAATCCACAACATGACATTTTGAAAATGTTTCCATTCACAATTACAGATATGTATATCAACAGATGTTTCGAATATATAGTGTATGTGTATATCACCAATTGCAGCTAAGTCATCTGTTGGAAGTCAGCGTTGACGCAATTGGTGAAATTATGCAGTTTAAGTTATATATCTGCTTTTTGTAAACATATGTTTTTCCTTGTTAGTTATTACGTTTCTTAGACACTGTCATCAGCCTCTGCAAGGAAATAAATTGGAAAGTTGATCATTATGGTAAATATATTTACTTCAATTTTATACTGTGGTCAGAGATATATACATAAGAGGCTCCATTTCAAGTACAATCTCTAATATGTTCATTTTAAGACAAATTCCTTTAATTAAGTTGTCATGAAGCTAATGTGTGCAATAAATCCTTTTGTTATCTGTAATCCTGTACTGTAGAATATAAATCTCTTAGATCTTGTTGAAATTATTCTCAGAAATCAGCTTTACTTAGAAATGAATCTCTGGAAAAACAAAACCTCACACGTTTTTGATATTCAAATCTAAATTCACTGGGGTGCAAAATGGCTGACTGAAAATAAGTGTCCCTGGCGCAGTTTAATAAGCTTGGAGAAGTGATAAAGTGGAAGGTGATAACGCACCAGCCAGTCAGCTCCTAACTGTCATTTTTTCAAACCCCGTCTGTAACTTGACAGTTAGGAGCTGATTTGCTGGTGTGTTATCACCTTCCACTTTATCACTTCTCTAGGCTTAGTACATCTTTGATACTACTAAGCACAGGAGCCTAATATACAGACGGGTCCTCCGTTATCTTGACTGTTTCTGCACCTAGATGGAGGTTTAGTCACGCCTAGGTGATAGCTTAGCTTGCTGAGTTTAATCACGGATAGGTGCGTTGAGGCGATACTAGATACTCAGAATGCATTACACATCTCCACCACTGGGTGGCTAATGCTCCACTAATCCAGTACTTTAGATCGAATAGTGGCGGATTGATTTACAGCTCTGGCAAATGGTCAGTGACGACTGTAATGTTAATAGATGGTGACCAATGGTCAGACGGAGAGAGTTAAAAAAAAAAAGTTTATACAGACACAAACGAACATGTTAAAACACTTGTGTATGCAGACGCAAGATTGTGTATGCAAACGCAACTAATGTGTGAAAGGAAGTATGTACAGTGCATAAATACCGTGCTTTTGAAATACTTATATGAGCGTCTGAGTCCCCTAAGGCATAAACCAACACCAGTGGGAAGGGGTCACTCTTTGCAGTACTTTTACACATGAACTTGTGAATCTCTCATGAAGCATCGTGGGCTAGCGATGAAGGCTCCCACCTTCCACGTTGAGAGTCCCGGGTTCGAGTCCTAAAGGGCCAACTTTTTTTTATGTGTTCCCATGACATTCACTTTATTATTATTTTTTTTCTCTGTTATACATTCAATGGAAGGGTGCACACAGGTTTCACATGAATCAGAGTAAATCTGCAGGAGCGATTCTTTACGCTATATACAAATACACAGCGGTAATGAGTATAAATTAGTGTATTCTGACGCAACTAACTGAGCAACACAGTACTGTAGATCGTCTGCGTTTGTGTATTGTACATGACCTGAACTCCCTCCCTGTCTACTGCATGACCTTTGCAGGCTCCCATGTGCATAGACCTCACTTATCCCTATCGCCCCTGTGTATTTTAGCTAGGGGATTGTGACGCTCCTTCAGCATTGCCCTGTGGCCTGTATAACTTATGCCGTTGCTTGCTCCAAAGCCAAGTGGTGCCAAGAGGTGGGGGTTCATGGGCGGTGGCCATTTTTTCAGTTTGCTATGCGATCGAGTTCAGTGTATCATTATGTGCATAGACCTCGCTTATCCCTATCGCCCCTGTGTATTGTAGCTAGGGGATTGTGACGCTCCTTCAGCATTGCCCCGTGGCCTGTATAACTTATGCCATCGCTTGTTCCAAAGCCAAGTGGTGCCACGAGGTGGGAGTTCATGGGCAGCGGCCATTTTGTCAGTTTGATATGCGATCGAGTCCGGTGTATCGTTATGTGCATAGACCTCGCTTATCCCTATCATCCCTGTGTATTTTAGCTAGGGGATTGTGACGCTCCTTAAGCATTGCCCCGTAGCCTGCAAAATTTGTGCTGTTACTTGCTCGATAGTCGAGTGCCTCCATGGGACAAGGAGTCACAGGCGGTAGCCCTGCTACAGAATTGTATGTGTACCGTACGGTGCATAGAACCTTAACAGTAGAAACGCTCCTGCAGCTTTGCCCTGTTTTATGTAAAACTTGTGTGCACACTTGTATTGAATGTGAAAGTATACTACAGTACGATAGGTATAAAAATAAAAAAAATAATCAAGTGTCTGGAAGAAACTAACATGCATTCGTACTTTAGGAATCGAACCCAGGACACTAAGTATAGGAAGCGGAACACTTCACCACTCACACACTTCGCCACCGACAGATGAATAAATCCATTGGTTTTGATTATGCTATAATGGCTACGGGATTAGGACACTAACATACAATATCCCTAACATCAATAGGCAACAATGTACTTGTAACATGTCCATTTGCGTCTGTGTACACTATGGGTTTTATGTTGCTTTGTCTGCGGGACTTGGACGCTCACATATTCCTAAAGTACTATAAATGGACCATATATGCTGTACTATTTGCGTCTGTACTGTATATACTGTATTTAATAATGTAGCGTAATGAGATGCTGTACATACGGTATGCAGCGTAATGAGACGTACTAGTAAAGTAGTTCTCACTATGTATTTCAGTATTGTATTTTACGGGAGACCACACGCATGCGCAGTGGTGATTGTAAAAAGCGACATATGGTGGATGATCGTAGGTATTACACGTAAAGGTAACGTCAGATGCTCTGTGTGCCTCTGTGCGATTAGGCACACCTCTCTGTGACTAGGCGCACCTCCCTGCGCCCTGGTACGCTGTGTATGCCTGATCGTGACTAACGCCTCAGCCAGTCAAGATAACGGAGGACCCATCTGTAGGAGTTAGCTCCCCCAATACTTGTGCTGCCACTATCCATGTCTATGAAAGCCATTTTGCCATAATAATGTAGTGGTACATTCACCAACACTGATATCGCCTGCGCACAGTGCAGTCCAAATGCATCTTGTGTCCTCATACACTAGTATTGTGAAAATTGATTGCATAAGCATTTAGTTTACTCTTTTATTGTATTGTATTAATGGGTTGGGTACGAAATACCAGCAGGCAGGATCCCGATAGTCAGGAGACTGACAGCGGAATCCCAAGAGCCAGAATTCCAGCACAACCCAGTAAGCATTTTTTATCCTATCCCTAATCCTAATCCTACCACTAACAATAACCCACCACTCCCGCGGCCTAACTATACTCCCCCTTCTGCAACCAAACCCTAACCGCCTTCTGCAGCCTAAACCTAACCGCCCCCCGCTGCCTAACCCTAACCACCCCCTCTGCACCTGAACCCTAATCGTAACTTCCCCCACCCGTGCTGCCTTAACCTTCCCCCCCCCCCCCCCCCCATTCTCCCCAGTGCCTAAGCCTAACCATGACCCCTGTACTTACCTTCCGGGATGTGTCGGTATTCTGGCTATTGGAGTCCCGCTGCCGGTCTTCTGACTGTTGGAATCCCAACTGCCAGCATTAATACCTGCTAAAAGTACTATAGCTGAGATTACAGATATGAGTCTATTTTAGTAAATCTGTGCCAGCTCTGCACAATTAGACACTACAATATTTGCACTTTCTAGCTTGCAACATTGCTTGAGTTGCATCAGTTAGTATCAGGCCATTGGGGAACAGCAAATTGCAAATGAGTCCTCAAGTTGTCAAAGGCATTGAGGTCTAGGCTAGTATATTTTAAAGTTTTTTTTAATGTGTTTAAACTAGAGATGAGCGGGTTCGGTTTTACTCGGTTCTCAAAACGGCATCTAATTGGCTCACGGATGTCACGTGTTTTGGATAGCCAATAAGATTCGGTTTTGAGAACCGAGTAAAACCGAGTAAAACCGAATCCGCTCATCTCTAGTTAAACTGCTGCAACGTGGTTTATTCTGTAGGCTTTGGAATATTGTCCTGTTGATGTTAATCTTCTCCCAATTCCACAGTAGCTCAGTTTTCCTTGTCTAAATCTTGCTCCATGCATTTTGGTCTTCCAGTACTTCACTTGCCCACCCACCAATTATGATGGTCTCCTTGATGTATATCAAATGTATCTTTAGCACAGTGCATCTTCATCATTTAGCAGTTTGCTTGTTGCATAGACCAAAGAATTAATCTCAGGCACCAAATAGTTCAAACAGTATATACTATACATCTTTATTTGACTTGCACAAGTCTCATCTTTATGCAATGTCATACTTAGCAGCAGCTGATCAGATTAGAACAACATCTGTAATATATATTACCCACTATGCGTTTATCAAGTGGAAAAATCAAAGCAGTGGTACTGTATTACAAGACTGACTGAACAGAGTGGACCGCTAGAACAGGAAACAGGGTGAATGGAAGATATTAGCAAAGACTTGCTTTAGTTAAACTAACTTGCTGAGAATCGCCCAAGGCAATTAACTGCTTTGCCAAGGGGTCTAAGATTTACAATTGCATTACCTTACAGTTTTGTGGTTTTTTGGAGCTTTGATGTTTTTGAAGAAGACAAAAACAACACTATGGGGTAAATTTACTAAGATGGGAGTTCTTTTTAAGATGGGATGTTGCCCGTAACAAACAATCAGATTCTACTTCTCATTTACAGTATCTAGCACCTTCTAGAATATAATATCTGGAATCTGATTGGCTGCTATGGGCAACATCCCATTTTATATAGAACTCCCATCTTAGTAAATTTATCACATATATGTCCCAGAATGCAGCTTCCTGTATATTGCCTACATGGAATATCAGATTGTGTTGTTCTTTTAACAGAGCCCTGTTTTCCTGATGCTGCAAGAATACATCCTTAGTCAAGAAGAAATTTAAAAGGGTGGTGGGAGGAGGCGGGGGGAGCTCGACATAAGTAAAAAAATACAAACTGAGATACAGGTGCACTACATACCCGAAACTAACTTTTTGTCTTATGTATGTACAGTATTGAGTAGAGTTCAGTAGTAGCACACAACAAGTTACTGTATAAAGAGAGTGCTACAATAAAATTCAAAAAGGGCTCTGCAGTCTTAAGATTGTCCTTTACCGCTAACTAGAAGCAAAATATTGTGGCTTTATTCTATTATTTATACAATATTCAGTATATACACAAAGTAGTGTGGAAATATGCACCATATATTGAACTAAATATCCTGAAATAATAATAGTGTCACTATACTAAAAATAAATAAGGGTACGCTCAACTGAGAAACTTGTCTTTCAGTCTTCTGTATGAAAATGCATCATCAGTATGATAGTTTGTACTTTATATAAAAGAAGAGACATGTATTGCATTATGCCATATTGTCCAGAATGTAATGGGAGACGATAACGGCAAAATGTCCAATGTTTGCGCTATAGCGCAGCGCTGTCTATTTGTCACCCTGCTGGATTGTAGATTGTAAACAGTACTGTACATCCACAGGCATCTGGTATGATTCTACTCTTCAAGCTCCTCTGCCAGCAGCAGCTCTTCCAGAAGCTGCTGCTGGTTGTGGAGCCTGGAGACAGGCAGAATCTTCCCTGGTCCTGAACAATAGCTCTGGTCGTGGGACCCCTGAAGTCAGGGAGGTCCGGGGGTACTTATTTCCCGTGGTAAATACAAAGGACTATGGGCCCTCAAACAGTCTATCCCAATTGTACAGGTTAAGTGACACAAACTACAACACAGTTAGTTTGGTCTCCCCCTATTCTAGCAATCAATAAAAGTTATAACATAACCTTAGAGATGTATTATATTTCTCAAAGATTGGGTTCTGGAGCATATGTGAAATATCGTAGACTAATAAAGAAATACTTTATTTTTTTACAAAACTATTACAATATTTAGTTACAGAAAAAGAAACAAGAGTTACAAATTACATAGGCAAGCGTGTTGTAATTTCAAACAAAAAAGAAAACCTTTACATGATATAAATCAGGGCTTATTCTGTTTGGGAGGAACAGCAGGAAATGCAGATACAGGCTGAGATTTTGTAGTCACATTCCAACTCGCACCTTCTCGCACTTTGAGAAGGTGCAAATTGGCACCGCAATTCGCAAATGTAATGCAGTACGAGTTTTTTGTTAAAAACTCTACCTGCTTGTGAGGTCTGGCGAAAATACAGATCTGAAACCTAGTGGTTAAATTTGCACCTTGTAATGGAAGACCTCAATTAACCCTGTGGTCTACTATAGACCGCAAGGTTCCCACCATAGACTGCAAGGTTCCCACCGTAGAGTCTACTACAGACCGCAAGGTTCCCACCATGCGATCCTCCATTATAGCCTATGCGCCCCGCCTGATTGACAGGCCGGGAGCACATAGCCAATCAGGAGAGCACTATGACGTGTTATCTACTGCTCTTTAACACTTTACTTGCTGTGGTTTGGTTGGGCTGGCTTGGGGGTGTCTCACACCCTAGACTTGAACCTCTAGAATGTTAGTACTTACCTGATGATGAGGTTACTTGGACGCGGTTGATAAGCCCAAAATTATGCAAAGAACCTCTCATTTAGTTGCTAAATTTATTAATCTTTCTGTGTGCAACCATTTCTTGTTTATATATTTTTTTTAAATAAGCATTCTTCATTTTTGGTAAATAAAGTGTTTCTTTGTTTAGTTAAGTAATATAAGCTCGGGTAACACAATTTGTAGAGGTTGTGAGGCCGCTTGAAAATGCTACAAATTATAATTAGTTGCTGAAACAATCAGAGCTGGATTAAGGCTCCGGGAGGCCAGGGGCACTAAAGAGCAGGAGGCCCCCATGGACTAAAATAAAAGTTTTTTTAATATATATATATATATATATATATATATATAGTATATCCAGGTCCGGCACTCCGCCTGTATAGCTGGGATACTTTGCCTGGGTGCCTTCTATGAGAGGACAGCACCTCTCCGATATACACACCAATAGTAGCAGCACTCCAGGACAGCAGAACAATTTCAGAATAACTGTGTTGTTTTATTGCATATTATCAACGTTTCGGGGTGTTACCCCCGTCTTCAGGATAATATAACACATTAAACAAGTGAAATTTATATCTTACCGTCCTCGGTCTTGCCCGCTGCGACTCCCGCCCGTCCACTAGGCCGTCATCTTACGCACTTCCGGTCACGTCACCCGCTACTTCCGGAAGTCGCGTCGCTCGTAACCCGTGGCGACAGGAAGTCCAGGGGAGACGCAAGGAGCAGTTTCCATGCCAACATAAACAACTGTGTGAAAAAAACGTAAACAATTAAGAGATGTACATCAAGACATCATATTAGTGCCCAACAAAACAAATCAAATTTATGTGCAGTCATTTGAACCGTTCCTCCTTATCTCTCCTATTTTGTGTTGCTCTGTGCTGTATAAACCATTATATATAAAAGTTATAGTGGCTCGTGAACCATTCCAATAACAATAAAATATTAATAAAATATCTACTTTATGTAGGTGAATACATTGCTTTGCTTTACTTTACCAGTATATCTACATAAACCTAAATGTATATTTATTATGCAATCCAGAATTACAGTCATCTTAAGTAACTTCATCCAATCAGACCCTATTTGTACCATCCTATTATAGCTATTGTTTGTAGTCCTACTTTAAATCCTACTCCTCCTTAGATTGTTAGATGTATTATATTAAGTTTAGTTTATCTTTTTATAAAAAGCAGGACAACCCCATGGATTCATTGAGACCCCTGGGTACCATCGTGTCCAACCTATGGATCCATTGGGCCTCAATTTGTAATAATTTTCTTTGTCTGTTTCCTCCCCTAATGGATACAGGGACATGGTCCACCACTATATACTTCAGTGATGCCACTCCATGTTTCTGCATTGCAAAATGCCGGGCCACCGGCTGCTCACTTTTACCTGACTGTATGGCAGCTCTAATGGCCGTGCGGTGCTGTGCCATCCTCTCTTTAAACTGCCGTGTGGTTTTACCTACGTATTGTAAGCCACATGGGCAAAACAATACATAAACCACAAATCTGCTGGTGCATGTTAGTGGCCAACGAATTTTACATTTTTTACCTGTGTATGCATGGGTTACATACGTCCCCACCTGCATATATCCACACGTGGTGCATCCTAGGCAGCGATAGCAGCCATTTTTACGTCCTAAGAAAGTTGTTTCTGGTTTTTTAGATTGAAAGTTAGTAATGTCAGTTTTGACCACCATATCCCGTATATTACGGCTAAGGGTATGGCTAGGCAACAGCCGCGTCCCATGTAATTCTGTTAGATCGGGGTCAGATGTTACCATAGGCCACAGTCGCTTTACTCTGGTGACCGTTTTCTTACTCAAAGTATTATATTCATTGACCCATGGGATGATTCCGCCCATTTGTTTTTTGTCCTTAGACCTCAGTAGCTCTGTTCTCTCTATGCCCAGTGCCCTTTCTTTAGCTTTTATTAGTTCTTTAGGCTTATACCCTCTCATAATAAATTTTTCAAACATTATTTGCAATTGTTTTTCTGTCTCCTCTGGGTCATTTGTGATCCGACATACCCTCAAAAACTGAGAGTATGGCAGACCCCTAGTGGTCGCTACTGGGTGAAAACTGTCTCTTCTAAGGAGGGTATTCCTGTCTGTAGGTTTACTGTAAATGGATGTGTATATACGTTGATCTACAATTTTAATCTCCACATCCAAAAAGTTAATACATTTTTTATCCATGTTATAGATTAGCTTAACCGGACTATTAGTGGCATTGTGTGTCTCAATAATCCCTCTCAGATTTTCTTGTTCACCACTCCAGAACACCAATAAATCATCTATATAGCGATGATACACAAAAATGTTGTTAACAATATCATCATTTTCAAAAAATAACTCGTTCTCAACTTGCCACATATACGTATTGGCAAAGGCCGGGGCCACCGCCGATCCCATGGCACACCCGGTCCTTTGCCAATAAAAACTACCGTCAAACAAAAAGTAATTGTGTGACAATGTGTATCTCAGCAATTCCAAGAATATCTCTATCTTAGGTCCTGTGTATAGTGGGTTATTAATCAGCAACCTTCTGACTGAGTTGATTCCATCCTCATGCGGAATGCACGTATATAGACTGGCCACATCTAGTGTGGCCATTGATATTGTATCAGGGATGGAACCCAACTCACTCAGATGTCGCAGCAGTGCTGACGTGTCCTTAAGGTGCGTCAGTTATTCTGAAATTGTTCTGCTGTCCTGGAGTGCTGCTACTATTGGTGTGTATATATATATATATATATATATATATATATCAGGCTTGATCCAGCACTCCGCCCTCTGCTATAAATTACCTTGCTCTGTTGCCCTATATTTTGAAGTGTCACTCCATAGATATGCAGTATATGCAGGCAGCACTCAGAGACTTGTAGCATTTATAAATGCTGTGTTTACTGACGAAGGGGACTCGATCCCCGAAACGTTGAAATAAACATTTCACAGTTTTATTCACTAAATACTACATGTCTCTGCGTGCCACCTGCATTGCTATATATATATATATATATATATATATATATATATATATCACGGGGCGCCACACACACAGAGGTGCAGGAGGTGCGAAGTGTATCAATCATAGGGGAATGGGGGCACAGGGTATCATAAACACAGGGGCATGGGGCACACAATGCACCACACATGGGGGAGCACAGAATGTTATGCATACAGGAGTAGGGGGGACACAGGGTGCCACACACACACACAAAGGCAGCGGGCACAGGGGGCCACACAACAACATGAGGGGGGTAGATGGTGCCACACACACACAAGGCAGGGGGTAGAGGGACCACATATAGGGTTAGGGGGCAGGGAGGCACAAGGTGTCATACACACACACACACACACACACACACACACGGGCACAGGGGGCACTCACCAGGGTGAGGGGGTAGATGGTGCCACACACACAAAAGACAGGGGGTAGAGGGGTCACACACAGGGGGTTGGGGAGGGGGCAGGAGGGCACAAGGGGTCATACACACACACATGGGGGCACAGGGAGCCACACACCAGGCTGAGGGGGTAAAGGGTGCCACACACACACACACACACATAAGGCAGGGGGGTACATGGCACCACACACATGGGGATGGGGAGCAGGAGGGCACAGGGCTCTCTGATCACTCACCGTTAATGAGGCCCGTGGACCCAGCACAGGATGAAGAGGAGGCTGGCGGCTGGAGGATCAGAGTGCTTGAGCCAATGCAGCACTTGGCGCCGCACTGTAGTGTGAGACCGGAGTCGAGGAAACTGTCTGGTGAAGGCAGCTGCTGGAGGAGGGAGGGTGGCGGGGCCGCTGAGGAGTCAGGCATCTCAGATCACCGGAGGGAAGGAGGATGGAGAATGCTCTGTGTGGTGAGAGATCTTTGGCGCACGGGTGGGGGGTGGTTGAAGTGGAGAGGGTAAATGCTGTGTAGTTGTGTGTGTGAGGGTTTCATGCTCATTGCCAGGGTTTTCATGCTCATTGCCAGGGGTCTCATGCTCGTTCCCAGGGGGTTTCCTGCATATTGACATGGGATTCATGCTCATTGCCACAGGGTTTACATCTGGGATAAGAGTGAGATCCTGGACAGGCATGTGTGCCAGGGGTTGCCATGACCTTATCTAAGCCATTTACTTATCCATATAAACTACTAGCTGTTCTACCTGTTCTTGGCACAGGAGTTTCTGTAAAAAGTGACAAGACCATTTTTGTAGTTTATTAAATTCTACCCACCGGAGGTGCAATCCACATTTTGATCCAATTGACCATTTAGGCGTTATCGTTCAAGTAACGTAAGCCACACATCAGTAATGACGTCATTATGTCAACCCCCTGTTCATTCCCTTAGGGGAGGTTTTTTTAAATTCTAATTATGCAGTTTTCGTATTTCCCACCTGAAGAATATCTATGTTAAATTTAGGGATGAGTGGGTTCGGTTCCCCAGGAACCAAATCCCCCAGAACATTGCGATCTGAGGCAGGATCCGAGTCTGCCTTACTTAGGTATCAAAGTGAGGCCGAACGTCATCTTCTCGCTGTTGGATTCTCGCGGGTTTTGTACTCTATATAAGTCCCGTGCAACGGCGCCATCTTCACTCCGGCTGTGGAGAGTGTACTGGATGGACGTGTCCATCTCCAGTACTGTGTTGTCTGGAATTGGGTGGTATGGGGTGGGTGCTCTGTCTACTATATCTGAAAGGGGTGCTCTCTCTGTCTGCTGTATCTGACAGGGGTGCTCTTTTTGATTGCTGTATCGGAAAGGGGGCTCTCTCTGTCTGCTGTGTTTGAAAAATGAGTGCTATCTCTGTCTGCTATATCTGAAAAAGCGGTGCTCTCTCTGTCTGCTGTATCTGAAAAAGGGGTGCGCTCTCTGTCTGCTGTATCTGAAAGGGGTGCTTTGTCTGTCGGCTGTATCTGAAAGGGGTGCTCTCTCTGCCTGCTGTATCTGAAAGGGTTGATCTGTCCGTCCATTCAGGGGTTCTGCCCCAGTGTAAAATGAAAATAATAAAAGTTAAAAACAAAAAGCCTAAAATTATAATTGTGGGTCTTTTTATTATTGTGCTATACCCCAGTGTACTATACGAGTTTTATTTTATTTTCATAAGTACTGTGACACTGCTGGTCAGACCGCAGTATATTATTTCCTACCTATAAACGTATTGTGCGATGCTGACGTTGAAGTCAACCGCAGTGTGCAATTATTATATATATTTCTGACTCATTTGTGCGACACTGTAACCGCCGGTGTGTGATATAGTAACATAGTAACATAGTAACTAAGGTTGAAAAAAGACAATTGTCCATCAAGTGCAACCTATTTGTGGTATCCTATGCAATGTTATTATAGGACTAGTTGTTTTTATGTTAGGACTAGTTATATTAACTATAATGCGTGCCTACGCACCATAACCCTGAATATCTTTATCCAATAGGAATTTATCTAACCCATTCTTAAAGCTGTTGACTGAGTCCACTGTTACTACTCTCTCAGGCAGGGAATTCCAAACACGTATTGTCCTTACTGTGAAAAAACCTTTTCGCCTCAATGTGCAGAAACTCCTCTCCTCTAACCTAAGCGAGTGACCACGTGTCCTCTGTGCTGATCTTATAGAAAACAGGTCCCTTCTGAGCTCTGTGTATTGACCCTTTATATATTTGTAGATGTTGATCATGTCCCCTCTTAGTCTCCTCTTTTCCAATGTAAACATGCCTAGCCTTGCAAGCCTTTCCTCGTATTCCAGTGTCTCCATGCCCTTGATTAGTTTAAAAAATACTTCTACATATTTCTGATTCATTTGTGCAATGCTGTCAGTAAAGTCAACTGCATTGTGTAATTATTATATACTAGGTGCTTCATCGCGCCCTACAGGCGCTCTTCACACCGTTGAAAGGTGCTACGCCCCCTTAACCCCTGCACGCCTTGCTGCGGTTCAATATTTGTATGAGTGGATAGAGGGGATAGAGAGACGCGGGGCGGTAGGGAGGGGATAGATAGAAGGGGGGCGGTAGGGAGGGGATAGAGAGACGCAGGGCGGCAGGGAGGGGATAGAGAGACGCAGGGCCGTAGGGAGGGGATAGAGAGACGCAGGGCTGTAGGGAGGGGATATATAGAGACGCGGGGCGGTAGGGAGGGGATAGAAAGACGCGGGGCGGTATGGAGGGGATAGAGAGAAGCGGGTCGGCAGGGAGGGGATAGAGAGACGCGGGCGGTAGGGAGGGGATAGAGAGACCCGGGGCGATAGGGAGGGGATACAGAGAGGCGGGGCGGCTGGGAGGGGATAGAGAGACGCGGGGCGGTAGGGAGGGGATACAGAGACGAGGGGCGGTCGGAGGGGATACAGAGACATGGGGCGGTAGGGAGGTGATACAGAAACGCAGAGCGGTAGGGAGGGGATACTGAGATGCGGGCGGTAGGGAGGGGATACAGAGGCATAGGGAGGAGGGTATAGAGAGAGGCAGGGCGGTAGGGAGGGGATATAGAGACGCGGGGCGGTAGGGAGGGGATAGAGAGACGCGGGGCGGCTGGGAGGGGATATAGAGACGCGGGGCGGTAGGGAGGGGATAGAGAGACGCGGGGCGGCTGGGAGGGGATATAGAGATGCGGGGCGGTAGGGAGGGGATAGAGAGACGTGGGGCAGTAGGGAGGGGATAGAGAGACGCGGGCGGTAGGGAGGGGATAGAGAGACGCGAGGCGGTAGGGAGGGGATAGAGAGACGCGGGGCGGTAGGGAGGAGATATAGAGACGCGGGGCGGTAGGGAGGGGATAGAGAGACGCGGGGCGGTAGGGAGGGGATAGAGAGACGCGGGCGGTAGGGAGGGGATATAGAGACGCGGGCGGTAGGGAGGGGATAGAGAGACGCGAGGCGGTAGGGAGGGGATAGAGAGACGCGGGGCGGTAGGGAGGGGATAGAGAGACGCGGGGCGGTAGGGAGGGGATGCAGAGACGCGGGGCGGTAGGGAGGGGATAGAGAGACGCGGGGCGGTAGGGAGGGGATAGAGAGACGCGGGCGGTAGGGAGGGGATATAGAGACGCGGGCGGTAGGGAGGGGATAGAGAGACGCGAGGCGGTAGGGAGGGGATAGAGAGACGCGGGGCGGTAGGGAGGGGATAGAGAGACGCGGGGCGGTAGGGAGGGGATGCAGAGACGCGGGGCGGTAGGGAGGGGATAGAGAGACGCGGGGCGGTAGGGAGGGGATAGAGAGACGCGGGGCGGTAGGGAGGGGATAGAGAGACGCGGGGTGGTAGGGAGGGGATATAGAGACGCGGGTCGGCAGGGAGGGTCCCCAGTGAGGAAGCTGATGAAGAGAGGGGGGAAAGTAGTGGAGGGGGAGGGCACCAGAAGAGGAGACTTGTGTAAAGTGGCGAGCAGACATAGAAACAGTGGGTAGGATGGCCGGAGGGACTCACCGTTGGGGCTGTGGGCGGCTGCTGCAGGCTGGTAAACAGTACAGTGTCCAGAGGCGTCACTGGGTCAGCATTTCAGCATTACTGTTACACACATCCCCCCCCCTCGCGGCCGAAAAGGGGGCGTGGCCTGCCGTGAAAGGGGCGTGGCCTCGCGGGTCTGTTCTCTCTCGCTTCGGGGGTGTTTCCAGCTTGCCTGTAGATGCTGGCAGCCCCCGGAGACTGGAGTGTGTGTGCCGGCTGTGTGACAGGAGGAGAGTGCTGCAGGAGATGACGTCACTGCAGCACTCGCCTCCTGTCACAGCAGGAGAGCTGACAGCGGGATTTGTGCGGAGGAGGCGGCGGGTCTGTGTACACGGCGCAGGGAGGGCTATGAGAGCCTTCTCCTGCGCCACCCGTCCCTCCTAATGTGTATGCCGGGGGCGGCATCAGCTGATGGGTGGGGGGAGGGGAGAGAGAGAGATGGACAGGCAGCAGGAGCAGAGACTTGCTGACTCCGCCCACCGTTGTGACTCCACCCAGCGTTACGGGCACAGAGTCACAGATTTAGACAAATATATAGGAGATATTTCGGACTCATTTGTGTGACACTGTAACCACCGGTGTGATTTAAAAAATACTTCTACATATTTTTGACTCATTTGTGCAATGCTGTTGGTGAAGTCAACCACAGTATGTAATTATTATATATATTTTGACTCATTTGGCGACACTGTAACCACCAGTGTGTGATATAAAAAAGAATATGTATTTTTGACTCATTTGTGCAACACTGTAACCACAGTGTGTGATATAAAATATTATATGAATATTTTGATTTAAATTAATATTTTGTGCTGTGTCATCCAATTATACATCCAGGGACTGCAAGCTGCTCTGTCCATCTAGGGGTGTTCTGTCATTCCACCCAAAATAAAAGACATCTGTTTTTATATTTTGTGCTGTATCCTCCCAGTATACATCCAGGTGTGCTCCGTCCATTTCAGAGTACTGTGTCTGTAGCTCATATTCTTATGTTATACTTATTGTCCTATTTTCATAATTCTTCTTATCACCACATTGTGATTCTTTCAAATAAATATTATTAATAATAATTATAAATTAATTACATTTTTATTAAACTACTATAAATAAACTCTCCACACTTGTATAGTGATCCTTCTGCATATCAAATATGTCTTGAGGAACAGAAGAATTTGATCCAAAATAAATGTAATTAAATAAATTAAATCTAAAATATTGCATTTTTTTATTCTTCTTTGCCTTAATCATCTTTTTGTGAACTGAAATATTAAACCTTACCTAATACTTTTTTTTTGTAAATACATTCTTTTTTAAATATTTTGTCCTCCCAGTATGTACATCCAAGGTCTACTGCTGCTCCGTCCAGCTACCTCGGTGCAACCTTTTGGCCTAAAATGAATAAAAACAATAATAAGATGTGATGTGTTCTCAATAGACTGGAAATGAGTGGAAATTAATGTTATTGAGGTTAATAATACTGTAGGAACGAAATTTCCCCAAAATTCTGTGATTGTTACTGTTTCTATGATTTTTTTCAACAAAATACCGATACAAAACTAAAACCTACAAGGGCGGTTTTGGCAAAACCAATACAGATCCAAAACACGAAGGAGATCCAGATCAAAAACCAAAATACAAAACACAAAAAATGGCCCGGCACACACCCCTAGCTAAATTTCAGCTTCCTAACATATCAGGAAGTACGAAAATAGTGATGAGTCAGTCAGTGAGTCAGTCAGTGAGTGAGTGAGAGAGAGAGAGAGAGAGAGAGAGAGAGAGAGAGAGAGAGAGACAGTAAAAAGGGACAGGACCATTTTTGGAGTTAATGAAATGCTACACACTGGAGGTGCAATCCAAATTTTGATCAAATTGTCCGTTTGGGCGTTATCGTTCATGCAATGCAATCCACGCATCAGTAGTGACATCATTATATCAACCCCCTTTTCATCTTCTTAGGAGAGGTTTATTAACATTCTAATTCTAATTACATAGGTTTCCTATTTCCCACCTGAAGAATACCTACTTTAAATTTCAGCGTCCTAACATATCGGGAAGTAAGAGAATTAGTGATGAGTCAGTCAGTCAGTGACTGAGTGAGAGATATGGTAAAAAGTGACAGGACCATTTTTGTAGTTTATGAAATTCTACCCACTGGAGGTGCAATTCAAATTTTTATTTGATTGTCCATTTGGGCGTTATCATTACGCAATGAAAGCCCGCATTGGTAATGATGTCATTATGTCAACCTCCTTCTCATCCCCTTAGGGGAGGTTTATTAAAAGTCTAATTATGCAGTTTTCCTATTTCCCACCTGAAGAATACCTATGTTAAATTTCAGCTTCCTAACATATCGGGAATTAAGAGATTAATGATGAGTCAGTGAGTGAGTGATTGAGGACTTTCGCTTTATATATATATAGATTACAAGACATAATAAAACAACATTTGTACTGTGTGTGAGTGCATATTTTTCATAATTTACCCTTTTTGTCTACTAGTTTTTGTCTTTTCATACAGCAAATTGACAAACGTGTCTGTAATTGGTTCTTGCAACTGTTAATCCAAGTACCTAAATCAGCCATAAAAGCAGTGTATTCTTCTATAAAAAAAAATCTCCTGGTACTAAGTTAAAAGGTACCAGCAACACACCTAAACTAACCTATGGCTTGCTGAACGTCCTGTGGTTGGGTAAGTATCACCCCAATCTATTAAGTAGCAGGAGACAAGGATTCTGGGGAAACAGGTTCCAGGCAGTAGTGTAAAAACTAGGGATGAGCGGGTTCAGTTCCCTAAGAACCGAATACCCCCCCCCCCCGAACTTCATGTCCTGAGCCCGGATCCGATCCCAGCTCGGGACTTCCTGCCAGACTCGGAAACCAGAACGAGGCAAAACGTCATCATCCCGCTGTCGGATTCTCACGGGCTTTGGATCCCATATAAACAGCAGCAGATCACCACCATTTTCACCACGGACTTGGTGAGTGAGGGGGACAGACCTCTGTCTCTCTGCGGGTGGTGGCGTGGCGCTCTGTTGGGGTGCTGCTGCAGTCACTGTGGTTTATCTGTGCTGTGTTAGGGGTGCTATCCTGGCTGTCCCTGCTGTCCTGGCTGTCACTGGTGTTACTGCCTGGTGCTGTAGCTGTACATGTGTGTTGTTGTCCTGGCTGTCACTGTGTGGTACAGGGGGCAGGGGCACTGTGAAATATTGTGATGCTGATGTCTTAATAACATTACACTGGCCCTGTCTGCTAGAAAAGTTTGGGTGCAGTTAAAAATTAAAAGCACACTGCTCCTGTATGCTGTAAGAATACAGGGGCGCTGTGAAAATAAAGGGGCACTGTTCTCTGTGCTGTAATAATAAAGGGGTGCTGTCCTGTGAAATGGAGAACAACAATTTGGAGGAAAAAATTGGAAGATCAGAAATCACTTCCAGTTCATAGTGCTATAACTGAAGCTGCTGCTGCTGCCACAAGTCATGACATTGACGATGCAATTCCATCAACGTCATCTGTTAAGACCGATGCCCAATGTCATAGAGGGGGTGTAAAATCCAAGAAGCAAAAATGAATAATCAGAAAAAAAAAGAAATTATCTTATGAGAAACGTAAACTTGCCAATATGCCATTCATGACACGAAGTGACAAGGAAAGGCTAAAGCCTTGGCCTATGTTCATGACTGGTGGCTCAGCTTCTCATGAGGATGGAAGCCCTCCTCCCTCTAGAAAAATAAAAAAAATTAAGCTTGTTAAAGCACAGGAAAAATCAACTATGCGTTCAGAGATATCACAAATTCCCAAGGAGAGTCCAAGTGTGTCCACGGTTGCGATGTCTAGGCCTGACCTTCCCAACACTGGATGGGAAGAGGTGGCTCCTTCCACCATCTGCACACCCTCTGCAAGTGCTGGAAGGAGCACCCACAGTCCAGTTTCTGATATTCAAATTGAAGATGTCACTGTTGACGTACACCAGGATGAGGATATGGGTGTTGCTGGCGCTGAGGAGGAAGTTGACGATGAGGATTCTGATGGTGATGTGGTTTGTTTAAATCAGGCACCGGGGAAGACAGTTGTTGTCTGTGGGATGAGAAAGCCCATTGTCATGCATGGGCAAAATACCAAAAAAGCTACCTCTGTGGTGTGTAATTATTTCTCCACAAATCCGGATAACAGGTGTCAAGCCGTGTGTTGCCTTTGTCAATCCATAATAAGTAGGGGTAAGGACATTAACCACCAAGGAACATCCTCCCTTATACAGCACCTGCAGCACATTCATCAGAAGTCATTGTCAAATTGTGAAACTTTGGGTAAGAGCGTAAGCAGTCCACTGACACCTAAATCCCTTCTACATCTTGTACCCAAGATCCTGCAAGCCACACCACTAACTCCCTCAACGTTAAGTTCCTCCTCAGTCAGGAACATCAGTAGTCCTGCAGGCCATGTCACTGGCATGACTGACGAGTCCTCTCCTAACCAGGATTCCTCCGGAGGATCCCTGAGTGGTACGCCTACTGCTGTTGCCGCTGCTGTTGTTGCTCCTGGGAGTCAATCGTCATCATAGAGGGGGAGTCGGAAGACCACTTGTACTACTTCAACTAAGCAACTGACTGTCCAACAGTCCTTTGCGAGGAAGATGAAATACAGGTATGACAGCAGTTATCCTGTGGCAAAGTGAATAACTGAAGCCTTGACATCTATGCTAGTGTTAGACGTGCATTCGGTATCCATCATTAGTGCAGTGGGATTTAGACAATTGATGGGGGTAGGGTGTCCCTCGTACCAAATCCCATCTAGATTCCACTTTACTAGGAAAGCGATTCCCGGACCGTACAGGGACATTAAGAAAAGTGTCCTCAGTGTCCTGAAAAATGTGGTTGTACCCAGTGTCCACTTAACCATGGACATGTGGACAAGTTGAGCAGGGAAAACTAAGGACTACATGACTGTGACAGCCCACTGGGTAGATGTATTGCTTCCCGCAGCAGCAACAGCAGCGGCACCAGTAGCAGCATCTCTCAAATGCCAGCTAGTTCCTAGGCAGGCTACGCTGTGTATCACTGGTTTCCATAAGAGGCACACCGCTGACAACCTCTTACGGAAACAGAGGGACATCATCGCACAATGGCTTACCCCACTTAGACTCTCCTGGGAATTTGTGATATTGGACAATGCCACCAATTTTGTGCGTGCATTACATCTAGCCAAATTCCAGCACATCCCATGTTTTGCACATACAATTAATTTGGTGGTGCAGAATTTTTTGAAAAATGACAGGGGTGTGCAGAAGACGCTGTCGGTGGCCCGAAAAATTGTGGGCCACTTTCTGCATTCAGCCACTGCGTGCCGAAAACTGGAGCGACAGCAAACACTCCTGAACCTGCCCTGCCATCACCTGAAGCAAGAGGTGGTAACGAGGTGGAATTCAACACTCTATATGCTTCAGAGGATGGAGGAGCACCAAAAGGTCATTCAAACCTATACATCCACCTACGATATAGGTAAAGGAGGGGGAATGCACCTGACTCAAGTGCAGTGGGGAATGATTTCCGTGTTGTGCAAGGTTCTCAAACCCTTCGAACATGCCACACGTGAAGTCAGTTCAGACACTGCCAGCTTGAGTCAGGTCATTCCCCTCATCAAGCTTTTTATAGAAGCAGCTGGAGAAACTAAAGGAGGAGTTAAGATGGAGCGATTCCGCAAAGTATGTGGGACTTGTGGATGGAGCCCTTCATTTACTTTGCCAGGATTCAAGGGTGGTCAATCTGTTAAAGTCAGAGCACTACATTTTGGCCACCGTGCTCGATCCTAGGTTTAAAGCCTATGTTGTAGCTCTCTTTCCGGCAGACACAAGTATGGTGAGAAAATTGTCAACTCAAGCGAGTCTGGTGAGAAAATTGTCAACTCAAGCGGAACGTGACCCGTCAATAGCTCCTCCTTTATTTTCTGCCGCAACTGGGGCTGCAAGGAAAAGGATAACATTTCCTAGTCCACCCGCTGGCGGTGATACAGGGCAGTCAGGAGCAAGTGCTGACATCTGGACCAGACTGAAGGACCTGCCAACGATTACTGACATGTCTACTGTCACTGCATATGATGCTGTCACCATTGAAAGAATAGTGAAGAAGTATATCGGTGACAGCATCCAAGTAGGCATGTCAGACAGTCCGTATGTATACTGGCAGGATAAAGAGGCAATTTGGAGGCCCTTGCACAAACTGGCTTTATTTTACCTAAGTTGCCCCCTTCTCTCCAGTGTGTACTCCGAAAGAGTGCTTAGTGCAGCCGTTAACCTTGTCAGCGATTGCTGTAGGAGGTTACTTCCACAAAATGTGTAGAAGATGATGTTCATCAATATGAATTATAAATTCATCCAGGAAGACATTTACCAGCAATTGCCTCCAGAAAGTACACAGGGACCTGTGGTGGTGGATTCCAGTGGGGATGAATTAATACTCCGTGAAGGGGGTAAGGGATCAGAGGATGAGGATGAGGATGACATCTTGCCTCTGTAGAGTCAGTTTGTGCAAGGAGAGATTAATTGCTTTTTTGGTGGGGGGATTAATTGCTTCGTTTTTTTGGGGGGGCCCAAACAAACCAATCATTTCAGCCACAGTCGTGTGGCAGACCCTGTCTCTGAAATGATTGGTTTGTTAAAGTGTACATGTCCTGTTTATACAACATATGGGTCGGTGGGAGGGCCCAAGGACAATTCCATCTTGTACCTCTTATTTTTTTCTTTTTAAAAGTGCCATCCTGTCTGCCACTGCAGTGCCACTCCTAAGATGGGCCAGGTGTTTGTGCCGCATACATGTGTCGCTTAGCTTAGTCACCCAGCAACCTCCGTGCACCTTTTTTTTCTTTGCATGATGTGCTGTTTGGGGACTACATTTTAAAAGTGCCATCCTGTCTGCCACTGCAGTGCCACTCCTAGATGGGCCAGGTGTTTGTGTCGTCCACTTGTGTCGCTTAGCTTGGCCATCCAGCTACCTAATTGCACCTCTTTTTTTCTTTGCATTATGTGCATTTGGGGCCTAGTTTTTAAAAGTGCCATCCTCTCTGACACTGCAGTGCCACTCCTACATGGGCCAGGTGTTTGTGCCGCCCACTTCTGTCGCTTAGCTTAGTCATCCAGTGACCTTGGTGCAACCTTTTGTCCTAAAAATAATATTGTGAGGTGTTCAGAATAGACTGGAAATGAGTGGAAATTAATGTTATTGAGGTTAATAATACCGTAGGATCAAAATTGCCCCCCAAATTCTGTGATTTTAGCTGTTTTGGGGGTATATTCAATTAGGGTCGGATCCATTCCGACATGCATTTGTTGGAATGTATCCGACAACCCCTGTTCAGTCCCATCTCAATTCGACTTTAAAAAAAGTTGAAATGAGATGAGACCTGTGAGCAGAGGAGAGGGGGGAGACCAGCGGGGAGAGCCGCGGGCAGACGGAGGAGAGCAGCGCTGCAGAAGGATGTCTCACAGCCACCAGAACTCACGGCAGTTTCCACCTGGCTCCAGCAAGCGTGACCTCACTTGCTGGAGCCGGGTGGATGCTGCCGTGTGACACATCCTCCTGCAGCGCTGTACTGTCTGCCCGCGGCTCTCCCCCATCTCCCCGTGGCTCTCCCCCCTCTCCTCCTCTAAGGTCCCTCATCTCAATCCGAATTTTTTTTATTCCTGTCGAATTTGGCCCCGTTTCCCTCAAGAGTACGTGAATCGGCAGCTATACCGCCGATTCACGTACTATTCGACAAGTCGAATTCCCCGACTTGTCGAATAAAAATAGCGGGGACTGAATAGGACGAATCACGATTCGACCTTAAAAAGTCGAAAACTGACTGTCTTTATGACAGACGGCAGCTTTCGACCGTAATTAAATATACCCCTTTGTTCCTTTGTGTGTTTTTTCAAAAATCATCCAGATCCAAAACCAAAACCCGAAAGGGTGTTTTTGCCAAAACCAATCCAGATCCAAAACCATGAGCGAGGATCCAGATCCAAAACCAAAACACATAACATGAAAAGTGCCCGCTGCACATCTCTAGTTAATACACACCAGCGATGATGGTAGAAGAACCTCTTGTTTCCAGTCCAGAAAAAAAACAACAGTTGCCTGTACTGGGTACCATTGAGTTTCAATGAGTACCATCAGAAGAAAAAGCATTGCATGAAAGTAATGCATCAGGCTGAGTTCATGCAACACATAATACTTACAAAAAAATGTCAATGGCATTTGCACTGAAATCTAAAAAAGTTAAAAACATTCACCATCACATATTATGTACAGTGTTAACTGTATACATTATTATAACATTATTATACCTGGACTAACATGGAAATAACCAGCTATTTTAAATCATCTTTTGGAAACATTTGTTTTAATTTAACAGAATAAATTCTACTAACTGGTGTCCTGGAAACCTGGTATAAAAGCTATTTAAATGGTTTTCAGTTTGGGAGGCCTTCATATTAAATTCTGTTTTCCATGTATATTTCATTCACTTTGTAAATGTGCCTCATGTGTAAATGTAAAGAGATTTTAGAATTAATGCATGTTACAGTCATTTGCGGTGAATCGTTAATCCCAAACACAACAGGTCGGCCTGTAAAATATAGATTACTCCGGCACTGTTGATCTAGTCCACTAATATATTATACGACTTTGCAGTTATAATCTTGGCATGCTATCAACAATACAAAGCAGACCCAAGATTACTGATGTAGGTTTTTGCCACAGGAATGTTGGGGAAAGATTTTGAAAACAATCTACAAAAATTCTGTCTTGGTCAGGTTTAAAGACCTGGGAATCGGATTTAATTCCGTACATTTAGTTGAACTATTGTTACATTACTTGTTATAGTTGTTATAATAAGATCTGTATATTAATTGCTGTACTGTATGTGAAATGTGGGGTAGAAATAGAGCCTGTGACTGAACATTGATGTGCCAGTGGGTGTAGTGGACATGCCAACGTACATGATGTTAGGGTTAGAGTGCGGGAAGGGAGGGTTGGGATTAGGCTGCGGGGGGGATGGTTAGGGTTAGGATGCAGGGGGTTAGGGTTAAAATACGGGATAGGAGGGTTAGGGATAGGCTGTGGAAAGGGAAGGTTAGGATGCGCGGGGGGCGGGGTAATTTAGATACCCCCACCTGTCAGGGTTTTGGCAGTCGGTGTCGGTATTCTAACCGCTGGCAACCTCACTACTGGTATCCTGTAGCCAACCCATTACGTAACTTTTGATGTTTTCAACAGAAAATTATTTAAAGGCATTCTGGTAATAGTTAAGATCCAATTCATTTTGTGTATTATTATTATTTATCTTATTTTTATTTTATTTTTGCTTATGCACAAGCTTTAGGTGTAGTATTTATAGTTGGCATCAATTACCAGGTTTTAATTACTATATTTTTTTAGTATTTGTTGAATTTCACTGCACATCTGCTAACAGGTTCTCAGTTTATGGCAGTAGGATATGCAGTTATAACTTATTATAATGGTCTGGCCCAGCGTGGCCTAAGTTTTGTAGTTAAAGTTAAAAATTAAAAGGGGCCCGATAAAACAACATTACATTGATAAAACTAATTTAAAGCTTCTGCACTGTGAAATAATAGTATCATAGGACAAAATGTCAGGGTAGTGTCTTTTACCTACTATACAGAACAAAATTGCGTACAGCTCTACCCCATTATGTTTAATGGAACCAACATTCTTCTTCTAGCTTCCTACATAACATTTCCAAAACTCATGCAATTAATAATTTTTATTACTCAGACAACAGAGTTGAATAATAGGAAAATACATGACAATAAATGTATTTAGTAACCTTCATAGTCACTGCCTAGACTGAAACAAATTTCTATTTCTTTGTCTCGCACTGATGCATGCTATTCATGTGTCAAGCTTGGGGGGGGGGGGGGGGGGGAGAACATGTTTAATCTGTCCTTGATCATCCAGAAGCGATTAGATTACCCGCAGATTACTACAACTAAAGGGCCCTACACACTTGCAGATTACTGAGTGATATGAACAATCTCGTCCATATTAGCATGCAGGGCTATTGGGCCGGGTGACGTCAGGCAGTGAAGAAACTTCACTCCCCCCATCACCCCCCACCCCCTGTCGCTGGGTCGTCCGTTGGCAGTATCGGCCGGCGGGCACCTTGGCCAATGTGTAGGGCCCTTTACTGTGGCATGGAAGCAGGGGCATACTGTATGCACATGCCCGCACACATTTGCATGCACATTATTTGCAGCAACACGTTTGCTGGATGAACAAGGACACATTTGTAGATCACTAATGCCAAACTCACTGAGGGTTGAATGTAATGAAGTTCGAGTTGGCCGGGGCCCGGAGGTGCGGGTTTCTGGACGAACTGGACGTTTTTTTAAAGTGGCAATCATTTATAAGTTATAAAGGGGTAGAGCTTCATTACATCCGGCTGCGAATGTCAGGGAGCCTCCCTGAAATAGTAGCAATCTCCCTGACTCCCTGAAGAGTCTAGAAATGTTCCTGATTGCAACTTACCCCCATTATATAGCTGTTATATACTTGGGAAAAAAAGAAATCATTTATATATAAACTGAAATGGGATTATCAGTGCTATTTTCCTGCATTGATTATAAGGAACAATGATCACTATGGTAACATGCATTTTCAAATAATGTTTCTCATGGCCACTTATATGGAACCATGGGCCTGATTCAGGTCCGGTTGGCAAGAGGGTTATATGATTGACAGTCTGCAGCCATTTGGGGGCGGGAATTGGGCAGCGATAGTATCTACCTCCCAAAACAGAGGTGTGTCGCCTTCGTGTGAGTGCAGAGCCCAGATTTCTTAGCCTCAGTGACGGAGCTGCAGTTGCAGGTCTGTGTAACCTCACAATTTACTCAGCCAGCCAATGTTGTCACAGGCGGTCCTATGCTGTGTCCTCGGATGCAGCAGTCACAGGCGGTCCTATGCTGTGTCCTCAGATGCAGCAGTCACAGGCGGTCCTATGCTGTGTCCTCGGATGCAGCAGTCACAGGCGGTCCTATGCTGTGTCCTCGGATGCAGCAGTCACAGGCGGTCCTATGCTGTGTCCTCGGATGCAGCAGTCACAGACGGTCCTATGCTGTGTCCTCGGATGCAGCAGTCACAGGCGGTCCTATGCTGTGTCCTCGGATGCAGCAGTCACAGACGGTCCTATGCTGTGTCCTCAGATGCAGCAGTCACAGGCGGTCCTATGCTGTGTCCACGGATGCAGCAGAGGATCACACATGCATTCGGGAGGTGTCTACTTATACCAGATATCTGTCTCCTGCTGCATTACCATATGTTAACCGCTTCCAAGTAAGCCGCAGCAATGCTGTTTCCATCTGAACCTGAATCACTTCCCATGTGTTAAGATTAATGGCCATATTTATCAAATCTGTTTTTGTGTTAAAAATCTGTTCAGAAGGCTTTATCAGATTTTGTCTCTTTTTTTTGTATTTTATCGCATCGTTATCGCACAATTTTGTCTGCAAGTTTTATAATTATCGTAAATTGGAACATAATTAAAAAAACTAATTAGCATTTTGCGAACTTTAGTTTCTAAATAGTTCTTTTCCTCTCAAACAGTATTTCTAGAAAAACAATGATATATATTGTTTTATTTATTTGCATATTTCTAAATATATTCTAGAATACTCATAGATTTTTAGATATTTTTGTTATTTAAAAAAAACAACAACTATATATTGTGAATCCAAAGGAATCCTTAACCCATATTTTTTATATATTACAGCGGATCGATGTAAACAGAAGTAAATCAGTAGCACTCTAGGATCACGTATTAATTTTCTGCATTCTTTGCAACATTCAACTTTAACATGGTCAAAGGAGAGCTTCACGTATTTGGGAGTTAAGATACAAGATACGTTTATTCAACCTTTATTCTTTAAACTATATGCCTGTATTTAAAGAAATATTGGATGAGCTGGAGGGATGGAAAGATCTACCCTTTTTTCTGAGGCTATCCTGTATGATTAAAATGGTTTCCTTTCCTCGACTTATCTCCCTTATCCAAGCCTTCCCTTTGTTCATAACATTAAAAGACATACAAAACATAAATGGAACATTCAGAAAATTTATATTGGCATGGGAAAAGGCACAGAATAAGTCTCTTGAAATTACAGCAAAATAAATCAAATGGCACAGTTGGATTCCCTGACATACAATTGTATAATATGATGATGTTGAGATACTTGTCTGATTGGATTCATGATAGTGACGCTTACGTAAACACTTCCTGGAAAGAGGATTCTTGGAGACAGGTAACCTAATCTCTTTTCTTCATCTCCATGACCAGGAGATTACAGCACACATACTGTATGGGATAACCCGTTACAGTGGAATACAAGAAAATATGGCACATAAAGCTTGTATGAGCTCGCATAAATCCCTATTTCTACTAGTGATGTGCACCGGACCTTTTTTTGGGTTTTGGGTTTTGGTTTTAAATTCGGTTCCGCGGCCGTGTTTTGAATTCGGACGCGTTTTGGCAAAACCTCACCAAAAAATTTTTGTCGTATTCGGGTGTGTTTTGGATTCGGGTGTTTTTTTCAAAAAACCCTAAAAAACAGCTTAAATCATAGAATTTGGGGGTCATTTTGATCCCATAGTATTATTAACCTCAATAACCATAATTTCCACTCATTTCCAGTCTATTCTGAACACCTCACACCTCACAATATTATTTTTAGTCCTAAAATTTGCACCGAGGTCGCTGGATGGCTAAGCTAAGCGACACAAGTGGCCGACACAAACACCTGGCCCATCTAGGAGTGGCACTGCAGTGTCAGGCAGGATGGCACTTAAAAAAATTTGTCTCCAAACAGCACATGATGCAAAGAAAAAAAGAGGCGCACCACGGTCGCTGTGTGACTAAGCTAAGCGACACAAGTGGCCGACACAAACACCTGGCCCATCTAGGAGTGGCACTGCAGTGTCAGGCAGGATGGCACTTCAAAAAAATTGTCCCCAAACAGCACATGATGCAAAGAAAAAAAGAGGCGCACCAAGGTCGCTGTGTGACTAAGCTAAGCGACACAAGTGGCCGACACAAACACCTGGCTTATCTAGGAGTGGCACTGCAGTGTCAGGCAGGATGGCACTTCAAAAAAATTGTCCCCAAACAGCACATGATGCAAAGAAAAAAAGAGGCACACCAAGGTCGCTGTGTGACTAAGCTAAGCGACACAAGTGGCCGACACAAACACCTGGCCCATCTAGGAGTGGCACTGCAGTGTCAGGCAGGATGGCACTTCAAAAAAATAGTCCCCAAACAGCACATGATGCAAAGAAAAAAAGAGGCGCACCAAGGTCGCTGTGTGACTAAGCTAAGCGACACAAGTGGCCGACACAAACACCTGGCCCATCTAGGAGTGGCACTGCAGTGTCAGGCAGGATGGCACTTCAAAAAAATTGTTCCCAAACAGCACATGATGCAAAGAAAAAAAGAGGCGCACCAAGGTCGCTGTGTGACTAAGCTAAGCGACACAAGTGGCCGACACAAACACCTGGCCCATCTAGGAGTGGCACTGCAGTGTCAGGCAGGATGGCACTTCAAAAAAATTGTCCCCAGACAGCACATGATGCAAAGAAAAAAAGAGGCGCACCAAGGTCGCTGTATATATACTGGTGGTCACTGTCAGCAAACTGCAAAACTAAAATGCACCACAGGTATAGAATGTAGATGGATAGTATACTTGACGACACAGAGGTAGGTACAGCAGTGGCCTTCCGTACCGTACTGCTATATATACTGGTGGTCACTGTGTCAGCAAACTGCACAACTGAAATGCACCACGGATATAGAATGTAGATGGATAGTATACTTGACGACACAGAGGTAGGTACAGTAGTGGCCTTCCGTACCGTACTGCTATATATACTGGTGGTCACTGTGTCAGCAAACTGCACAACTGAAATGCACCACAGGTATAGAATGTAGATGGATAGTATACTTGATGACACAGAAGTAGGTACAGCAGTGGCCTCCCGTACCGTACTGCTATATATACTGGTGGTCACTGTGTCAGCAAACTGCACAACTGAAATGCACCACAGGTATAGAACCTAGATGGATAGTATACTTGACGACACAGAGGTAGGTACAGCAGTGGCCTTCTGTACCGTAATGCTATATATTATATACTGGTGGTCAGCAAACTGTGCAAAACTGAAATGCACCACAGGTATGGATGGATAGTATACTTGACGACACAGAGGTAGGTACAGCAGTGGCCTACTGTACCGTAATGCTATATATTATATACTGGTGGTCAGCAAACTGTGCAAAACTTAAATGCACCACAGGTATGGATGGATAGTATACTTGACGACACAGAGGTAGGTACAGCAGTGGCCTTCTGTACCGTACTCCTATATATTATATACTGGTGGTCAGCAAAATTATGCACTGTACTCCTACTATATACTACACAATGCAGCACAGATATGGAGTGTTTTTCAGGCAGACAACATATACTGGTGGTCACTGGTCAGCAAAACTCTACACTGTACTGCTCCTCCTATATAATATTATTATACTGGTGGTCCCCAGTCCCCACAATAAAGCAGTGTGAGCACAGATATATGCAGCACACTGAGCACAGATATGGAGTGTTTTTCAGGCAGACAACGTATACTGGTGGTCACTGGTCAGCAAAACTCTGCACTGTACTCCTCCTATATAATACAGCTGCTCCCCAGTCCCCACAATTAAGCAGTGTGAGCACAGATATATGCAGCACACTGAGCACAGATATGGAGTGTTTTTCAGGCAGACAACGTATACTGGTGGTCACTGGTCAGCAAAACTCTGCACTGTACTCCTCCTATATAATACAGCTGCTCCCCAGTCCCCACAATTAAGCAGTGTGAGCACAGATATATGCAGCACACTGAGCACATATATGGAGTGTTTTTCAGGCAGACAAGGTATACTGGTGGTCACTGGTCAGCAAAACTCTGCACTGTACTCCTCCTATATAATACAGCTGCTCCCCAGTCCCCACAATTAAGCAGTGTGAGCACAGATATATGCAGCACACTGAGCACAGGTATGGAGTGTTTTTCAGGCAGACAACGTATGCTGGTGGTCACTGGTCAGCAAAACTCTGCACTGTACTCCTCCTATATAATACAGCTGCTCCCCAGTCCCCACAATTAAGCAATAAGCACTGCAGTAGCACAAATATTATTAATAAACGGAGAGGACGCCAGCCACGTCCTCTACCTAACATTTCCAATGCACGAGTGAAAATGGCGGCGACGCGCGGCTGCTTATATAGAATCCGAATCTCGCGAGAATCCGACAGCGGGATGATGACGTTCGGGCGCGCTCGGATTAACCGAGCCATACGGGAGAATCCGAGTATGCCTCTGACCCGTGAAAAATGGGTGAAGTTTGGGGGGGTTCGGTTCCGAGGAACCGAACCCGCTCATCACTAGTTAGGAGCCGATTGGCTGGTGCTTTATCACAGTGATATTTATCACTTTTCAGGCTTAGTACATCTCCCCCTCTGTAATGTGTATGCCCCCACTGTTTATAAAAAACAGTTCTTTATGAACGTGCTCACTGAGCTCATACCTTATATGAACGAAAATTTGATGGTCTGCAGGGATTTTAATCTTGTCTCTGATAAGTTTTTAAATAGATCTTCACCTCCCAAACCTTCCTTTTCACTGCCTAAATATGGCATACCTCAGCTCACTTCTCAATTATTGTTAGTGGACATATGGAGGGCTGCCAACCCTACTGTTAAAGAATTTACCTGTCTGTCCGCTGCTTATGGGACCCTATCCAGAATAGATTATTTGCTGGTGTCACAGTCTCTGTTCACGAGAGTTTCCTCGGTTGAGATAGAACCGATTTCTATATCTGACCATGCAATGCAATGGTTTCTTCTGCATATTTCTGATGAGCACCCCTCGCAATTCTCTTGGCGCTTCCCCTCCCATCTTTTGACTTCCCCTGAAATTAAAAGTATGGGGGTAATTCCAAGTTGATCGCAGCAGGATTTTTTTTAGCAGTTGGGCAAAACCATGTGCACTGCAGGGGAGGCAGATATAACATGTGCAGAAAGAGTTAGATTTGGGTAGGTTATTTTATTTCTGTGCAGGGTAAATACTGGCTGCTTTATTTTTACACTGCAAATTAGATTGCAGATTGAACACACCACACCCAAATCTAACTCTCTCTGCACATGTTATACCTGCCTCCCCTGCAGTGCACATGGTTTTGCCCAACTGCTAAAAAAAATCCTGCTGCGATCAACATGGACTTACCCCATATGTTAGTGGAAAGTTGGAAGGATTATTGCTCTCACAACCAATCGCAGGCTACTCTTAACCCTCCACTATTCTGGCAAACGGCGAAAGCGGTAATACGTGGGGATATTATATCATATGTCTTTCTAAGTTAATACTCCCTAAATCTAAAGGAGGTCTCAACCTCCCAGATTTTAAATGTTGTTCTATTTCAGTATTTTTTAGATATGCCAGCGACTGGCTTCTGGAGAAATCCACTTATACAGATGCTTTATTGGATAAGGCCATTTTTGCCCCATATTCCCCTTCGGCAATGCTTCATCTTAAAGCTTCTGATATCCCTAAGCAATTTTATTCACATGTCATCTTTCACGATACATATATTAACTGGGTAAGCCTACATAAAAAACTAAAAAGGGACTTCAGATTTTCCCCATATCTCCCCCTATGGGGTAATCCGAACTTTATCCCATCTCTTCACAATCCTTCTTTTCAAATTTGGGAACAGAAAGGTATTGCTCTCGTGAACAGAGTCTTTGACCCAGGGGGATATGTTCTGCCCTTCCAGGACCTTCAGCACCAATTCTCTCTACCTAATAACCATTTTTACCTATACCTCCAGGTAAGACACTACATACACTCCCTCCCTATCACTGTCCCTCTAACTATTGAACCACATATTATTCTCCAAGTTTTACACTATAGCTCTACTACTACGTTTAGATTAAAACATCTTTACTCACATTTGATTGAAAGCAAGGTACATATTCCTCAATATTCTCAACGTCTTCTGACTAACTGGTACACTGTCATTCCGTATCTCATAACCCCACAGGAGAACATACTACAAAAATACTGTGATTATTCCAGACATTTACAATCAGCTTACCTTCTGGAAACTCATTTCAGATATTTACACAGGGCATATATTTCTCCTGCCCAGAGGAAATATATGGTTCCTCAGGAAACTGTGAATTGTCCTAAATGCTCGATGTTAAATGCACACTTATTTCACTGTATCTGGGAATGTTCTAAAGTCAGGCAATTTTGGTCCAAAACGATTTGTTATTTGAATACGTTACTGGATGTATCCTTATCACCTATACCAGAAGCTTGCCTTTTACTCTGTTTTTGACAATTGGGGTTTGGATACTAAGGCCCCTAGTTGCATTCCATTTCTTGTAACTTTATTCACTTTGGCTAAAAAGTTGATCCTGATCCACTGGATCAAGAAGTCTGCTCCTACAATTCATGAACTGAAGTCTCGACTCCTCCTCCTACTTTCTTTTGATATGCGAACTTTGATGATAAACCCAACTCTGCCTTTGCCTACATTTCATAGACGCTGGGACTTCTTCATAAGATCCTTGGACGAGGACTCGAGAAGTACAATCTCGGGTTTCTTTGGGCTTCAGGAATGGACGAGAGTCAAATCTTATCTGTCCTTAGATGCTTAAATAATGAACCCTCAATGCACTAACACTTTCCTTCTTTTATAATCTCCATATTTACTCCTTTGTGTAGGAGTTGGTATGATAAAAATTGATACAGACATCTTTTGACATTTACAAAAAGGTTTATAAACTAATTGTTTGGGTGCTCCCCAAATTATGTGGTATTCATATATTTACTGTGCTTCTCTTTCTATTCTATTTCTTCCTAGATCTTTATCTTTTTCCCTGTAATTTCTATCCCTTCTGTGTACGTCCTGTCTGGTCTTGTTGGTTTAGTTTGGTTTATTTGAATGTGTGACCATAATCTGCTATTTGGGGTTATTCATCTTGTTCTTAGGATGTGATAACTGGATATGTACTGTATCTGAACCCTGCTTATGCATCCATGTATTATCTTGTTATAATAACATCCAATAAAATTGTGTTAAAAAAAAGTCCATTTTGCATAAAATCATACACATAGGAAATGTGGTATCACAGTCTCCACAATTTGACAGATAAATCCTTCTCCCGACTTCTTGTTAGGAAGGTCAGGGATCACAAATATAAGAAAAACTGAATGCATTTCATCTCACGGTAAGACTTCATCAGGGGTATAGCTTCAAATGGGAAGGAAGTGAACATCAACTCATGTGTGCGCTATAAGCACTTAGGAACGGTCTGTGAAACCTGGGATTCATTATCCATATTAATAAATCCTGATTTCACAAATTAGTGAAAAAATAGCAACACATAGATCACATTAGTTAGAAGGGAGTCCAAAAAGTGAATTTCCACCCCTTCTTATGGTGATAGTGTTCCTCCTGTATCTCCTACTGTTCTGATGTGTCAGATGTGGATACATCTTGGCTAACCATTGGCACGTTCCACCACGGCTACACATGATACATACATGCACCAAAATTCAACTTTTTCTTCACCAAGTTTAATGTTAATGCCAAAACTTTGTTTTCCATCATAATAATCACTGAATGAAATCCACTGTTTTCATTCATGTTTATTTACCCACTTTTTATTACACTGTATTTGCACTGAGGTGTCAAATTATCAGCATCCCAACCAGGGTCGTCTTTTCATATGGGCCCAATGGGCACTTGCCCAAGGGCCCCAGGAGTCTAAGGGCCCTAGGCTTATAGCTGATGGTCCCCTTTTTCCAGGAGTACCAGATTTTTTAAAATCGACAGCGGGGAACCGGAGATATATGACTTCAAAGCAGTGGTCCCCATCCAAGCCTGTTAATTGCTCTTCCCAGCCAGATATCTCAGGTTCTGTCTGACATTTTTCTGAGGGTATACTCCAAAAGTGGACACTGGCAGCTTGTTTCTACTATGCCCAAAATCAGAGATATCAGGCTTTCAGCAGATTGTACCTGCTCCAGCTCCACATGCCTGGTATGCAGTTTTATATTTTCGTCGGTGGATTGCTCTGGCTCCTGAACTTTGATCCCCAAGTCCCCAGTACCTCCTGAAAACTGAAACTGACTAGTTGTTTACCCATTAAAAGCTAAGAAATCTATTTCCAGAAACTGGAGATATCTGCAGTCAAGCAAGCTACCCTCCCACCGGAAAATGATGAATATTAAGCCACTATCCACCCCTCCTTTGCGTATTAAACACCCCCTACCATAATGGAAGTCATACACCGGGGCCCCATTATTCAGCCCAATGTCCCCTCCTACAGTTTAGTGTTCTCCCTCCCGCCCCATCTTCCACCATCTGTGCAGTAAAGGAGTAAATCAGAAGTAACTGCTCCAGATCCTACATGCTGAGTGGAAGATAGAACACCCCCTACCACCTGCGGGACATCAAAGCTGCCGCTGATAGCACCCCCCCACCCATACCGCTGGAGGATGGATAGGGGCCCCAATGCATTGCTTTGCCCAGGGGCCTACACTGCTCTTAAGATGGCCCTGATCCCAACAGATCTTGAGAAGTATTTCAACCTTCCTGCAGCCTAACCCTAACCATTCCCTTCCCGCAGCCTTACCCTAACAGTCTTCCCCAGCAGCCTAACCCAGACCATCCCCCTAGTGCCTAACCCTAACCCCAGTACTTACTGTCGGGATTCTGACCATCTGGATGTTGCTGTCGGTATTCTGACCATCTGTATTCTGTGTGCCGGGATATTAACTACATTCCTTGTGGCCTATGTCCGCCAAACATGGATGGAACTGCATGTGTCCACTGATTCTTTCCTGGGGTTTAATCGCATACTGTAATTTTGGGTGCTAATATTGTGCCCAGATCGCAGTGTAAATATGATTATTGATAAATTAGCCCCTGTCTGTATACTGTGTTGTGTATCTGCCTCAACAATTTTATGTATTTACATGAATCCGGACCAACTCTCTCTCTCTTTCAATATATTTATATATATATATATATATATATATATACTGTATAGATAGATAGATATATATATATATATATATATATATATATATATATATATATATAGACAAATTGGAGAGCGCACTGGTCAGTAGTATAAAATACAAATTGACGAAGTCCCGTGGTTGGACGAAACACGTAGGGGCATGGTTTAGACGTGGACGCTGTGACATCATCGGCCAAGACCAGGGCGGACACTGAGCAGATACCGCTGTGCAAACGGAGCGACTAAGTTACAGCTACACATCTATGCTGTTCATTTTAAACTTCAATGTATGTAAGCTGATTTTACAAGTAAAATTTGTATTTTATACTACTGACCAGTGCGCTCTCCAATTTGTCTAATAGTTCTTTTACTACTCCGTTGGCTTGGAAGGGATTGAGGCGGCACTTGGGCAAAGTTTTCAATACTCTGGATTCCTGAGGCATTCATGCGCAAGGACTGATTTGTTTGTATATGTAAATATATATATATATATATATATATAGAGATATATAGATAGATAGATATACAGTATATAGATATATATATATAGATATATAGATATATATATACTGTATATACATATAAATAAGGCAATTGGACCTGCACTTACCATTCCCCTCTGTTGGTTTGCCATGGTGTCATCTGGAACAAGTGCTGATACTGCAATATATTCCAACAAGCAGCGGCACTCAGAGACAATATTATTAAAAAAATGCTGAAAAGCGTGCTTAATACATCATACAAAAGGCCAACGTTTCGGGGCTGTGGCGCCCCTTTGTCAAGGTGATAAAACAAAGGGGTGCCACAGCCCCGACATGTTATGTCTCAAACACTTTTCAGCATTGTTTGATAATATAGTCTCCGAGTGCCACTGCTTGTTGGAATATATTGAAAGTATATATATATATATATATATATATATATATATATATATATATTTATTTATTTATTTTTATTTTTATTTTTTTGTAGCAGTATGAATGTAAATTGCACTACTGACACAAGGATTTGGTGTGGAGTTGGAGGGATCCACCCACTCAGGGAACAAATTGAATTTATTAATTCAATTTGTCAATTAATAAGACGTAAAGTATACAATGTATATGATATAAACCATCCATGGCTTAAATAACACAAATCATGAAAACGTTATTCTCAACAGATTGTATAATAAAATCGTCCGACAATAATAAAACATGATAAATTGGACCTATTTATTTTATATATATTTTTTTATTGCTTTAGATCAATACTGTATAATGCAGTGGTTACAAAAAAAATTTGAGTCACGGTACTCTATAGTATCATAAAAAAAAATTACGGAACCTCTAGGCCAAAAGTTTCTTATTGAAAAATTCAGAAAAAATATAAAATTAAGTAAATTGTGTTTATATTGTATGTCATCCTTAAGGGCCCCACCCACTATGTGATCTGCCGCCAAGCTGCCCGACGGCGGATACGGCCGACGGGCAACCCGGCGGCGGGGGGGCAGTGACGGGGGGGAGTGAAGTTTCTTCACTCCCCTCGTCACCCGACTCCATAGCAGTACATGCAAATATGGACGAGATCGTCCATATTGGCCTGCATGCACAAGCGACGGGGCACCAACGATGAACGAGTGCGGGGCCGCGCATCGTTCATCACTGGTGCCTCCACACTGAAAGATATGAACGGTATCTCGTTCATTAATGAACGAGATTGTTCATATCTTTCAGTAATATCACCCACTGTGTAGGGCCTATTAGGTTCAGTAGTATGGTGAGGGACAGGATTCACTTTTGTTTTTCCACATATTTTATGAATGTAAGTCAAAAGCACTGGTTTTGTCTATAACATTGACCGTAAATAATTTGAGTAGGCCCTGGACCACCAACACATACGCATCATAGCCCCTGTAGTAGCGCCGGTTATACGCATAATAGCCCCTGTAGTAGCGCCAGTTATATGCATATTAGCCCCTGTAGTAGCGCCATTTATACGCATAATAGCCCCTGTAGTAGTACCGGTTATATGAATAATAGCCCCTGTAGTAGAGCCGGTTATATATAATACCCTCAGAAGTGCCCTTTATACAAATTATGCCCCCCCTCCCACACACAAACACATATACACACATACACATAGATACACACACATACATACATACACATAGATACACATACACACAGATACACACCCATACTTTCTCACACACTCTCCTTCAACATACCATCTGGCTGGCAGGATCTTTAGCAGTTTCTATCCTCCTCCTGCAGCCTGGTCCTGTGTAGCTCTGCCCCTCTGCGCTGTGTAGCCCCACCCCCTTTTTGGCCAGGACATGAATGGACACTGCAGGGGGGTAGGGGGAAGCTTCAAGCTGCCGGCGCCGCGGCCTGTCAAACTGTGTGACAGGCACAGCAGCCGGCAGCAGCAGCAAGGGGCCCAGGAGCAACACAGGGATGCAGAGCAGGGCGAGCACCTCTTCAGCCTGGCACCTATCTGCTTTGCATCCCTTTGCTGAGCGGGTAGCGCCGAGCCTGGCTACAGATATGATAATGCAGCAGGAGGCGTCTGATGTAAATAGACACAACCTGCATGCATTTGTGATCTATGCTACATCATAGAATGCAGCACTGGATCACTTGCGACATCATCAGCTGGATGAGTGACCCATGAGGTCACGCAAGCCGGCCACAGCAGCTCCTTCCAAGAGGCCTGGAAATTTCAATTGGATATGGAGATCCTGGCCTTGGCACTCCCACAAAATGGAGGCATCACCTACATTTTGTGAAATGGCTGCTGTCAATTTCTTGATGTCTGCAACTGTAGTGTTACCGACGACGCAGGACCAATATGGCACATGTGAAGCTTAGAAAATCTTTTCATAATATTTGTTTACAAAACATCCAGTTAATTTGAAAAGCACACAGAGGGACAGGGAGGCCAATTTATTTTTACATTTTTAAATATGTCCTGCATATTTCCAGTACACACTAATTTTGGTGGGATAATATCAAATTTGAATTATTAGTCTAAAGTATTAAGGACAGACAGCATTAGTTTTCTCCAAGATCTCCTATGGTCCCTCTATTTTCTACAGTAGATGCCGCCCTTATAGCTTTATATGGCCGGAAGCAATCGTGTCAACAGAGATGGACTGGGGTTGTGAAACAGCCCAGGCACATATCTACAAGCGGTCGTGGCCATGGCTTATGGGGGCCTGGCTACAGTTCATGGGGGCATGGTCACAGCTTATGGTGGGAATAAGTCACAGAGGCCTGTCCTCACAGCACAGCCCCATCTCTCTGTATGCTCAGTGTCCAATTAGATCACCAGGAGAATGCACTGCTCAACCAGTCCCTGTCTAAACTGGCCCATCAGTCAATCAGGCCTTCTGGCATTTGCCAGAAGTGAAAGATTGACAGTCCAGCCCTGCATGTCAGTTTTAGTTTGGCCCTTGCACCTTTTGCCATTCGGAGATGGTTAAAGAGACTGCCAATGTGGTTTCTTTTCTCTGAGCATATCTCAGACATTTGCTCCTTTTTTGAGCCCTGTCCCTGTGTGTGTTGTTAGATACATTGCAAGGGTATAATTGCAAACTGCAATGCTGTTTTGGGAGATAATATTGTACCCTGATTGAAAAATTTGTCCTCGCCCCCCCCCCCCCCCCTGCCCCACACACACACAATTAGAGACTTACAGAAATGTAATATCCATGTCCCTCCCTCCCATACTTTATAAAGGACAGCATGTGCTTAAGGCGGGCAACGCAAAATAGGGGTGTGATCTCACAAGGAAGGGGCAGGGACAGACAATAGTACTTCCAATTCAAATTAAGACACATAGTAGCACCATTTTATTCACATTACAAAGCACATAGTCCCTGATTAACATTACACCACATACAGTAGTAGTGTCCCTTATTCACGTTATGGCACACAGTAGTGGCCCTTATACACATAATGCCATAATAATAGTGCCCCTTATACACATTATGTCACATTAGTAGTGCCTCTTACACACATAATTCTTGTGCCCCCAATGCTGCCACAGTGTACTCACAGGAAGCAGCGTCAGGCACTCAGCAGCGCAGAGACACAGCCCTAGAATGAGTCTCTCCAAAAAGGCTGCTGCTGATCTCCAGGGAACAGAGGAACAAGTGATGGGCTTCTCCAATTAGAGCTCAGCACATGTTCTTCTCGCCCCTCGGCACAGTCTCATCTGAATTATTTTCCCGTGGTGCATTGCCCCAGTCCTTCCCCGAGAATTAGCAACAGCAGCAGTGGACTGAGACTAAAGAACCGCACATGAGGGGGCCTGCTGCCTGCGCTACTGCCTGTCATACAGTTTTACAGGTGCAGCAGCAGCAACAATGGACAGCAGGCTAGAATGGGGAGAGTGCCTTTTTTGCCTGCCACCTCCCTGCTTTGCATACTTTGCTGAGATGGTTGCACTGGCCCTGGGGTCCCCCCCCCCCTCTCTCATTCCTCCCTGCTAGGTACAAGACAGTTGCCCCTCAAATTTGGGGCATGTACCCCCAGGATCGCCCTAGTTGAGACCCTGATCCTACCTTTAAATCTCATTTGCCATGAGCTCTAAACTGTAGAATGCTTAACAATCTGGAGAGTCGTTAATTTAACAGCAGCACATCTACCATTGACTACTATGAGTGATGTGGTTAATCTTAAAAATGAGCTCATAGCTAATCTATGGCTACTCCTTTATACACTTTCAATTTTTTTACATAATCCCAAAAGGTTTATTTTTGGGGACTGTATTCTAAATAGTCAAGTGAAACAGACCATGATAAATATGACTAGAATTGAAATGTAATGCACTGCACTCAGTGGCGGAACTGTGGGAGGCAGTGGAGTCGGCTGCCGCCGGGCTCCTGGCCGCAAGGGGGCACATCTCCTCCACTGTCTCCCGCTGCCTGAGGACCGCGCTGCTATTGCAGACGGAGGAGCTGTGTCAGTGACACGGAAGCTGCCTCCTGTATTTACAGAGAGCTGGCACTGGCTGCAGCTAGGGGGAGCTCCAGAGCACAGCTCCTCCCGGGCCCTTCTAGTTAAGTAAGCCAGCCGAGGGAAGCTCTCTGCTCCTCCGTGCTCCTTGAGCCTGATGATAGACAAAGGTAGGCACTGTGTGGGGGGTGGGGGAGAGGTGGATTTGGGGGGAAGCACTGTGTTTTGTGTGTGCTTGTTTTTAAGTGAGGTGTGTGTGTGTGTGTGTGTTTTTAAGGAAAGTTGTGCATTCAAGTAAAAAAGGCGTGTGTGTGTGTGTGTGTGTGTGTGTGTGTGTGTGTGTGTGTGTGAGTGTGGGAGTGGCATGTGTGTGAGAGGCATGTATGTGTGTGTGTAAGTGAGAGGCATGTATGTGTGTGTGTAAGTGAGAGGCATGTGTGTGTGTGTGTGTGTGAGAGGCATGTATGTGTGTGTAAGTGGGAGGCATGTGTGTGTAAGTGAGAGGCGTGTGTGTGTAAGTGAGAGGCATGTGTGTGTGTGTGTGTGTGTGTGTGTGTGTGTGTGTGTGTGTAAGTGAGAGGCATGTGTGTATGTAAGTGAGAGACATGTGTAAGTGAGAGGCATGTGTGTGTGAGAGGCATGTGTATGTAAGTGAGAGGCACGTGTGTGAGAGGTGTGTGTCTGTGTAAGTGAGAGGCACGTGTGTGAGAGGTGTGTGTCTGTGTAAGTGAGAGGCATGTGTGTGAGAGGTGTGTGTGTGTAAGTGAGAGGCGTGTGTGAGAGGTGTATTTGTGTGTAAGTGAGAGGTATGTGTGTGAGAGGAAAGGATTAAAGGAGGCATTTGAGCATTTCTACAGGACTATGTACAGAGCACACACCTGGTCTGGGTACACACTACTTTATAAATATATGGAGGGGTGTTCGTTCTGAGTGTGTGTGTGTGTGTGTGTGTGTGTGTGTGTGTGTGTGTGTGTGTGTGTGTGTGTGTGTAAGTGAAAGGCATGTGTGGGTGTTTAAGTGAAAGCGGCATGTGTGTGTGTTTTTAAGTAAAGGAGGTGTGTGTGTGAAAGCGGCGTGTGTGTTTAAGTGAAAGAGACGTGTGTGTGTTTAAGTGAATGAGGCGTTTGTGTGTTTTTTTATATATATATAGTGTTCACGCTAGGTGTCTTTCACAGGGCGCTGCGCCCTGCCCCTTAGACAGCTGAATCCCGCCCTGCCCGCTTTTTGTGCGCCCTGCCGTTTGCTGCCTGCCGGACCCCGCCACGCCGCCGGACCCAACCGTGCGCCGCCGGACCCGGTAAGCACATGAGAGTCCCCCTGGGCTAAATTAACCTTGTAAGTATTTTGCAGCTGTAAAATTCAATCTCAGTGCTCTCTACCTGGTGCAGTGTGCCTCAGTGCTCTCTACCTGGTGCAGTGTGCCTCAGTGCTCTTTACCTGGTGCAGTGTGCCTCAGTGCTCGCTACTTGGTGCAGTGTGCCTCAGTGTTCTCTGCCTGGTGCAGTGTGCCTCAGTGCTCTCTACCTGGTGCAGTGTGCCTCAGTGCTCTCTACCTGGTGCAGTGTGCCTCAGTGCTCTCTACCTGGTGCGGTGTGCCTCAGTGCTGTCTACCTGGTGCAGTGTGCCTCAGTGCTCTCTACCTGGTGCAGTGTGTATAATGTGCTCTATCTGGCGCAATATGTATAACGTGCTCTACCTGGCGCAGTGTGTATAGGAGGTTCTACCTGGTGCAATGTGTATTAGGTGCACTACTGTGTGGTGTAATGTGAATTGCCACTATTATGTGGCCACGCCCCTTCCCCACAAAACAACGCCCCTAGATTTTTGCTGCGCGCCTTCGGCGCGCACTGTCCATATTTTGGCCTATAGGAGTGGGAGCACCAAGCATTATAGTATGTACCTAAGTTTGGCCATCTAACTTAAAAATGTGCCCTCCCGAATAGAAAAATGTGCCCTCCCCGTGATCAGCACCCTGCCCTAAAAAAATCCTAGAGTGAACACTAGTTATATCGGCACACCGCTGCGCCAAAGCATCTCCATCGAGACCCGCTGGCGGGTGAGGGAGCACTGTAGGTATACTATAATGGTATGCTGGTGTCTGATTTATTGTAATGACTGACTTGGTGTGCGTCCACTTTCTATGTGTATCTATATTACTATTGGGAAAGGTACCTGAGCACGCTGCTACTGTTCACCCTTAGTGCCGGATAGCTACATATGGTATGTGTGTGTGTATACAGAGCCGGCCCTAACCAATATGATGCCCTAGGCAAGATTTTGTCTGGTGCCCCCTAGCACCACGCTAGTTCCGCCTCTGACCCTGCACCCCTATCCCAGCACCATCACCCCCCACCCATAGCAGTCCTTTTTTTGTTTTCCTACCCTCTGTAATTTAAATAAGAACAGTGTGCACATTCGGCGCACAGCCCAAAAAGGTATGTGTTTTTGCTGGCAAGGGGCATGGCCACACAATAGTACCCCCAATTCAAATTATGCCTCACAGTAGTGCAACTTTATTCACAATTTATCATACGATAGTGTCCCTTATTCACATTACATAACACAGTAGTACCAATTTACCTTATATACGTTACTTCTCACAGTAGTGCCCTTCATTAACATAACATCATGCTGAATTGCTCTTTATTCACATTACACCACACCATATTGCTCTTTATTCTCATTACACCACACCATATTGCTACTTATTCACATTACACCACACCATATTGCTCTTTATTCACATTAGACTACACAGTAGTGCCTTTTTTATACGTTACGCCACACAGTAGAGCACCTTATATACATAATACCACACATTGGTAATGCATTTATACACATAATACCACACAGTAATGCCCCTTACACATATTACACACATTATTAATGTCCTTATAAACATAGTGCGCCTTACACATTATGCCAACCCTTATACACATCATTTCCCTTACACATATGCCGCACATTGTTAATGCCCTTATACACATAATGACACACATAATGTCCCTTACACATATGCCGCACCTTATTAGTGCCCTTATACACATAATGACACACATAGTGCCCCTTACACATATGTTACACATTATTAATGCCCTTATACAAATAATGACACATATAGTTCCTGGCGTGAGTCAACTGGCAGCTCTGCTAACGTTGGGTGCCTATTTTTTATGAAAATGCATCTTATTTGCATTGCTATGTGGCTATGATGCACAAGCAGCTTCTGCTGATTAAAATGATATGCAGCATGCCTATATATTGTGTGCGACTGTGGCTGTATCTGCATACGAAATGCTGCACACAGAATATAGGCATGCCGCATATCATTTTAATCAGCAGAAGCTGCTTGTGCCCCTAGGCATACCAGATGCCCTAGGCAATTGCCTAGTTTGCCTATGCCTAAGGCCGGCTCTGTGTGTATATGTAGGGGGCACCAACATTTATCATGCCTGGGCGACTGAGACGAACTTACGCCACTGACTGCACTATAATAATAGACATACCTGTAACTCTTGTAGTGTCTTCAAGTTCTAAATCACAGATGGCTCCATATGGAGATAAATTTAATAATTAATTTCACAATCTTTAAGCTTCATTAAATATTATCAAGAGTCAAAACACAAATTTCTGAAGACTGTGTATCTTCATGGAGCTTTAACATTTTGACATTTTTAGCTACTTTGTTTGTGCTTTTCTCAGTAGTAGTTTCTGAATTTTTTGGGACAATAGTTTAAACTCCATAATCATTTTTCTGTTGCTTGGGGGTATCAAATATGTTTTGTTTAGTCAAAACAGCGAGCATTCCTTGTTGAGTCAATAAAATGTCTCTTTGTGTTTAATTGATGTTTTTGAAAATATCAATTAAAACATCATATAAGTTACAAAACTTGGTAAATATATCTGATTATTTTTTAAGTCTGATAAAGTGACATTAATCGAATTCAGTGAGCTTCCAATTTTTTTTTGCTATTAAAAAAAAAAGTATGATAAGCATTTGGTTGTGATTCTCAGGAGTGACTTTATAGTAGCCAAAATACTGTGCAGGTCTAAAGACCATGGGGTATATTTACTAAGATTCGTAATTTCCGAAAATAGGTCAAAGTTCAATCACGAATGACATCGAGAGTGTAAAACTGCAACTTTTTGAATTTATTACGATGGATTTACTAAGCTGTCGTATTCGTGTTTTTCTTTTCTTCCGATGTCGATGTCATTCGTTTTTTTTTTCCTAATTTTACGGCAGTGATTAGCAAAACACTGCCGTTTTTTTTTACAATCAATCTCGGCCGGATCTGTGTGATCCGTGCTGGGGTTCTTTTTATTTTTTATTTTTAATTAAACAATGTAAAATCCCCCCAAAAAATGCGTGGGGTCCCCCCTCCTAAGCATAACCAGCCTCGGGCTCTTTGAGCCGATCCTGGTTGCAGAAATATGGGAAAAAAATGACAGGGGTTCCCCCATATTTAAGCAACCAGCATCGGGCTCTGCGCCTGGTCCTGGTCCCAAAAATACGGGGGACAAAAAGAGTAGGGGTCCCCCGTATTTTTAAAACCAGCACCGGGCTCCACTAGCTGGACAGATAATGCCACAGCCGGGGGTCACTTTTATACAGCGCCCTGCGGCCGTGGCATCAAAAATCCAACTAGTCACCCCTGGCCGGGGTACCCTGGGGGAGTGGGAACCCCTTCAATCAAGGGGTCCCCCCCCCCAGCCACCCAAGGGCCAGGGGTGAAGCCCGAGGCTGTCCCCCCCCATCCAATGGGCTGCGGATGGGAGGGCTGATAGCCTTTGTTGTAAAATAAAAGATATTGTTTTTAGTAGCAGTACTACAAGTCCCAGCAAGCCTCCCCCGCATGCTGGTACTTGGAGAACCACAAGTACCAGCATGCGGCGGAAAAACGGGCCCGCTGGTACCTGTAGTACTACCACTAAAAAAATACCCAAAAAAACACAAGACACACACACCGTGAAAGTATAATTTTATTACATACATACACACATACATACATACTTACCTTATGTTCCCACGCAGGTCGGTCCTCTTCTCCAGTAGAATCCAAGGGGTACCTGTTGAATAAATTCTACTCACGAGATCCAGGGGTCCAGGCTCCTCGGCAAATCCAGGGATAATCCACGTACTTGAATAAAACAAAAAAACGGTTGCCCGACCACGAACTGAAAGGTGACCCATGTTTGCACATGGGTCACCTTCCCACGAATGCCAGAAACCCACTTTGCCTTCTGGCTAAGTGGGTTTCTTCAGCCAATCAGGGAGTGCCACGTTGTAGCACTCTCCTGATCAGCTGTGTGCTGCTGTCCTCACTGACAGGCAGCACGCGGCAGTGTTACAATGTAGCGCCTATGCGCTACATTGTAACCAATGCTGGGAACTTTCTGCTCAGCGGTGACGTCACTTTAGGTCAACCGCAGGGCAGAAAGTTCCCACCATTGGTTACAATGTAGCGCATAGGCGCTACATTGTAACACTGCCGTGTGCTGCCTGTCAGTGAGGACAAGAGCACACAGCCGATCAGGAGGGTGCTACAACGTGGCACTCCCTGATTGGCTGAAGAAACCCACTTAGCCAGAAGGCAAAGTGGGTTTCTGGCATTCGTGGGAAGGTGACCCATGTGCAAACATGGGTCACCTTTCAGTTCGTGGTCGGGCAACCGTTTTTTTGTTTTATTCAAGTACGTGGATTATCCCTGGATTTGCCGAGGAGCCTGGACCCCTGGATCTCGTGAGTAGAATTTATTCAACAGGTACCCCTTGGATTCTACTGGAGAAGAGGACCGACCTGCGTGGGAACATAAGGTAAGTATGTATGTATGTGTGTATGTATGTAATAAAATTATACTTTCACGGTGTGTGTGTCTTGTGTTTTTTTGGGTATTTTTTTAGTGGTAGTACTACAGGTACCAGCGGGCCCGTTTTTCCGCCGCATGCTGGTACTTGTGGTTCTCCAAGTACCAGCATGCGGGGGAGGCTTGCTGGGACTTGTAGTACTGCTACTAAAAACAATATCTTTTATTTTACAACAAAGGCTATCAGCCCTCCCATCCGCAGCCCATTGGATGGGGGGGGACAGCCTCGGGCTTCACCCCTGGCCCTTGGGTGGCTGGGGGGGGGGGACCCCTTGATTGAAGGGGTTCCCACTCCCCCAGGGTACCCCGGCCAGGGGTGACTAGTTGGATTTTTGATGCCACGGCCGCAGGGCGCTGTATAAAAGTGACCCCCGGCTGTGGCATTATCTGTCCAGCTAGTGGAGCCCGGTGCTGGTTTTAAAAATACGGGGGACCCCTACTCTTTTTTCCCCCCGTATTTTTGGGACCAGGACCAGGCGCAGAGCCCGATGCTGGTTGCTTAAATATGGGGGAACCCCTGTCATTTTTTTCCCCATATTTCTGCAACCAGGATCGGCTCAAAGAGCCCGAGGCTGGTTATGCTTAGGAGGGGGGACCCCACGCAATTTTTTTTGAAAAAATAAGCACTTTCCCACCCCTTCCCACTGATATACATGCACGGATCTCATGGATCCGTGCATGCCTATCCAATCACGAATAAAAAAAAAAGGTCTGGTTTTTTTTAGCACTTTTTTACGAGTTGTAATTTTTCACGGCAGTGTTTGTTCTTTTTTGGCTTTGCACTTCTTAGTAAATGACCGAGATTCATACTTAAACAGCCGCGTTTTGACCGATGGTGTATTCATTCGTAATTTTTTACCTGAACTTGCAAAAAATTACGAATGCCCTCATCACTGCCGTGATTAGTGTTTAGTAAATTACCGAGATTAACCGAGATGACACTTTGAAGAAAAAACGGCATCTCGGTCAAAATCGGGAGCTTAGTAAATATACCCCCATGAGCCAAAAACCCAGGTCACGTATGTGCTTCACATCCTTTATCCTCTGGCAAGTGTACTCCTGTTTCTGTGCTCAGATAAAATAAAGATAAAGATTATACAATGCCATAGCTTACACCTGATAAGAAACTATACAGTGTCAATGGACTTGGGGCCTAATTCAGATCTGATCGCAGCAGCAAATTTGTTAGCTAGTGGGCAAATCCATGTGCACTGCAGGGGAGGGGGAGGCAGATGTAACATGTGCAGAGAGAGTTAGATTTGGGTGGGGTGTGTTCAAACTGAAATCTAAATTGCAGTGTAAAAATAAAGCAGCCAGTATTTACCCTGCACAGGAACAAAATAACCCACCCAAATCTAACTCTTTCTGCACGTTATATCTGCCCCACCTGCAGTGCACATGGTTTTGCCCATTAGCTAACAAGTTTGCTGCTGCGATCAGATCTGAATTAGGCCCTTGATCAGCTTATGGGAAAATATGTGATAAGCAGTAGAATAATTATAGATCAAATGCATTGTTTTGTAAATTATTTCACTAGACACAAACTTCAATATAGTTTGCAAAAGCTTAATTCTAAGACCATGAAAAACATGATAAAGTGTATCATCATTATAATAAGAATTTTTGAACTTTCAAATTTGTTTGCTTCTGCATAATCGCCTGAAACTTTTTTATTTATTTAAATTTAAAGTTTCTCGGATTTATTGCAGGTAAGAAAGATCCAGACATAAAGAGCAAAATAGAAATTGAAGGCATGATCAAAGGTCTTAAAGACCATACAGGTCAGTACTGAAACACGGAAGGACTGATGCATGATGAGTACTTCACTAGTTTACTTAGGGGAATAAATGTATTGGAATCCAATTTTGCAGAGGTCCGGGATTTTCGGAAGAGATTGACAGTATTTTTAAAGCATCAATCATTTACCAGGTTGGTTTTGCCCTGTAAATGATTGCCGCTTTAAAAATACTGGCAATCTCGGCCAAAATCCCAGACCTTGACAAACTCTTAACTATTATATTTCTCCCTGAGGTATCTTGCATGATTTTGCTTTGCTTATGTTGAAGAAGCAGGCTTGCACAATTCTGTCACTTATGCACCTGGTGAGGTGAGATGGGGTAAGGAAGGGGCAATCTAACATAGGGAGTTAGAGTCAAATTATAGATTTTATAGATTATATACCTTATTTTGTGAAAGCAAGTCCAGACAGCTAACAAGAAATGTATTTCCGTCTATTGCCAGTGGGTGACCATGGAAGGCTTGATATTTCCATGTCATCAGAAAACCCTAGATACCTCGGTTGAATAGCCTGTATCAGCGAGTCCATACTATAATATTTCCAAACGTTTTAGACGGTGCTTTAATAGGCTATTATAGGTATTAGAAAATTCGTTTTGATAAAGCTAATGTCAGAAATCAAAGTCACTGTTGATAATGTCACCTAGAAGAGTATACGTGGCCTGATATACAATGTCAACATATTTGGTTAAATAAATGATTAAATGTTTTGTCTGACCAGATTACCACTTAGTATCTGTTATAATTATTAACAGGTTGCAAATTGAGAGCAGGATATCATCTGTGTGTAGAGTTATTTTACAATTGTATGCGCCTGCAGGGATACCGCAATATCTGGGTTAAGTGAAATCCTTTTGGTAAGCGGCTTAATCGCAAAGCAAAAATAAATTGAGAGAGACCAAAAATGTATCCAGTTTGGGATCTAGTATCATATTGAAGTCATCTGCTTAGATTATGTGACCCTAACAGGGATGTTTTAGCAGTATTGGTGATAGTTGAAAACTGCTGGCCAGCATGTTATTTTATTTATCTATATATTTTTAATAGTGAAATTACAATTGGTAAAATTGTTATTGAATAAATCGTTTTTAATTATTTACCGGCTCTGTATAGATTCATCAGGTATCTATCATGAACACATGAGCGCTCCTCTCCCTTTTCTTTTGTCTAGCGATTGCAATTTCTAGGGGTATATACAGCCCTTTGAGTGAAGCGAACGTGAGTTCTGATGGATACTCTATTTTTATAATTGGTCAAATACAGACACAGGCGCTTCATTTTTCTCTTTTTTGGTTTTTACAATTGTATGCGCCTGCAGGGATACCGCAATATCTGGGTTAAGTGAAATCCTTTTGGTAAGCGGCTTAATCGCAAAGCAAAAATAAATTGAGAGAGACCAAAAATGTATCCAGTTTGGGATCTAGTATCATGTTGAAGTCATCTGCTTAGATTATGTGACCTTGTGTATTTGTCAATAGAAATAGATACTGTATGTGAGGACGAAGAAGTAGGCAGCCTATCTATAACAGCAAGAGTCAAAAGAGTCGAAAGCTGGGTACACACTTTGTGATGTGTACCCAGATGATGCGACGGGCGGCAGGAGCCGACATACACACTTGCCGATGCCAGGGGCGTTCAAGTGACAGCGGTGGCCATAGTTAGCGATGTCTTCTGTTGGCCCTGCAGCAGGGCTGACCAGAAGACATACTGTAGCTGACGAACACGAGGGCGCTAAAATTGAAGATACACACTCACTGATGTGGCTAATTATATCGTTCCTATCTGTAGCGGAATGATATATCAGCTGATATATTGCTAAGTGTGTACCCATCTTAAAGTAATTATAAATTATGGCAGTGTACTCACAACTATGTTGAATCTCCCCTAAGATTGTCCTTGCAGGGTAGAATATGGTAGTGTGAAGTGAGCCTTCTGAGAAAGCAATGCCATACCGTAATATCATTTTTTAAGTGCTGAATAGAGGCTTAAGCATTTTTAAGGTAAATTTAACCCATTCACATTTAGAGCTATTAATGTACATCACATTGAGGGTATGGGGACTGGAAATCTCTATTAGACGGTTCCATTGGTGGCAGCAGAATCAGCATAAGATTGAATAGACCAAAGGCAAATTGTCTGAGAGAGGGCATCATATTGCTGTGGGTGAAGTATGTTGGTCAAATAAGTAAAATTTGGAGGGATAGAGAGAAAATGCTGTTTAGTTTTGAGGCTAAATACATGTATAAAGGATAGGTGACAAGAAATTATAACTGGTGTTCAGGTGGAGAAGATTGAGAAGGGAACAGTCCCAGCAAATACTGATCACCAACAACTTCCGCCAGGGGCGGATTGGGAACAAAAAGCGGCCCTGGAAAAATTTGTACTAGTGGCCCCACATGGGCAGCACCAGAGGTGTAAGGTCTAGCCATAGGCAGCAGCACTCTCCCCCAAGACTTTCCAGATAGTGGGCATGTCCAGCATCAAGGGGGAAGTTAAAAAGAAATAAAATTAAATGTTATGAGCACATTATATGATGCACCTTTAGAATTTAGGAAACTATATAATTCTTTAGAATCACTATTCACTCAATCTTATATGTCAGCCAAGCAGGCAGACAGAGCATACACTAGATCATCTGCAATCACAGGCAAAGTGGCAAAGTCATTTTCATATATGCAAATTGTTTGGCTCTTATTCATTATATCTATAAATAGGACCACATGTCCTCAAACAAAACAGGCCCCGTGGGTGCGTCGGCCCACCGGGAATCTTCCCTGTAGAACCTATGGCCAATCCACCTCTGACTTCTGCAATAAACAGGAAACCTACTTGGAGTTATATAAAACTTGGTTAGATAAATCCTTAATAAAAGCAGCTTACTTAAAGATATCTCAATAAGAAATGTGGTAGACAGAAGGATGAGTCTGAGGCAACACAATTATGAGATTTAATTATAAACAAGACGGTGGAAGGACAGATGTCAGATGTCAGAATCGACCAATTTTAAAGGGTGACTGTGCTTTTAGACAATTGAGGGGGACGGCATGAAGCTGCGTTATGGGTATTAGTGGTATCAGTGTTATGTGCTGCTGATACCACTTCTCTCCCATGTATTAATGAGGAGATGTGTTGGCAATGACTATGTGCCCTTGTCTTTATTGCCGCTGCTATCTAACAGATAGCACACAGATGTATGAACGGTCAGTGCCCCACCTCAGCACTGGAGATCTTGTGATGCTTGCGAGATCTCGCTCATACCCAGTGGAGTCGGACAGGAAGCGAGGCACAGTGCATCAGTACTATGCTGATGTGCTGTGGGGTCTTGCAGGCATCACCAAAGGGAGGAGTTTCATTCCCCCACTCTGGCAGATGAGATGTTAATACAAGGGGGTACCCAGAAGAAACAGGAATCATGTTCTAGAGGGCAAGGCACTTGTAGTATGGGCTTTCGCCGCTAGTTGAATGTTTGCAAAACCTTTCTGAGCCAGTATCTCCGCTGAAGTTGCGGGGGAAGGTAGCGTTTGACTGCAGTGATATTTTTCCAACAAGTTTTTCACTCTATTGCCTATTTTTAGTGAAGTCAAATGGGAAAACAATGCTCATATGTTTCTTTAATGTGAGAGGGATTGTGCACTCCCAGGGTCAAACTGTCAACCAAAGTTTTTATTTGGAAGTTTCCAAAAGTTTGCGTCACGATTTGAGGAAAAAATATCCCGATGTGTGGCGAACAGGTGACTGGTTTTCCATCATGAGAATGCACTTGCCCACAAAGCAATTTTGAACCAAAAACGTCATGACACCTTTGCCTCACCCACCGTATTCACCCGATCTCACCCCATGCAACTTTTTTATTTCTTCAGATGAAGAAAAATGTTTTGCTGATATTGAAGAGGTGAAACACAAAACGTCAAAAGTACTAAAAGGCATCAACGAAATTGAGTTTAAAAATTTTTTTTGAACAATGGAAAAAACACTTGGACAAATGTATTGATTCAAGTGGAGAGTACTTTGAGGATGACTGAAGTTTAAAAATGTACAAATAATTAATTAATAAATCATTAATACCTGTTGCTTTTGGGTACCCTCTCATACAAATCATCAGTGCTGCTTCATGCTTCACCTCAGCACATCTCCTCCAGGGTAGTTAAGCAAGGTAGACTATAGGAGGAAAGAATATGCAGTTTATAAAACAGTCAGAGGATAACTTAAAGGAGTATGAGTATGGCACCAACTTCATATCTGCAATTACAAAAAAAATACTGTAATCAAACAGATTTTAGCCATGGGACTCATAGTAATCAAAGAAGAATATAAAGTTAACAAGGTGGTCACAGCTCCATATGGCTTCTGTAACATGTAAAGGAAGGTATGACTTTACACAAGTATACAAACTTTTGACTTAAAGCTGCTGTCAGGGTAGGGTTTTTGAGAACTTTGCAAAGCCAAAGAGTAGTGAACGTATTCTATTTGAATAATGGGGCTTTTAACATGCAGTACTAGCAGGTGCTGGATCTTGAGATGGTCTACCCGGATTTGATGCTATTAGTCTAGCGGGATGGACTTCTTTGCCAGGACCCAAAAGTCTCTGCCTTCTGTGTTAGCACAGCGTAAGGCTGATTAGGAAAGAAATATGAACTAGAAGGCAAGCTGCTGAACAATTTAGGAATAAACTGAACAAGGGTCTTTAAATGGTAAAGTATAGGCACAAGGTAGGAAGCACAGGCAATCTGAGGATGTAACACTGGAGCGAAGAAATGACAAAAACTCTGCCTTGGAAGTATAGCTGTTTGAAGCTCATGAGGCATGTACAGTAGCACTAAGAATCAGTGACATACAGGAGGTAGCCTAGTGGATTCCCAAACAGTAAACAGATAGACTGTATGAACAGCACCAGTTAATAGAACACACAGGCAATCCAGAAGCTACAGTAAAGATCAGATTCCAACCATGAACATGAAGAATTTCCAGTGAAATAGGAGAACAGTTAGCCTGTCTGTGCTGAGGTACTGCATGGTAGTTAAAGCTTGGTCAGCTCACCAGAGCATGCAAGACTGTCATTTGCTGTGGGTATGTTTCCAAGATGGCATTCCTCACGTTCTCAAGTTGCAAGTAGAGTGTGGGGAAACACAGGTGTCTATGTCTGACCGGATCCAGGAAGAAGCTCTGCTATGGGAGAATATTGCAGAAGACAATTGCTTATGATTGGAAATTCCCATTCCAGATATTTTCACAACTTATCATACTGTACCTCCCAACTTTTGGAAAGCAAAGGAAATGGTCTGGCCCTCCTAATTGCCACAGTATATCACTGAAAGCATCTGAAGAAATGTAGGGAAAAGAGGAAATGGTGGGTAACAGAATTTTAGGCAAACATCAATGTCAGACAGTTATGCCCCTGTACCTTTTCCACAATTAGCAGAAGGTTTGTCCATTAACTGTTCTGCCATCGATGGCCAAAGACTTTTTACCTTTGATGGAAAGCCATTGATGGACCACACAAGCACAATGCATGCATATGCACAGACCATGAAAGTTTAGGGAACTTACCACAGCTTCAAAACTCACAAATCAGCACTTAACCATCCAAAACCCTATTCAAGCTCTAATGGCATAGACTAATTTGCACTACAGTAAATTAATATAATAAGCTACAGGCTTTCACCCAAGGACCAAGAGCATGGTTAGGGGATGTCAGTTGCTCTAGCTAGTGCTATCACTAAAAGTGAGTATGGAAATGGATACTGTACTGTAGATCAGGTGAAGACAACATGTGTCATTACCGGTACTGTGGAGCTGCAATGAGCTCTTGACATTTTGCCAGTTTACAGGCCTTTGAATGTCAGTGAGGCAAAACTTTGTGATACTTCTTCCAAGGTTTCAGTGCAAAAAAGACTAAATGAAGATGTTAAATATATTATTATGATAAGTAGGTTTTTATAGTAGTGGTGAGTTGTATCTGAATTTCTATTTCTTCCAGATACAGTACTGTATGTGTTAAATGAACCTATATTTAGAGCCAAATATAATAGACTACAATTTGTGATAGACAGCGCAATTCTGGCGAACAGCTGGTGAGGGAGCCCACTCGTAAAGATGCAATATTAGACTTAGTACTTACAAATAGTGACAGAATATCTAATGTAAATGTGGGTGAAATGCTGGGATCCAGTTACTATCATGCAGTGTGGTTTAGAATAAAGACAGAGGGCCAAATGTAATAGGGTTTGTGTACACAAAGAGCTCTTCTTCATGAATGCTGAGACCCACGTGAGTCCTGTCATTAGGAGAGCTGTAATCCAATTGGCTGTGGACAGGCAGACTGTCAATCAGCGCTTCCACTATTGACTTCAATGGTGGCAACCGCTAGGTTATTAGGGGTCAGCCTAGTGGTTCTGCATTGAAGTCAGTCTGGCCACTCTCAGCCAATCAGTGTACTGCTTCTATAGAAGTGGCCGCTGATTGGCTGGTGGCTCTCTTAATGACAGGACTTACATGGGTCTCGGCATTCGCAAAGATGAGTTCTATGTGTATACACATAGTGCTCCATGTGTCCGGCATGGATGCGATTTGTTTGTTTTTAACCCCTTGGATGTCTACAAGAACCAAAGAGGACCTATATACACCGAGGATAGGCGAGTATGGATTTTTCCCCCCCTCCATGTAGCTCGATTCTACTGGAGAAGAAGGTTGAACATTCCAGGGACTAGGTGAGTATACAGTATGTAAGTGTGAATGCATGTGCATGTATGTATTAAAGTTATACTCTCACAGTCTGTGTCTGTCTTATTATTTTATTATTTCTTTTACAAGGGGACTATAGGTACATGTAGGCCCTTCAATGCCCCACATGCTGGTACCTGTAGTTCTCCAAGTAGCAGCATGTGGGGAAAGTAGTCCTCCTGTATAAAACAATATTATTTTCAAAATCAAACTGAATGCTATCAACTCGGCACCCACAGCCCAGGGGTGCCGGGGATATCCCCGGGTTTCAGCCTAGACATTGTCCTCTCTGGGGGGGCCAGGCTGTACTGACTAGTTAGGAGGGGGTTAATGCTTCAGTCACATGACCCCATCAAGTGTGTCCCATGTCTGTGACATTACCGCCCCTGCTAGTGGAGCCTGCTGCTGGTTCTAAAAGTACGAAGGACCCCTACTCATTTTGTTCCTCATATTTTTAGAACAAGGACTGGTTCAAGAGACGGTGTTGGTTCTTAAGATACAGGGAAACCACACATTTTTTCACCGGTATTTTTGAACCAAGACTAGCTAAAAGAGCAAGGGCTGGTTATGCTTTTGGGGGGGACCCCACACCGAATTTTGTCTGTTTTTTTTAATTCTCATTCACACAGAAGTATGCACAAATCTCACTGATCTGTGCATGTTTCTGTCAAACTCTTACCTTTGAATAACACTTGCTTTAAAGGTGCGAGTTTACACACAAAAACTTGCATGGACTCGCATATATAATAGCCTCTTACTCTGTAATTTGCAGGCTATTACATTTGCAAGTTGCAGGACAAACTCACCCCTTCAAACTGTTTGAGAAAGTGTGAGTCTGATCCTGCAAAAAAAATTGCACCCGATTACATTTGGCCCAGAGACCTACTCATCTTACACAAAAACAAAGGTGTTAGATTTTAGGAAGGCTTAATTTCTAGAGATGGAAAAATGTGTAAGCGATTCTTTGGCAGAGGAACTTGAAAGGAGTGCAGAGAGGTGTAAATATTAAAAAGAGCAATACATTTTGCACTTTTTAATAATAAACCTTTGTGTCAAAAGGGTTAGAAAAAGCACAGTGGAAAAGGAAGCCAGTGTGGTTTGCGAAAGAAGTAGCAACTAGCAAGTATTGTGAAAACAAAAAGATGGCCTTTCAGAAATATAAGAAGACATACTGTACAGTAAAATAATGAAAATAAAGAGGTGTATCAGAAGAAGGATAAAAGGTAGTCAGATGTGCAAATGCATAGGCTGAGAAGAAAATGGCCCAGTCAGTAGGTAAAAGGGGCAAAAAAAATTCTGGGTATATAAGTGAAAGAGAACAATAAAAGGAGGGATAATAAGACTAAAGACAGAGAGTGGGAATCTTGTTGCGAGAGACAATGTCATAGCACATCATCTGAATAATTATTGTTGCTCAGAATTTACTACTGAAAGAGAGGGGAAGGGGACACAATTAAGTTGCAAGTATTTTCTTAAAAATTAGTTAGATACAAGTACATTTATAGGGGAGAAAGTCTTAACAGAACTCTCAAAACTGAAAGTGGATAAATCAATGGGGTCAGATGGGATACATCCAAGGATACTAAAAGAGCTTAAAGGAGTGTCGGAAGCACCATTAACAGAATTATTCAACCAGTCACTAACTACAGAAGTAATTCCAGAGGACTCGAAAATAGTGACTGTAGTTCCACAGCACAGAAGTGGAAGCAAGGAAGAGGCAAGTAACAACCAAGACAGTGAGTATTACATCAATAGTAGGGAAATTGACGGAAACTCTTAAAAGAAAGAGTTGCAGAATATCTCAAATCTAGCAACTTACAGGATTCCAAACAGCATGGATTTACTGGGAGGAAATCATGTCAAACATATCTTATTGATATTCATGATTTGGTGACTAAAGTAATATATCAAGAGAAGACCATAGATCTAGCTTATCTAGACCTTTATAAGGCTTTTGACACTGCCCCACATTGCAGACTGTTAAATAAACTTGAAAGCCTGGAATTGGATTCTAAGATGGTAGAATGGATAAGATCTTTTTTGCAGGATAGAAAACAGAGATTTGTAGTAAATGGAGTGCATTCTCAAGAGGGAAAGGTTACCAGTGGAGTACTCCAGGAATCTATACTTGGACCAGTGCTTTTTAAAATCTTTATTCATGACATTGCAGATGGTATTGAAGGGAAAGTATGCCATAGTGCAGATGGCACAAAGGTATGCAACAGGGTAGACACACGAGGAGGGGTAAAACATATGATTGATAGACTAGCTAGACTGGAGGTAAGGTCAAGAGCGTGGCAACACAGTTCAATGCCAAAAAATGCAAAATCATGCACTTGGGCTTCAAAAATCCAAAGTCTAAATATAGTATTAATGTCACTGTAATGGAAACTGCTGAGGAGGAAAGGGATATTGGTGTCACGATTTCAAGTGACTTAAAAGCAGGGAAGCAATGTAACAAAGCAATGAGGGAGGCAAGTCAGATGCTTGGTTGCATAAGAAGAGGAATCAGTAACAGAAAAATGAAGTGCATGGTCTACACCTCAAAACTTACCAGGAAATACTAAAAGATCTTAACATGTATAATTTGGAGTAGATAAGGTAAAGGGGGACATGATAGAAACTTTCACATTTAACAAGGGCTTTAACAAGGTACAGGAGGGAGACATTCTTCAAAGGAGAACACAAGGACATGTGTTGAGACCAGAAGGAGGTAGTTCAGGGGAAATATAAGGAAAAATTACTTCACAGAATGGGTAGTGGACAAGTGGAATAGCCTTCCATCAGAGGTGGTAGAGGCAGAGTAAAACAATTTAAACATGCATAGGATAGACATAAGGATATCCTTACAAAGAACTAAGGGTCTAACAGGTTTTGAGGTAACGATAAGAATAAAAATGGGGCACACTAGTTGGGACAAGTGGTTCTTATCTGTCATAAAATTCTATGGGGGGAGATTCAAATGTTTGAAAAGTCAGTTGGGAGTCTGTTTTTCCTATCTAATAGACAGGAAAAAACAGACACCCAACCGACTTTTCAAACATTTGAATTTCCCCCTATGTTTCTATTAGATTTAAAGGGCCAATAGTTTGAAGGCAAAACAAGACTTTAAACCAATTGCTGCTTAAATCTAATAACTACCTCGTGGGCTTTAGACATCTGGTCCTAAGCGTTATTCTAAGTGCACTTGAAGCAATTTAATGGATATTGGAGTTCTATTCTATTTTTTATTTTTCCCTCAATACTGTATGTCGAATGCTTAAAAGACAAAACATGTAAAGCTAAAACAACAGTACATAACAATAAATGCACTCAATGTTTTTTTTATTGCTGAACATTTACATTTTAGGCATAATTATAATTTTTAATACAAATTTTTATTTGCAAATGGTACCAGTATCTTTGTTGAACTTATTGTATGTATCCTATATGGTATATACAGTCATTTTTATATCCAGTTTTCAGAGAACTGTTTACTGCAAATACAGTAGTTCAGAAAGGATCATGGCTAGCTTAATATTTCAGATGCAATTGATACACTAGTAATCTGCACTGTGTTGTTCTTGGTAGAACAAGCACTATTCATAAGTTTACAGCACATTTAACAGTACTGAAAGAACCAGACACGATGTGCTGAGTTTGCCTTTGTGGCCAAAGGATGATGCAGAGGGCCACACAGAGTTTATAATGTTTGCAAACACATAGCTTGTAGTCTCAGCTGTTGGTCACTTCTTTTCTTTAAAGTGTCCAGAAGTATAGATGGGGAAAATCTGACAAAGAGAAAACTGTCAATTGCTTAGTTAGTAACTGTAAGTACTTGGAACATACTGAAAAGCTGCAAGCATACAATATAACAAGACCAGAGGTTTTATATATATATATATATATATATAGTACATAGAACAAAGCAAGGACTGGCACTCCTATAATCCATCCGGTATATGATGCCCAGGTGCCAGTAAATGATGAAACAGTCCAAAAAGAAAGATACGGCACTCCAAGACTGGTATAACATACCCTCAGGCAGCAGAAGACAAAAGCTGACAGCGCAGCATAGTAATGTCAACGTTTCATTTAATTACTTACATTTCGTCAGGACAGAATCAATATATATATATTATTATATACACTGCTCAAAAAAAAGGGAACACTTAAACAACACAATGTAACTCCAAGTCAATCACACTTCTGTGAAATCAAACTGTCCACTGATTGACAATCAATTTCACATGCTGTTGTGCAAATGGAATAGACAACAGGTGGAAATTATAGGCAATTAGCAAGACACCCCCCAATAAAGGAGTTGTTCTGCAGGTGGTAACCACAGACCACTTCTCAGCTCCTATGCTTTCTGGCTGATGTTTTGGTCACTTTTGAAAGCTGGCGGTGCTTTCACTCTATTGGTAGCATGAGACGGAGTCTACAACCCACACAAGTGGCTTAGGTAGTGCAGCTCATCCAGGATGGCACATCAATGCGAGCTGTGGCAAGAAGGTTTGCTGTGTCTGTCAGCGTAGTGTCCAGAGCATGAAGGCGCTACCAGGAGGCAGGCCAGTACATCAGGAAACGTGGAGGAGGCCATAGGAGGGCAACAACCCAGCAGCAGGACCGCTACCTCCGCCTTTGTGCAAGGAGGAACAGGAGGAGCACTGCCAGAGCCCTGCAAAATGACCTCCAGCAAGCCACAAATGTGCATGTGTCTACTCAAATGATCAGAAACAGACTCCATGAGGGTGGTATGAGGGCCCGACGTCCACAGGTGGGGGTTGTGCTTACAGCCCAACACCGTGCAGGACGTTTGGCATTTGCCAGAGAACACCAAGATTGGCAAATTCGCCACTGGCGCCCTGTGCTTTTCACAGATGAAAGCAGGTTCTCACTGAGCACATGTGACAGACGTGACAGAGTCTGGAGACACTAAGGAGAACGTTCTGCTGCCTGCATCATCCTCCAGCATGACCGGTTTAGCAGTGGGTCAGTGATGGTGTGGGGTGGCATTTCTTTGGGGGGGCCGCACAGCCCTCCATGTGCTTGCCAGAGGTAGCCTGACTGCCATTAGGTACCGAGATGAGATCCTCCGACCCCTTGTGAGACCATATGCTGGTGCGGTTGGCCTTGGGTTCCTCCTAATGCAAGACAATGCTAGACCTCATGTGGCTGGAGTGTGTCAGCAGTTCCTGCAAGACGAAGGCATTGATGCTATGGACTGGCCCACCCGTTCCCCAGACCTGAATCCAATTGAGCACATCTGGGACATCATGTCTCGCTCCATCCACCAACGCCACGTTGCACTACAGACTGTCCAGGAGTTGGCGGATGCTTTAGTCCAGGTCTGGGAGGAGATCCCTCAGGAGACCATCTGCCACCTCATCAGGAGCATGCCCAGGCATTGTAGGGAGTTCAAAAAGGCACGTGGAGGCCACACACACTACTGAGCCTCATTTTGTCTTGTTTTAAGGACATTACATCAAAGTTGGATCAGCCTGTAGTGTGTTTTTCCACTTTAATTTTGTGTGACTCCAAATCCAGACCTCCATGGGTTAATAAATTTGATTTCCATTGATAATTTTTGTGTGATTTTGTTGTCAGCACATTCAACTATGTACAAAGTATTTAATAAGAATATTTCATTCATTCAGATCTAGGATGTGTTATTTTAGTGTTCCCTTTTTTTTTTTGAGCAGTGTACATACCTGTAGATATAAAATATATGCACAAAAATATTTATCTGTATCTATCTATCTCTCTATCTATCTCGCACCCCTTCCATGTGCAGTGTGGTGCAAGGTGCATTTGTGGTGATACACCTTCCAAACTGTCGAAGTCGAAAAATATTTCAGTACACACATCACGTACAAACTACACACAGATGGCCTCCGTCCGCGTACTAGTTCTGCCGTGCGTGCACATATTCACAAGTTGTATGAGTAATTACGGTAGTATTTGTGATAGCATGGAAAAGCCATAAAAACACATTACAGATTTAATACACATAGTGCACGATTTACACATAGTCAGCATGCAACACACCAGCGAGTTACACTTGCTTAAAGGGTATAATAACAAAGGGATTCACCTTTATAGGATATGAAGGGACAGAATAAGGTTAGGAGGTGGTGTTTGGTATCCAGCTGTAGGGTATTTTTAGAGCAATATTCTGGTTTTGGTTTGCGGAAGATCGCAGGCTCCTGTGCATAGTTATGTGCAGGAGCAGAATATTAATATCAACTGTATTTACTGTACTCCTGATATTCGGCGGGAACCCAGTGGAGACCAACTGCAAGTGCACCTGGACCAGACATCACCCACCTATTCAAACCGACCTATGACCTCTCCTGTACTGTAAATGACCATCCCAGTGACCAATAGATGAAGAGATTACAGTTTCCATTGTGTTAGGTTTTGGACAAATGTATAAAAAGCCAGCTGCAGGCCCGGTCACACACAATCTCTGAAGGTCATCTACCTTGATGACTGAGGACCGAACCGAGAAGCGCAGGCAAACAAACGTATGTACCATTGACTGTAGCCTTTTTCTTTTATTGTATTGTGTTATTGTTGTAACCCCCTGCTAAGTAAAATAACTGTTGGTGGGTTGGACCCCAACATAGTTTTGAAATACAATTGGTGTCGTGTCTCTACAGAAAAACACTGTGTATTTGTGTGAGCTGAAAGTAAGAGTGAGTCTATTGAACCCCGTGAATTCGGGATCCCGTCGTTGGTACACCAAGTAAGTGGAGGCTTGGCGACTTGAGGTGGCTGACTCACGCTGAATACAGATAGTGAAGTACGCAAATCGTGAGGAGATTTGCAGAGGAGCGTAATAGGGAATTGTGCATTGTGAAATATTGAAGTAAAGGTTTTTTAGTTATGCTCCGGCTGAGGAGCGCAGCTTGTATATTCGACTCCAGTGGTCGTAGAGCGGATAGGTAACAAGTACCTATATGCTGTGCGATTGGACCGTGCGTTTGTGGGTGCGATAAATTATGCAACTTGATACCCTAGTGCAAACTTTTTGCACAAAACCATGGTATCATTAGCACCGCATAAAGCATACGCAAGCGTAATTTGTGTATAAGTGTATAGGGAGTTTTCGCTGGTCTCTCTCAGGAAAATCTCCAACGGTAGATATTCACGGGAAAAGGTAAGTCACTCCTAAAAACATACTGTGAATAGAAGCCAGTTAGGCGCCCTAAGTTGGGTACATTGCCTTACACTATCAACAGTGTATCGTAGTACTGGCCAAAGTGGGCAAGAGCGGGTGAAAAGCGCTCAGAGAACTTTCACCATCTGCTTGCATTGTGTATTTTGGTGGTGTTCGTGGGAAAGGACTCACAATGGGAGCCAGTTGCTCAAGTAAGAGACGTATGGTAGCCGGGGTTCAGGCTGAAGAGCCGCGGCCCAAGGGGTCAGCAAGGTTTATTATGTGTGGGAAATATGGTCCACACGCTGAAGCTTATTGTGATGAATGGGTACGTATGACTGACAAAGATAGGACATCATTCCCTAGGATGGGCAGCTTTGAACCAGAGGTACTGCAGCATGTAGGTATTAGAATATGTCTGATCAAATCTAGAAAACAAAGGATCAGACATAACGATTGTTTAAATCTGTGGCAACAAGAGGGGAAGGTGCAGAGGGAATTGGCTCGCACAGCAAGTTCCAGACCTAGCAGGAATGTGGACATGAGCACACCATTACCGACACAAGTCGAAGGGGAGGAAATGGCTACAATCAATGATAGAAAAGTGCAGAATCAATGTGTTAAACTTAACCCTTGCAAGTTATATCTTGTTTTGAATTCTCTCCAAGGTTATAGGTCAAAGAAAAATGATGCATCCATCCCACTCTCAGCCCTCATCCAGGCAGTCGCCTTACAGGAAATTCAGGTGGGCCCTGTCCAACCAGTAAGAGCAGTAACAGTATCCCCCACTGAAAGGACTGGTGAGATCACAGACATCGGTTGCCTCATAGACAGGTGGGAAGGACCGTACCAATTCTTGTTAACCAGCACAACAGCATTAAAGGTCGCCAAAAGAGAGACTTGGGTCCACTCGTCCCACTGCAAGAAGGTTGCTGACCCGGAGAAAACTCATGACAAAGAGCAAGGTGAAGAGAACCTCGTATCACTAGAGTGTTTGTTCCGGGAAACCTGAGAGGCAGGACTGTTGAACGGCACCTGAGTGCGGAGAGCAACAAGATCAAGGACGGTTGTCGCACCATTTTCTTTTTTCACCCCCCCCCCCCCCCACTGCATTTTCCTTTCTTTTCTCCTCCTTATTTTCCTTCTTTCCTCTAAAAAAAATGGATCTATCACAAGAGACTGCATTTCGGGTTCTGCTAGTAATACTGTTTTTGCTCAGGACAATTTGTTTTGGTAAGGGTCCCAGAGAGGTCGAGCAAGGATCTGAAATGGGTTCTGATGGCGAGTACGAATTTGTAGGATCTCAGGAGCAGCACATCACTCAAGTAAATGCTAGTATCAGTAATCTGGTAGTCATGGAGCTCGGAGGCAATGTAAGGGGTTATTGTCTGATGAATATTGTATTTGTAGATATTGCGAGAACATAGACGAAGATGAGTGCATCCAGAGATGTCAGTCCAACATTAATATCGATATGGACCGACATCCGTTGAGTGATTACCATTCATTAGTGGGTAAGGTCTTAAACCAGACAGAATGCTGGGTGTGCTCACAGGTACCTCAAGGACAGAGTAAGTCGGGATTAGTGCAATATCCTTTAATGTTAGATGAGGTACTCGAATTACGGGGTGGGAGACCGGTGGACAAGAAATTCAATATATCTAGGCCCCCTAGCTTGAAGCTCCACCAGTAGATAGATCACTAATATGCTTTAATGTCTCCAATTTCCGAAAAACCCGGAAATTGGGAAGTAACCTGGAATAACGAGACAATTATTATTATTATTATTATTATCCTTTACTTATATGGCGCCACAAGGGTTCCGCAGCGCCCAATTACAGAGTACATAAATAATCAAACAGGAAAACAGCAACTTACAGTTGATGACAGTATAGGACAAGTACAGGGTAAATAAACATAGTTACATCCGCAGATGACACTGGAATAAGTATCAGGTGGCAGAAGACTGATGGATTTGGTGCAGTTGAAGGTTATTAAAGTAAGAAAGGATAAGCACATGAGGGAAGAGGGCCCTGCTCGTGAGAGCTTACATTCAAAAGGGGAGGGGTAGACAGACAGGGGTGACACAGATGGGGTACATAGAGAGCGTAGAACAGAGGGTTAGGATGAGATTTGGCTGGGTTTGGTGAAGAAGTGGGTCTTGAGAGCCCGTTTGAAGTTTTGTAGAGAGGTGGAGAGTCTGAGGGGGAGAGGTGGGGAATTCCAGAGAAGTGGTGCAGCACGTGAAAAATCTTGGAGGTGGGAGTGCGAGGAAGTAATCCGTAGACAGGAGAGTCGGCGTGCATTAGCAGAGCGAAGAGGACGGGTGGGAGTGTAAAGGGAGATAAGGTCAGAGATGTAGATGGGAGAGAAGTGGGTGAGGGCTTTGTAAGCAAGTGTGAGAAGCTTGAAATGGATTCTGAAAGGGAAGGGGAGCCAGTGAAGGTCTAGTAAGAGAGGAGAGGTGGACGTAGTGCGTTTGGTGAGGAAAATGAGCCGGGCAGCAGCATTGAGGATAGATTGGAGTGGAGAGAGGTATCTGTCAGGAATGCCAATCAGGAGCAGATTACAGTAGTCCAGTCTGGAAATGACCAGTAAGTGGATAAGAGTCTTAGTAGCATCCTGGCTCAGAAAGGGTCTGATCCTGGAAATATTTTTTAGATGAAAATGGCAGGTTTGTGAGAGGTGCTGAATGTGTGGTTTGAAGGAGAGGGAGGAGTCAAGGATTACTCCAATACAGCGCACTTGGGGGCTAGGGGAGATAGTAGTGCCATCAATAGATAATGAGATTGTAGGAGGTGAGGTTATGCGGGAGGGAAGATGATCAGCTCGGTCTTAGACATGTTAAGTTTAAGAAAGCACTGGGACATCCAGGAAGAGGTAGCAGAGAGACAGTTGGAGATACGAGTGAGGAGAGCAGGGGAGAGGTCTGGAGAGGAAAGATAGATTTGGGTGTCATCAGCATAGAGATGATATTGGAAACCAAAAGAACTAATGAGCTTACCTAGTGAGGACGTATAGAGAGAGAAGAGAAGAGGACCAAGGACAGAACCTTGGGGTACCCCTACAGTTAGTGGAAGTGAGGGGGAGGTGGAGTCATGAGAGGAGACAGAGAAAGAACGGTCAGAAAGGTAGGAGGACAGCCAAGAGAGGGCAGTGGAGAGAGGTATCTGTCAGGAATGCCAATCCAATGGAGTGAAGAATTTGCAGTAGGAGAGGATGGTCCACAGTGTCAAAAGCAGCAGAGAGATCAAGTAGAATAAGTATAGAGTAGTGTCCCTTAGATTTAGCAGCATGGAGGTCATTGCATACTTTTGTAAGGGCAGTTTCAGTGGAGTGGAGAGGACGGAAGCCAGACTGGAATGGGTCAAGCAGTGAGTATGAGGAAAGAAAAGAAGAAAGGCGGTTGTAGACAATACGCTCAAGGAGTTTGGAGGCAAAAGGGAGGAGAGAGATGGGTCGGTAGTTGGAGAGAGTGTTTGGATCAAGGGTAGGTTTTTTAAGAATAGGAGAGATGAGTGCATGCTTGAAGGCAGAGGGGACAGTGCCTGATGGGATAGATTGAGAAGGTGGGAAAGATGGGAACAAGCAGAAGGAGAGAGGTAGCGGAAGAGGTGGGAGGGGATAGGGTCAAGTGGGGAGGTGGGGAGGGGACAGGAACGAATGAGGGCCATGACTTCCTCTCCAGATGCATTGAAGAAAGATGTCAGAGTAGGTGCGAGGGATGGGGAGGGTTGGTAAGGGATGGGAGAAAGCTGGTTACTGATGGTCTGGTGTGATGTGATGTCCTGACGTATGGAGTCAATTTTGGATGTGAAGTAAGTGGCAAAGTCAAGAGCAGAGAGTGAGGAAGGGAGAATAGGTGAAGGTGGGCAGAGGAGTGAGTTGAGAGTGGCAAAGAGGCGCCAGGGGTTGGAAGACTGGGAGGAGATGATGCTCTTGAAGTATGACTGTTTAGCAAGAGAAAGGGCAGCACTGAAGGATGAGAGCATAAGTTTGAAATGGAGGAAGTCTGCCTTAGAGCGTGATTTCCTCCAGTGTCGCTCAGCAGTACGTGAGCATTTTTGCAGATATCTGGTGCATTTGGTGTGCCAGGGTTGAGGTGTTAATTTGCGAGGGTGAATAGTGGTTGGTGGAGCAACAGAGTCAAGAATAGAAGTAAGGGATGCATTGTATGTGGAAATGGCTTGTTCAGGGCATGAGAGAGAGAGAATAGGAGAGAGAAGTGAGTCAAACAGGGAGGAAAGGAATGTGGTGTCAATAGCTTCAATGTTACGCTTAGTGATGGTATCCTTAGGAGGTAGAGATGGGAAGTCGAGAGAGATAGGTTAAAAGAGAGCAGGTGGTGGTCAGAGAGGGGAAATGGGGAGTTGGAAAAATCAGAAATATCACAGCGGTGAGTGAAGACCAGATCCAGTGAGCTCCCATTAACATGGGAGGGTGAGGAGGTCCACTGGGAGAGACCAAGTGAAGAGGTGAGGTTAAGGAGTTTAGAGGCAGGGGATTGTGTGGGGATGTCAATAGGGATGTTGAAATCACCTAGGATAATGGAGGGAATGTCAGAAGAGAGGAAGTGAGGAAGCCAGGAAGCAAAGTTGTCAAAGAATTTGGAAGCAGTGCCGGGGGGGGGGGGGGGGGGGGCGGTAAATGACAGCTACTCTAAGATGGACTGGTTGGAAGAGGCGTATGGCATGGACCTCATATGTAGAGAATGTAAGGGATGGTTCTGGTGGTATTAGTTAGTAGGAGTAACTAGAAGGTAAAAGGACCCCAACACCACCCCCATGGCGACCCCCAGGTCGGGGTGTGTGTGTGAATGTGAGGCCCCCAGCAGAGAGAGCAGCAGGAGAAGTAGTGTCAGAGGGTGTAATCCAAGTTTCAGTAATGGCTAGTAGGTGTAGGGAGTTGGAAATGAAAAGGTCATGAGTGGGGACCAGTTTGTTACAAACAGATCTGGCATTCCAGAGGGCACAGGATAGGGGGTATGAGTTTGTGGGAAAGATGTGAATGAGATTATCAGGGTTGCTGTAGCGATGAGGTGAGATTAACTTTGAGGGCAGGGATGATGAGAGAGTAGTGATGGTACGGGTGCCTGAGCTAGGAGGGGAAACTGCTGGAGGTGGGCAGGGAGGGAGGTCAGTGTGATGTGGATGGGGGTATGGGGAGGTGACAGGGAAGGGAGAGAGGGAGCAGGGCTGAGTTGTGGGGTAGCAGGACCATGGGGCAGAGGTAAATGAAAGTGGGATAACAGGAAAGGAGGTGGAAGGAATCAGAGGGATGAAGGGGAGACAGAGGAGGAGGTGTAGGAGACTAGGGTGGAAGGATAAAGATACATTATTAGGTAGACACTGAGTGATGTGGGGAGTATAAGAAAGCCTTGACATAGTGTTAAGTAGGTAAATAGGTTGAGGGAAAGTGGAAGTAGGAGAGGAGACTGTAAGGGAACCCGAGCAGAAGGATTTCAGAAATGCAGGTGAGAAAAGCAGTGTAGGCTCAATGGGTGTAGATTTAGTATGAAATGAGTCAAAAGCGTAGATAAAGTGGGTGCAGAAATGTATTTGGGCTGTAAGAAATGAAAGGATTGTGAGAGGGTTAAGAAGCAATGGTAATTCTGTTAGATTTTTTAAGTGTTTGTAGATGAGAAGATTAACTCACAGTTGTCCCAAAGAAGATCTTTGTGATCCTGATTATGGATGGAAACTTGATCTTACATATGTTCATTTATAATGACCTTCTCACACAGAGCTGATAGGATACCTATTGACTCTGAACTTGTACGCAAGATAACCAACAGTGGGAGGTATTTTCGGTATAGGTATACACGTGGGAGCAAGACCATGTGGGTTGGAAAAGTATCACCAGGGTATTGTGCCCACATCATCCAGCCTGATACTTGTACTGAGCAGATGAGAGAATTAGGGATTGGTTTCTTTACCTGGAAAATTTGCAATATGGTGTTGTTACATTTTGTCCACTATGTTCTCCCAGATGATGCCTATTTCATATGTGGGAGGAAAGTGCACAAGTGGCTCACTCCGAGCTCTGAGGGATTGTGTTACATTGGAAGGGTACTACCAGAGGTCATGACCTTAGAGCACAATAAAATTAAAGACATTCACCGCAACGCTCAGACTCCTTATGCTCATACCCACTATGAACACATCATCAAGAGACACCTCATAGATAGGGCAGAGCACGCAGCCTCCGATTTGATCCACGAATCCACCGGGATTCAGTTCCTACTCACATTAGATATCACCCGTACTGCCAGAGGAACTATAAATTTTAGGTACATCCATGCGCTTGCGAACTTGATAGATAATATCACTGAGATGTATGATGACACCTTTAGGTATACGTGCAGGGAGTTACAAGCCTACAAGATGGAGTTGGTCCAGCACAGGATGGTCCTTAATTATATCACGGCTGTGACGGGTGGGTACTGTGTCACTTTGGCAACTCAATATGGTGTGAAGTGCTGTACATACATTACGAACAGCACTGACGACCCCACAGAGATCATCGATCAAAGGATGGATGAGATCTTGCAGTTGAAGGGGGAGTTCCGGAGGAGACACAATCTTACCTTAACGGCTGTGGGTAATGAATTGACCGGCTGGGTCTCATGGCTAAACCCACTCAAATGGTTTTCTGGATTAGGCGAGTGGGTGCAGAATGTAATTGCAAGTGTAGGAAAGTTTCTCCTGTGTATCCTGGGTGTCGTCATAATTATTGGTTTGATATTTAGGTGTGTTCGAATTCTGATTCGGCGCAAGCACAGCACAAATATGATGAGTCTAAGGAGTGAGGGCGTTGTTACAGCAGCAGATTTGATTTATGATCCATCCATAGAGACAGTGTTATGATAAGGATTGCAAATGAATTCCATGGCCTGTTTCACCATTTTTCTCTGTTTCCCCCTTTACCCAGAAACATCCAACCGGAAAAGATGTCAGCCCTACCCAATGTTTATGTGAATGCATTTTTATATATGTGTCTTATCTTCATCTCAACAACCTCCAGTTAATGGCACACATAGTCGACAGGTGATATCCACATATAATAGCACTCACATATGTTCCCCCTCCATGTATCATCAACTAAATGTGCTCCCCATTTGTTGGTATTAGAAGACGAAGAGGCGAGGGATTAAAAGCCTTTGCCCGAACGAAGCTCGGTAGTGTTTGTTTGCCCAAGTACAGACCCTTAATACGGAATAAGAAGGATTTTAATGTATACTTCGCAATACCTCAAAGCTTATTTAGAACATATACGGCACGATGATACATGCCCCTCAGACATTGATTCATACATACATGCTTTTTACTATCCCAGTAGGCTATACATTTCCCACCTACAACTCTCCCTCGATCATCCACAGTTGTATATATTGTGTAGATAATATTTTCTGTTTAGTAGTAAAGTGTAGCAGTTATTGATGACTGCCAAAGGGTGGACTGTCGAAGTCGAAAATATTTGAGTACACACATCACGTACAAACTACACACAGATGGCCTCCGTGCGCGTACTTGTTCTGCCGTGCGTGCACATATTCGCAAGTTGCGTATGACCACTCAAGCGGTCCTGCGTATTAGCGCGTGGTATGAGTAATTATGTCAGTATTTGTGATCGCATGGAAAAGCCATAAAAACACATTACATATTTAATACACATAGTGCACGATTTACACATAGTCAGCATGCAACATACCAGCGAGTTACACTTGCTTAAAGGGTATAATAACAAAGGGATTCACCTTTACAGGATATGAGGGGACAGAATTAGGTTAGGAGGTGGTGTTTGGTATCCAGCTGTAGGGTATTTTTAGAGCAATAGTCCGGTGTTGGTTTGCGGAAGATAACACGCTCCTGCGAATAGTTATGCGCAGGAGCAGAATATTAATATCAACTGTATTTACTGTACTCCTGATATTCGGCGGGAACCCAGTGGAGACCAGCTGCAAGTGCACCTGGACCAGACATCGCCCACCTATTCAAACCGACCTATGACCTCTCCTGTACTGTAAATGACCATCCCAGTGACCAATAGATGAAGAGATTACAGTTTCCATTGTGTTAGGTTTTGGACAAATGTATAAAAAGCCAGCTGCAGGTCCGGTCACACACAATCTCTGAAGGTCATCTACCTTGATGACTGAGGACCGGACCGGGAAGTGCAGGCGAACAAACGTATGTACCATTGACTGTAGTTTTTTTCTCTTATTGTATTGTGTTACTGTTGTAACCCCCTGCTAAGTAAAATAACCGTTGGTGGGTTGGACGCCAACATTGTTTTGAAATACAATTGCTGTTGTGTCCCATTTCCTGCTATGGTTTAAGGTGTATTTCTATCACACATGTAGCTGCATTGTGTTCTCAGCGTGTCCGTGTGTGTGTGTATGCACTGCGTGTACTTTGTACGTCCGTTGCGGCATGAGTACGCAAAGTGCGTACAGGGTACGGGCCTTTGTACGCTAACTGTGTAAAAAGTACGTAGGGTAAGGATTACATACAGCGGCCGCAGCGGCTCGAATTTAAGTGTATTAGGGTATTGCTTTCGTCCTGTAAAATAATCAACATTCACAAAACATAACACAAAACTACAGTATAAGCATACATTAACATATAACATAGGGGTTATGAGGACAGGACTATATACAGTACATGCAGCAATAGTTCTTGGTTGTCAGACAATCTCTTTTAAAAATAACTCTTTATTTCCCTGACCAGCACATCACTTTTAGTACAATACAAATATGGTAACAGTCAGTGGTGGTTCTTTACTTGATTGGTTTGTAAATAGGTGCATGTGAGGGATCACAATACTGGGCATATGCCCAAATTAACAAGCATCCGTCTTCTATGGACTACATCAGCTTTAGCCCCTAGATGCGAGGTAGAGTTGCCTTGACAGCAGGGGAGTGGCTTCACATTTGACGCTCTCTCTGCTATCACAGTCAGGACTGGCAGCCCCAGGGGCGAAAACACCTTCTCCCGGGACTGCCTGTCTGGTTGTGATCAGCAGAAAGCATTTCCAATGGGCAGCCCTGCAGTCCCTAGGTATAATCTGCCACTGACTACAGCACACTTTCATTACTCCTACTCCATTTTAATATTACATTTTCTACGTAAGCACATAAGGCTCCCTATAGCCATGCACAATGCTGCCTTGTTTTGTGGCATTTCCTCTGCACTGTGAGGTTTAATCCTACTCTCCTGTTAGCACAATGCTGCACAGTGACTCCACATCCCCCCCCAGGGGCAAAGGATTTACAAGGGGGAGTTTCCATGTGTGTGTGTAAATTTAGAGAGAGAGAGAGAGAAACAAAGAATTCTTATGGGAGCTAAACCACCACAAATATCATAGAATATAATAAAAAATTATTTATTCATAAAATTAACAATAAATACTATAGCATTATCATAAAAACGTCCATGACATAGATAGATAGAAATTCTTACTGAAGGTCATATACACCAATTGAACAATAGTACATTAATTTGCAATGATCTGGTGAGTTGAAATTTGATGATATCTGCTATTAAGTAAGATATTAATTCTTCAACCAGAAAGTTCAGATGTATGATCTATTCCACAAACTCGTAGAAATCCAACGCGTTTCATCCGTTAGGACTTCATCAGGGGTTATAATCAAATATCTATATTTGCAAATTTAAATGTCCCATCCAGACAATGCCGTGGAAATAAGCAATATTCAAATGGGTAAGATATCAATTTGGCTTCACCAATATATATCAATATACACAATGAATTGGATTGCTGTGAATATTTCCTTTTTAATACATCAGATTAAGATTCACAAATCTAAGTGAGAGTGCGAACCAAAATGATTCAGAGGCAAGACAGTGTTCTCCCTTAGAAATAGCTCAGGATTCACCTCACAGCTATCAATCGGGTTCACTGCCACTTTGTTAGCAGGAGGATGTCTTTATGCACTTATGACCACCCTGGCATGATGAGTGTACATTTATCTACATGATCCTCTGCTTTGTACCTTTTTTTGAATGGACATTTTACACAATATGGAATTCTGAATGTTTTAATACTAAACACGTTTTCTGCAAGCAAACAGGAGGTGCTGGCTCCATTATTTCCTTTATTTATATATATATATATATATATATATATATATACACACACATGTGTATTTGGGATGTAGTCGGGATCCCGGTGGTCGAAATCCCGGAGGACAAAATCCCGACACCGGAATAATGACCACCAGAATGTCGGCAGTGGCACCACAGCTATTCCCTCTCCTGGAAGGGGAATAGAACCTGTGGCAAGCGCAGCAAGCCACCGAACCCGCAAGGGGCTTCGTTGTGCTCGCCCCACCATCTGCATTCTGGCGGACGGGATTCCGGCATCGGAATTTTGACCACCGTGACTTCGTCCGCCGGGATCATTTACCCAACGCTCACGCATGTGTGTATATATATATATATATAGAAGGTGGTCGAAGTGGAAATTTTGAAGTGGGGGTATGCAAAAGTCAAGGACGCAAGTATGCGCGCCAAACAGAAAAGTGGGTGTGGTCACCCAAAAGGGGGCGTGGTCAACCAAAAGGGGCGTGTTCAGTGTAGTAGAACCCCTTATCCTATCTAGTACTGGTGCCCCTTTCACCTTATAGCACATGGTACGAGCCGAAATTCACATTATAGCACATGGTACGAGCCGGAATTCACATTACAGCACACTTAATGAGCCGAAATTCACATTGTAACACACTGAATGAGCCGAAATTCACATTACAGCACACTTAATAAGCCGAAATTCACATTGTAGCACACTGAATAAGCCGACATTCACATTGTAGCACACTGAATGAGCCGAAATTCACATTGTAGCACACTGAATGAGCCAAAATTCACATTATAGCACACTGAATGAGCCAAAATTGTGACAGCAGAGACAGCCAGAGTGACAACAGGGAGAGAGAGTGACGACAGGGAGAGAGAGTGACGACAGTGACAGCAGGGAGAGAGAGAGTGACGACAGTGACAGCAGGGAGAGAGAGAGTGACAGCAGGGAGAGAGAGACTGATGACAGGGAGAGAGAGTGACGACAGGGAGAGAGAGTGACGACAGTGACAGCAGGGAGAGAGAGAGTGACAGGGACAGTAACGAGAGAGAGAGAGGGTGAGAGCAGGGAAACATTACCTAACTTATTTGTTGCGGCTGGTGGCTGGCGGCGGTGAGCGGTGGACGGCTGGCGGCGGTGAGCGGCATGCGGCGGGCGGGGGTGAGCGGCAGGCGGCGGGCGGCAGGCGGCTGGCGGTGGCGGGGCGGCTGGTGGAGGTGAGCGGCTGTAAGCGAGTACAGCGCTCTACACAGCCGCCGGCCGCCGCGCAGGGACGGGAGGATAATGTGCAGCAGGATGGCCACTTCCCTCGCCTCCTGCTGCACTTCATTTCCGGGTCAGTGGAAGAAGTGGCGGTATACCATACCATCGTATACCGCCCACTTCGACCACTGTATATAGATACATATATTGCATACATTATTAATACCACATAAAATATAGTAGAAGAACTCTTACATGGTTTAGGTGGCTGTACTAAAGTCAGAATATTGAAATAGCTTCTGTTGTGAGGCTTTTGTAGAAAAGATACTAATATCACCACCAAAATGGCGCTGCCCATACATTTATATGGACTACATGAAAATGGCCACCGCTGTTTTCCTCATTTAAGTAGTCTATAGAAATGTCCTATAGTGAGATATATATAACAGGGGAAGTACAGTACCATTCAGAACTCCTTCCCACAGGTCCGAGAATCACGGCAAAATGCAGCGAGTGGGCGTGGCCTAATTTCGGGAGGGGGCAGAGCTACGATCGTGGGCTTCAGGAACACGGTAAGCACACACAAAAAAACACATTTAGTCCATCAGGGGGGGTTCTGGGTACTCGGAAACCCTCCATGCGTGCGCCTCTGCGCCCCCCCCCCCCCCCTCCCCGCTTCTTTTAATGGCAAATATTCCTCTATCTAGGTACTGTACTCTAACTGGGTAGCTATGTATCCAAACATACTGGTGGCTGTAATTGCAGCAAAATGTAGCTCTACAAAGTATTAAGTCACGGGTCTGATCACTTACACCATTATTTTAATTTTTCATTTTTTTTAATTAATTTTCTAAATTGTTGCCTTATATTCAGATTTTTCATTAGTTGAATGTTGTAAGACAAAGGGGTATATTTACTAAGCTCCCAATTTTGACCGAGATGCCGTTTTTTCTTCAAAGTGTCATCTCGGTTAATCTCGGTCATTTACTAAACACTAATCACGGCAGTGATGAGGGCATTCGTAATTTTTTGCTAGTTCAGGTAAAAAATTACAATGAATACACCATCGGTCAAATTACGCCTGTTTAGATATGAATCTCGGTCATTTACTAAGAAGTGCAAAGCAAAAAAACACAAAACACTGCCGTGAAAAATTACAACTCGTAAAAAAGTCCTAAAAAAAACAGACCTGCTTTTTTTTTCCGTGATTTGAGATGCATGCAGGGATCCATGAGATCCGTGCATGTATATCAGTGGGAAGGGGTGGGAAAGTGCTTATTTTTGCCAAAAAAATTGCGTGGGGTCCCCCCTCCTAAGCATAACCAGCCTCGGGCTCTTTGAGCCGATCCTGGTTGCAGAAATATGGGGAAAAAAATGACAGGGGTTCCCCCATATTTAAGCAACCAGCATCGGGCTCTGCGCCTGGTCCTGGTCCCAAAAATACGGGGGACAAAAAGAGTAGGGGTCCCCCGTATTTTTAAAACCAGCACCGGGCTCCACTAGCTGGACAGATAATGCCACAGCCGGGGGTCACTTTTATACAGCGCCCTGCGGCCGTGGCATCAAAAATCCAACTAGTCACCCCTGGCCGGGGTACCCTGGGGGAGTGGGAACCCCTTCAATCAAGGGGTCCCCCCCCCCAGCCACCCAAGGGCCAGGGGTGAAGCCCGAGGCTGTCCCCCCCCATCCAATGGGCTGCGGATGGGAGGGCTGATAGCCTTTGTTGTAAAATAAAAGATATTGTTTTTAGTAGCAGTACTACAAGTCCCAGCAAGCCTCCCCCGCATGCTGGTACTTGGAGAACCACAAGTACCAGCATGCGGCGGAAAAACGGGCCCGCTGGTACCTGTAGTACTACCACTAAAAAAATACCCAAAAAAACACAAGACACACACACCGTGAAAGTATAATTTTATTACATACATACACACATACATACATACTTACCTTATGTTCTCACGCAGGTCGGTCCTCTTCTCCAGTAGAATCCAAGGGCTACCTGTTGAAGAAATTCTACTCACCAGATCCATGGGTCCAGGCTCCTCGGCAAATCCAGGGTTAATCCACGTACTTGAATAAAAAAAAAAACGGTGTCCCGACCACGAACTGAAAGGGGACCCATGTTTGCACATGGGTCACCTTCCCACGAATGCCAGAAACCCACTTTGACTTCTGTCTAAGTGGGTTTCTTCAGCCAATCAGGGAGTGCCACGTTGTAGCACTCTCCTGATCAGCTGTGTGCTGCTGTCCTCACTGACAGGCGGCACACGGCAGTGTTACAATGTAGCGCCTATGCGCTCCATTGTAACCAATGCTGGGAACTTTCTGCTCAGCGGTGACGTCACTTTAGGTCAACCGCAGGGCAGAAAGTTCCCATCATTGGTTACAATGTAGCGCATAGGCGCTACATTGTAACACTGCCGCGTGCTGCCTGTCAGTGAGGACAGCAGCACACAGCTGATCAGGAGAGTGCTACAACGTGGCACTCCCTGATTGGCTGAAGAAACCCACTTAGACAGAAGTCAAAGTGGGTTTCTGGCATTCGTGGGAAGGTGACCCATGTGCAAACATGGGTCCCCTTTCAGTTCGTGGTCGGGACACCGTTTTTTTTTATTTATTCAAGTACGTGGATTAACCCTGGATTTGCCGAGGAGCCTGGACCCATGGATCTGGTGAGTAGAATTTCTTCAACAGGTAGCCCTTGGATTCTACTGGAGAAGAGGACCGACCTGCGTGAGAACATAAGGTAAGTATGTATGTATGTGTGTATGTATGTAATAAAATTATACTTTCACGGTGTGTGTGTCTTGTGTTTTTTTGGGTATTTTTTTAGTGGTAGTACTACAGGTACCAGCGGGCCCGTTTTTCCGCCGCATGCTGGTACTTGTGGTTCTCCAAGTACCAGCATGCGGGGGAGGCTTGCTGGGACTTGTAGTACTGCTACTAAAAACAATATCTTTTCATTATCACAAATGGCTATCAGCCTCCCCATCCGCAGCCCATTGGATGGGGGGGGACAGCCTCGGGCTTCACCCCTGGCCCTTGGGTGGCTGGGGGGGGGGCCCCTTGATTGAAGGGGTCCCCACTCCCCCAGGGTACCCCGGCCAGGGGTGACTAGTTGGATTTTTGATGCCACGGCCGCAGGGCACTGTATAAAAGTGACCCCCGGCTGTGGCATTATCTGTCCAGCTAGTGGAGCCCGGTGCTGGTTTTAAAAATACGGGGGACCCCTACTCTTTTTGTCCCCCGTATTTTTGGAACCAGGACCAAGCGCAGAGCCCGATGCTGGTTGCTTAAATATGGGGGAACCCCTGTCAATTTTTTCCCCATATTTCTGCAACCAGGATCGGCTCAAAGAGCCCGAGGCTGGTTATGCTTAGGAGGGGGGACCCCACGCAATTTTTTTTAGGATTTTACTTTGTTTAATTTAAAAAAAAAAAAAAAAATACGAACCCCAGCACGGATCACACAGATCCGGCCGAGATTGATTGTAAAAAAAAACGGCAGTGTTTTGCTAATCACTGCCGTCAAATTAGGTAAAAAAACACGAATGACATCGACATCGGAAGCAAAGAAAAATACGAATACGACAGCTTAGTAAATTAGTCGTAATCAATTCAAAAAGTTGCAGTTTTACACTGCCGATGTCATTCGTGATTGAACTTTGACCTATTTTCGGAAATTACGAATCTTAGTAAATATACCCCAAAGTATGTAAATAAGTTCGATTTAATTTTCTAGGGTATAATATGACAGAATGTAAGGATGTTGATTTTCTATAGGCACAGTACCGCATTGCTGGCCAGTCAGGGCTCCTTCTGCTCATGTATAACCCAGGTCACACAGGGCGGGGCACTGCATCAGGAACCCCAGTCTTCCAGGTGCATATTCATTCAAAATAAAAACTATAAATGAAAAAATAAAAACAACTGCTGTTACCCTGGTGATAGGATTGGGGGTCCTGCAGCACAGGCACAGACTATCCCCTTGATAAGTTTGCAGTAATCAGCTTCCCAGGGAGACCTCAGGAGATCTCACTTCATACCATGCTAGACCCAGGGGGGTAGCCAAAACTTTGTGGGCCCCATAGCAACATTTTGAAGGGGCCCCCGTCCCAATGCTTCTAGAGAGACACTTCTCTGCAGCAGTTGTTAATTTTATGCCCTATAATAGTGCTCTAGTTTATTTTCTGTACCATAGTAGAGCCTTATTTAATGTTATGCCCCATAGTAGTGGCCTAGTTTCTTTTATGAATCGCAGTAGTGCTTAAGTTCACCCTATGTCACATTTCAGAGCTGCCAGTACACATTATGCCGCACAGTACCGCCAATTCACATTATGATAATATATAGTGCTCCCCGCTGATATTGTGCCTCATTGCAGTGCCCCGGTTCATATTATATGACATTAAAATGCCCTAAAGTTCACTACAATGAGCAGGTCCAGGGGCATACCTAGATATATTGCAAAATCACTGGAATTATACATCCAAATCACTGGAATTAAATGGAAAAATCTCGGTGTCGCCTGCCTAGTGAAGTGGAATCTAGATGGGATTTGGTACTGGGGACACAATATCTACATCAATTGTCTAAATCACACTGCACTAATGGCGGATACCGGACGCACGTCTAACACCAACATAAGTGTCAAGGCCTCAGTTATCAGGGCTTCCATCGTCATGTGAAGCTGAACCACTAGCCATGAACATAGGCCAGGGCCTCAGCCATTCCTTGCCACTACGTGTCGCAAATGGCATATTGGCAAGTTTACGTTTCTCCTCAGACCATTTAAATTTCTTTTTTTGGGGTATTTTTACTGAACTTTGGCTTTTTGGATTTTACATGCCCTCTACTATCACATTAGGCATCGGCCTTGGCAGATGACGTTGATGGCACTTCATCATCTATGTCATGGCTAGTGGCAGCAGCTTCAGCACTAGGAGGAAGTGGTTCTTGATCTTTCCCTGTTTTATCCTCCAAATTTTTGTTCTCCATTATTTTTTTGGCGTTAGATAATACAATATGCTGCACAGGAATGACTTATGGCTGATGGCCAGGACACTACCACTGGTCTGATGCAGCACAACACAGCAACATTGTAAGGGACTTGTTGTTGTTGTAATTACCACACTACCACTGGTCTGATGCAGCAAAACACAGCAACACTGTGAGGGACTTGTTGTTGTTGTTGTTGTTGTTGTTGTTGTTGTTGTTGTTGTTGTTGTTGTTGTTGTTGTTGTTGTTGTTGTTGTTATTATTATTATTATTATTATTATTATTATTATTATTATACTGTAGCAGTGGACATATAGCAGCAGCGTATACCACTGTGACTGCCTGGTCACTGGAATGACTGATGGCCAGGACACTACTACTGGTCTGATGCAGCATAACACAGCAACACTGTAAGGAACTTGCTGTTGTTGTTATTATTATTATTACACGGCAGCAGTGGACATATAGCAGCAGCGTATACCACTGCAACTGCCTAGTCACTGAAATGGCTGATGGCCAGGAAACTACCACTGGTCTGATGCAGCACAAAACAGCAACACTGTGAGGGACTTGTTGTTGTTGTTGTTGTTGCTGTTGTTGTTGTTATTATTATTATAATACTGTAGCAGTGGACATATAGCAGCAGTGTATACCACTGTGACTGCCTGGTCATTGGAATGACTGATGGCCAGGACACTACCACTGGTCTGATGCAGCACAACACAGCAACACTGTAAGGGACTTATTATACAGCAGCACTGGACATATGGCAGCAGGGAACATCACCACTGTGAATGATCACTGGACTGACTGATGCACAGGACACTAGCACTGGTCTGATGCAGGACAACACAGATAATTATACAGCAGCACTGGGCATATGGCAGCAGATGATACCACCACTGTGAATGGTCACTGGACTGACTGATGCCCAGGACACTACCACTGGTCTGATGCAGGACAACACAGCAACACTGTAAGGGGCCTCTTATACAGCAGCACTGGACATATGGCAGCAAAGGACACCACCACTGTGACTGATGCAGCACAACACACCACCACTGAACTGATGCAGCACAACACAGCACCACTGGACAGCACTGGACATATGGCAGCAGAGGACACCACCACTGTGACTGATGCAGCACAACACACCACCACTGAACTGATGCAGCATAACACAGCACCACTGGACAGCACTGAACATATGGCAGCAGAGGACACAAGCACTGTGACTGGACAGATTCAGCACAAGCCACGGACTGAGAGAAGGAGACACGTCCTCTCTGTACACTCTACAATGCCAGAGTGAAAATGGCGGGGACGCGCGGCTCCTTATATGGAAACCAAACCCCGCGAGAATCCGACAGCAAGATGATGAAGTTTTGCCTCGTTCTGGTTTCCGAGTCAGAAGGGAAAACCCGAGCCTGGCTCGGAACCGGACTCGAATGGTGAAGTTCGGTACGGTTCGGTTCTCTGAGAACCGAACCCGCTCATCCCTAGCAGAAAGGCATGTGAAGGAAAAGCTGGTGGGCAGGGAGGCATGTGAGGGAAAAACTTGTGGGCAGAGGGGCATGTGAAGGAAAAAGCTGATAGACAGGGAATCATGTGGGGGAAAAGCTGATAGGCAAGGAGGCATGTGAGGGAAGGGAAAAGCTGGTGGGCAGAGAAGAATTCAAGGGAAAGCTGATTTAGAATACGCACTATATGTATTGTGCATGCATACCCATACAACACAGTGCCTTTGAATAAGTGTCTAAAACATACAGTATTTGAAACAAATTATTAAATTTTTAAATATTAATTTTGGATCCTCCCCACCTCCAGATACCCTGTGTTAGCCTCTGGGCAGCAACAGAGTGTGGACAGAATTCTCTGTCATTTGGGCTGCAGCCATTCCAGCGAGGAACAGGTAAGAGTAATTATTGTATATAAGCGTATATGAGTCTTGAGCGGTGGAGGGGTACTAGACTGAAGCTTTGCCTAGGGCATCAAGAAACCTTGAACCTGCCTTAATTAAGGTGCTTGCACTATGGAAACAGATTGGTATAGTCACACACTGAAAAATCAGCTTAGACCAGTGGTTCTCAAACTGTGTGCCATGGCACCAGGGCCGGCTCCAGGCCTACTAGCATCTTGAGCGAGAAAATTTTGAAGTGCCCCCCCCCTCCCCCATGCATGCGCGCTCCTGGATAAGTGGGCATGGCCTTGCAACTTCATATTATCAAACTATAGATAAATATATTTTCACACCCCCTCTACACACACACAATTAGCAGCCTTACACATAACAGTCACAGTAGTGTTCCTTACACATATTGGGGTATATGCAATTGCGGTCGAATTGCCGCAAATGTCGAAAAACGGGGCATTTTCGACACAAAAAAATGATTCGACAATGCAATACAGTACTTTTTCGACAAAAAAACGGCCGTTTCAAATTCGACTTTTTGCAATTCGACAGTTGGCAAATTTGACATGTCTGCAATGGTAAAAATGCGGCTTTTCGACAAAAGTATATTCATTTGAAGAATGTCGATTCGACAACAGTGCTTTTCGTCAGTCATTCCGTCAATTTCAGTCCGCCTCATTTTGCTGGCGGGATCTAATAAAAAAAATTAAAAACATGTTTTGTTTTGTTTTTGTTTTTTATTGCTAATAGCATATCTATTTATATTATAAGGTATTATCTACTTGGTTTGTCTATTAGGAGCCACAAGTATTATTTATATATTTTTTAAAAGAATATTTTTTTTTTTTTTACTGACTAAAATAATATGGAGAGATCAGAGCATGGTTTTCAGTGGGAAGGGGTGGGAATGGGTTAAAAATCATGAAAAAAAATGCGTGGGGTCCCCCCCTCCTAATCATAACCAGCATCGGGCTCTTTGAGCCGGTCCTGGTTGTAAAAATACGGGGGGGGGGGGGGGGAATGACAGGGGATCCCCCGTATTTTCACAACCAGCACCGAGCTCTGCATCCGGTCCTGGTGCAAAAAATACGGGGGACAAAAAATGTAGTGGTCCCCCGTATTTTTAACACCAGCACCGGGCACCACTAGTCAGAGAGATAATGCCACAGCCGGGGGACACTTTTATATTGGTCCCTGCGGCCGTGGCATTAAATCACTAACTAGTCACCCCTGGCCGGGGTACCCTGGAGGAGTGGGGACCCCTTAAATCAAGGGGTCCCCCCCTCCAGCCACCCAAGGGCCAGAGGTGAAGCCCGAGGCTGTCCCCCCCATCCGAGGGCTGCGGATGGGAGGCTGATAGCAAAGTGACAAAATAAAGAATATTGTTTTTTGTAGCAGAACTACAAGTCCCAGCAAGCCTCCCCCGCAAGCTGTTACTTTGAGAACCACAAGTACCAGCATGCAGGGGGGAAACGGGCCCGCTTATACCTGTAGTTCTACTGCAAAAAAATACCCAAATAAAAACAGTACACAGACACCGTGAAAGTAAAACTTTATTACATACATGCACACCGACACACACATACTTACCTATGTTGACACGCCGACTCGGTCCCCTTCACCAGTAGAATCCATGGGTTACCTGTAAATAAAATGATACTCACAAAAATCCAGTGTAGATCTGTCCTCTACTTGTTTGTAATCCACGTACTTGGCAAAATAATAAAACGCAAAACCCGGACCACGCACTGAAAGGGGTCCCATGTTTACACATGGGACCCCTTTCCCCGACTGCTGGGACCCCCCGAGACTCCTGTCACAGAGGGTCCCTTCATCCAATCAGGAAGCGCCAAGTCGTGGCACTCTCCCGATTAGCTGTGCGCGTCTGAGCTGTCAGGCGGCGCATATCACTATGCCGCTCCATTATAGTCAACGGTGGGAACTTTGCGGTCAGCGGTTGACCGCGAGTAACCTCAACCGCTGACCATTGAATATAATGGAGCGGCATAGTGCTATGCGCCGCCTGACAGCTCAGACGCGCACAGCCAATCAGGAGAGTGCCACAACGTGGTGCTCCCTGATTGGCTGAAGGGACCCTCTGTGACAAGTACGTGGATTACAAACAAGAAGAGGACAGATCTACACTGGATTTTTGTGAGTATAATTTTATTTACAGGTAACCCGTGGATTCTACTGGTGAAGGGGACCGAGTCGGCGTGTCAACATAGGTAAGTATATGTGTGTCGGTGTGCATGTATGTAATAAAGTTTTACTTTCACGGTGTCTGTGTATTGTTTTTATTTGGGTATTTTTTTTGCAGTAGAACTACAGGTACCAGCAGGCCCATTTCCCCCCCACATGCTGGTACTTGTGGTTCTCCAAGTACCAGCTTGCGGGGGAGGCTTGCTGGGACTTGTAGTTCTGCTACAAAATACAATATTCTTTATTTTGTCACTTGGCTATCAGCCTCCCATCTGCAGCCCTTGGATGGGGGGGACAGCTTCGGGCTTCACCCCTGGCCCTTGGGTGGCTGGTGGGGGGTACCCCTTGATTTAAGGGGTCCCCACTCCTCCAGGGTACCCCGGCCAGGAGTGACTAGTTAGTGATTTAATGCCACGGCCGCAGGGACCGATATAAAAGTGTCCCCTGGCTGTGGCATTATCTCTCTGACTAGTGGAGCCCGGTGCTGGTGTTAAAAATACGGGGGACCCCTACGTTTTTTGTCCCCCGTATTTTTTGCACCAGGACCGGATGCAGAGCCCGTTGCTGGTTGTGAAAATACTGGGGATCCCCTGTCATTTTTTTTACCGTATTTTTACAACCAGGACCGGCTCAAAGAGCCCGAGGCTGGTTATGCTTAGGAGGGGGGACCCCACGCATTTTTTTTCTTGATTTTTTAAACACTTTTGTGCTGTCCATGAAGTCGAATCCAGGACGCACACTATCGTCAATTGGTCCGTTTTTCGACACGGGGACTGTCGAATCCGTTTTTTATTGAATATGTCGAATTCGGGTCCCGGCGGGAGGGTGTCTGACTGTCGAATTGTGTCGAATTAAAAAACGGTCGAATTCCAGCCGGAAATCGACCGCAATTGCATATACCCCATTGTCTCCAGTATAGTGCCAGATACACATAATGACCCCAGTAGTGCAGTGCCAGATAGACATGATATGCCCCCCAGCAGTGCCAGATAGACATGATATGCCCCCCAGCGGTGCCAGATAGACATGATATGCCGTGCAGCAGTGCCAGATACACATATGCCCCCCTAGTAGTGCCAGGTACACATGAATTGCCCCCCGCCCCCAGCAGTGCCAGATACACATGATATGCCCTGCAGCAGTGCCAGATAGACATGATATGCCCCCCAGCAGTGCCAGATACACTTGATATGCCCCCCAGCAGTGCCAGATACACATAATATGCCCCCCAGTAGTGCCAGATACACATGATATGCCCCCCAGCAGTGCCAGATACACATGATATGCCCCCCAACAGTGCCAGATACAAATGATATGCCCCCCAGCAGTGCCAGATACACATGAAATGCCCCGTAGCAGTGCCAGATACACATGATATGGCCGCAACAGTGCCAGATACACATGATATTCCCCACAGCAGTGCCAGATACATGTATGACCCCAGTGCCAGATACATATATGCCCCCTGTGCAAGATACATATATGCACCCACACAGTGCCAGATACATATATGCCCCCACAGTGCCAGTTAAATATATACCCCCAGTGCCAGATACATATATGCCCCCAGTGTCAGATACACATGTCCCCACAGTGCCAGATATGCCCCCAGTGCCAGATACATATGTCTCCACAGTGCCAGATATGCCCCCAATTCCAGATACACATGTCCCCACAGTGCCAGATATGCCCCCAATGCAGTGCCAGATGTGCCCCCAATGCCAGATACACATGTCCCCACACAGTGCCAGATAGGCCCGCAATGCAGTGCCAGATATGCCCCCAATGCCAGATTCCCATGTCCCCACAGTGTCAGATATGCCCCCAATGACAGATACACATGTCCCCACACAGTGCCAGATATGCCCCCTATACAGTGTCAGATATGCCCCCAATGCAGTTCCAGATATGCCCCCAATGCCAGATACACATGTCCCCACACAGTGCCAGATATTCCCCCAATGTAGTGCCAAATATGCTCCCAATGCCAGATACACATGTCCACTCCCCACACAGTGCCAGATATGCCCCCAATGCAGTGCCAGATATGCCCCCAATGCCAGATACCGTACACATGATATGCCCCCCCTCCAAGTGCTGCTGCCTGTTCTTGAGGGTGGGGAGGAGAGTTCAGCGTGCGCCTATCCTGCCCCTCAGTCTCCGGCGACCGCTGCAGTGTCTAGCTGCAACTAGGCACCGGTCCACGAGCCAATCAAAGCTCGCAGTCCAGCAGCCAATCAGGAGCCTCAGCTGCAGGACCGCAAGCTCTGATTGGCTCACGGGCCAGCGTTGGTTAGTGGCGAGGGTGGTTACTTACATGGAGGACTGTGATACAGTGCACGTCTCTGCTAGGAGCAGGGCTGCCAAGAGAAATTTTGGGCCCCGGTACAACAACTTCCTGGGGCCCCCTGCCCCCACTGGAGGGGCGTGACCACAGCATGCTGAGGGCATGGTTACTCCCTTTTTTGTGGGGGTGTCTAGCACATCAGAAGTACCCACTGACAGGAGCATGGCATGCCTCCTAGCCAGGGTAGTAGAGAGCCTGGCTGGGCCCAAATACTTTTCAGGGGGCTTGGCCTAATCAAAGAAGGCATGGACCTGGCCCCCCACTGGGCCAATAAATCAGACCTGGGCCCACTGGTTAGGAGGTGGACGCTGCTGCTGCTGTAGGGATGGCTCCAGGCTCCAATATGGCAGCGAGAGCTAGCGGCGCCCATTAAGTGTGGCGCCCTATTCGGCCGCTCTATTCGAATGTGCTTGGAGCCGGCCCTGCGTGGCACCCTGGGGTGCCCCGGGACACTTGAAGGGGTGCCCTGGGTTGGTGGCTCAGGACAAATTAAAATTATTTCTGGTCAATGTAATAGGCAAAACCAGTGCTGGTGGCTGCCAGTCATAACATAGGTGGACAAGCAGAAGCATATGCAACGTCGTGTTGTACGGGTACAAAGCGGATCGTTGCTGAGCGATGGATTTTATGAAGAATCCATTCGCACAGCCGATTGCAAGGAGATTGACAGGAAGAAGGCGTTTATGGGTGTCAACTGACCGTTTTCTGGAAGTGTTTGGAAAAACGCAGGCGTGTCCAAGCGTTTGCAGGGCGGGTGTCTGACGTCAATTCCAGCCCCGGACAGGCTGAAGTGATCGCAGCGGCTGAGTAAGTTCAGACCTATTTAGAAACTGCACAAACTGTTTTTGTACTGCTCGGCTGCACAAGCGATCGCATACTTGCAAAGCGAAAATACACTCCCAATAGACGGCGACTATCTGATCGCAGCGCTGCAAAAAATAGCTAGCGAGTGATCAACTCGGAATGACCCTCTCAGTACAAAACTTTTGGCCTAAGGGTGCCATGAAAAAAATTCTAATTCTCTAGGGTGCCGTGATTCCAAAAAGTTTGGGAACCACTGGCTTAGACCAATAATGACTATAAAAATGGCCATCACCTGCATTGCATTAACAACTCAAGATCCAGAAATAAAGGTGAGATCACTATGGGGGTCATTCCGAGTTGTTCGCTCGTTGACGACTTTCGCAACGGAGGGATTAAGGCAAAAATGCGCATGCTCATGTGCTAAGTATTTTAGCACAAAACTTAGTAGATTTACTCACGTCCGAACGAAGAATTTTCATCGTTGAAGTGTTCGGAGTGTGATTGACAGGAAGTGGGTGTTTCTGGGCGGAAACTGACCGTTTTCTGGGAGTGTGCGGAAAAATGCAGGCGTGCCAGGATAAAAACGCGGAAGGGTCAGGAGAAACAGGGGAGTGGCTGGCCGAACGCTAGGCCGCCGCCCTCTGGGAGTGTATCTTAGCTTAGCAGAATAGCGAACGAAAGATTAGCAGAATTGCGAATAGAAAATTCTTAGCAGTTTCTAAATAGCTCCAGACCTACTCACAAATTGCGATCAGCTCAGGCCGTTTCGTTCCTGGTTTGACGTCACAAACACACCCTGCGTTCGGCCAGCCACTCCCTTATTTCTGCAGACACTCCCGCTTTTTTTCCTGGCACGCCTGCGTTTTTCCGCACACTCCCAGAAAACGGCCAGTTTCCGCCCAGAAACACCCACTTCCTGTCAATCACACTCCGATCACTTCAACGATGAAAATTCTTCGTTCGGACGTGAGTAAATCTACTAAGTTTTGTGCTAAAATACTTACCGCATGCGCACTGCGTACCATGCGCATGCAAATTTTTGCCTTAATTGCTCCGTTGCGAAAATCGGCAGCGAGCAAACAACTCGGAATGACCCCCAATATTCACTTGGGATGGTGCCTTTCGTGTTCTCTAAATATTTACCAATTCAGTATTTACAATCCTCCAAAAACTCAAAATTTTTGAGGTCCATGGTAGTATTGTAGTAACTTTTCCATGAATAACAGTCATTAAAGTTCTTAATAGAATGAATGAACTGCAATAAGCCACAAATCTTGAATGATGATAGTGGTGACCTTATGTATACCATTGCTTGATGGGTTTCAGTCTGAGGGCCAGATTCAGGGATGGATGCAGAAGAGACAGCAGCTCTGACTGGCATGTGCTCTCCATGAACATTGGTCATCTGCTTCCCACTGTCTTCGGTGCACCCAGAAAAGAGGCCAACACACTGACTTTTTTTGTAATGCTGCCCGTCAGGGCCGGCTCGAGGCATGTTCGACTCGAGCGGCCGAGCAGGGCGCCACCCTTAAAGGGCGCCGCGCGCTGGCGCCGCCGTGTCGGAGCCAGGAGCCGGCCCTGATCTCCCCTGCTGTCCTCCCGCTGTGTGCGCTATGCGGCGCCGGCGTCTGATGTCAGACACCGGCGCCGCACAGCGCGCACAGTTCTGTGTCAGACAGCGGTGCGCACAGCAGCACTCCCCCTCCCTCGGCACAGCAGGTACTGGGGGGCCTGGGGGCATATGTGGCACTGTGGGGGGCATTTATCTGGCACTGTGGGGGGGGCATTTATCTGGCACTGTGGGGGCATTTATCTGTGCACTGTGAGGGGGCATTAATGTATCTGGCACTGTGGGGGAATTTCTGGCACTGTGGGGTCATGTATTTATCTGGGACTGTGGGGGCATATCTGGCACTGGGGGGAGGCATTAATATATCTGGCACTGTGGGGGACATTTATCTGGCACTGTGGGGGCATTTATCTGTGCACTGTGAGGGGGCATTAATGTATCTGGCACTGTGGGGGCATTTCTGGCACTGTGGGGTCATGTATCTATCTGGGACTGTGGGGGCATTTCTGGCACTGTGGGGTCATGTATATATCTAGCACTGGGGGGGCATTCATGTATCTGGCACTGTGGGGGGCATTCATTTATCTGGCACTGTGGGGGGGGCATTAATGTATCTGGCACTGTGGGGGGCATTCATTTATCTGGCACTGTGGGGGGGCATTAATGTATCTGGCACTGTGGGGGGGCATTTATCTGGCACTGTGGGGGCATTTATCTGTGCACTGTGAGGGGGCATTAATGTATCTGGCACTGTGGGGTCATGTATCTATCTGGGTCTGTGGGGGCATATCTGGCACTGGGGGGGGGGCATTGATGTATCTGGCACTGTGGGGGCATTTATCTGGCACTGTGAGGGGGCATTAATGTATCTGGCACTGTGGGGTCATTTATCTATCTGGGACTGTGGGGGCATATCTGGCACTGTGGGGGGCATTTATATATCTGGCACTGTGGGGGGTATTTATGTATCTGGCACTGTGGGGGGCATTTATGTATCTGGCACTGTGGGGGGCATTTATGTATCTGGCACTGTGGGGGGCATTTATATATCTGGCACTGTGGGGGGCATTTATGTATCTGGCACTGTGGGGGCAATTATGTTTCTCGCACTGCTGGGGGGGCATGTCATGTGCATTTGGCACTGCTGGGGGGGCATGTCATGTGCATTTGGCACTGCTGGGGGGCATGTCATGTGCATCTGGCACGGCTGGGGGGCATGTCGTGTCTAGCTGGCACGGCTGGGGGGCATATCATGTAGTGTTCCCATGTCTCAGTGCAATACCTGGTGCAAAGTGTCTAACGTGCTCTGCCTGGCGCAAAGTGTCTAACGTGCTCTGCCTGGTGCAAAGTGTCTAACGTGCTCTGCCTGGCACAAAGTGTCTTAACGTGCTCTACCTGTCGCAGTGTGTATAGGAGGTTCTACCTGGTGCAATGTGTATAAGCTGCACTACTGTGTGGTGTAATGCGAATTGCCACTATTATGTGGCCGCGCCCCTTCCCCACGAAGCAACGCCCCTACATTTTTGATGCGCGCCTTCGGCGTGCAAGGTCCATGATTTTGAACGGGGCAACAAGCATTACAGTATGTACATAATTTTTCCCTTCTAACTTAAATATGTGCCCTCCCAAATGCAAATTGTGCCCTCCCCGTGATCAGCACCCCTGCCCTAAAAAAATCCTAGAGTGAACACTATCATGTGTAGCTGGCACTGCTGGGGGGCATATCATGTGTAGCTGGCACTGCAGCAGGGCATGTCCTGTCTATCTGGCACTGCTGGGGGGTATATCATGTCTATCTGGCACTGCTGGGGGGCATGTCGTGTAGCTGGCACTGCTGGGGGCATGTCATGTGTAGCTGGCACTGCTGCGGGGCATGTCATGTCTATCTGGCACTGCACTACTGTAGATATTATGTGTAGCTGGCACTATACTGGAGACATTGTGTGTAAGGAACACTACTGTAGCTGTTATGTGTAATGCTGCTAATTGTGTGCGTAGAGGGGGTGTGAAAATATATTTATTTCTCTGACGTCCTAGTGGATGCTGGGAACTCCGAAAGGACCATGGGGAATAGCGGCTCCGCAGGAGACTGGGCACAACTAAAGAAAGCTTTTAGGTCACCTGGTGTGCACTTGCTCCTCCCACTATGACCCTCCTCCAAACCTCAGTTAGATTTTGTGCCCGGCCGAGGTTGGATGCACACTAGGGGCTCTCCTGAGCTTCTAAAAAGAAAGTATATAATTAGGTTTTTTATTTTACAGTGAGACCTGCTGGCAACAGGCTCACTGCAGCGAGGGAGAAGAAGCGAACCTACCTGCTTGCAGCTAGCTTGGGCTTCTTAGGCTACTGGACACCATTAGCTCCAGAGGGATCGACCGCATGGAACTGGCCTTGGTGTTCGGTCCCGGAGCCGCGCCGCCGTCCCCCTTACAGAGCCAGAAGCAAGAAGAGGTCCGGAAAATCGGCGGCAGAAGACATCAGTCTTCACCAAGGTAGCGCACAGCACTGCAGCTGTGCGCCATTGCTCCTCATACACACTTCACACTCCGGTCACTGAGGGTGCAGGGCGCTAGGGGGGGGCGCCCTGAGCAGCAATAAAAACACCTTGGCTGGCAAAAATACCACAATATATAGCCCCAGAGGCTATATATGTGATAATTACCCCTGCCAGAATCCATAAAAAAGCGGGAGAATAGTCAGCGAAAAAGGGGCGGAGCTATCTCCTTCAGCACACTGGCGCCATTTCTCCCTCACAGCTCCGCTGGAAGGAAGCTCCCTGGCTCTCCCCTGCAGTCTACACTACAGAAAAGGGTAAAAAAGAGAGGGGGGGGCACTAAATTTAGGCGCAGTATATATAACAGCAGCTATAGGGGACATAATTCAGTTAGTCCCTGCATTATATAGCGCTCTGGTGTGTGCTGGCATACTCTCACTCTGTCTCCCCAAAGGGCTTTTGTGGGTCCTGTCCTCTGTTAGAGCATTCCCTGTGTGTGTGCGGTGTGTCGGTACGGCTGTGTCGACATGTTTGATGAGGATAATGATGTGGAGGCAGAGCAGATGCCTATAGAAGGGATGTCACCCCCTGCGGGGCAGACACCTGAGTGGATGGACTTATGGAAGGAATTGCGTGCACGTGTCGACTCCTTACACAAAAAATTTGACGACATGCCAAATGCGGGACAGCCGGCTTCTCAGCTCGTGCCTGTCCAGGCGTCTCAAAGGCCATCGGGGGCTCTAAAACGCCCGCTACCTCAGATGGCAGACGCGGATGTCGACACGGATATTGACACCAGTGTCGACGACGATGAGTCTAGTCTAATGTCCACTAAGGCCATTTGTTGCATGATTGAAGCAATGAAAGAGGTGTTACAAATTTCTGATATAAACCCAGGTACCACTAAAAAGGGTATTATGTTTGGGGAGAAAAAACTACCCGAAGTTTTTCCCCCATCAGAAGAATTAAATGAAGTGTGTGAAGAAGCGTGGGCTTTCCCTGATAAAAGATTGGTAATCTCTAAGAAGTTACTAATGGCGTTCTCTTTCCCGCCAGAGGATAGGTCACGTTGGGAGACACCCCCTAGGGTGGATAAAGCGCTCACACGTTTGTCTAAAAAGGTGGCACTACCGTCTCCGGATACGGCCGCCCTCAAGGAACCTGCTGATAGAAAGCAGGAGGCGATCCTGAAGTCTGTATATACACACACTCAGGCATTATACTTAGACCAGCTATTGCGTCAGCATGGATGTGCAGTGCTGCCGCTGCGTGGTCAGATTCCCTGTCAGAAAATATTGACAAGAGGCTTATGGACTCGCCAGTGGACAGGGGATGCAGATTCAAAAAGGCACATGGAAGTTTTGCCTTATAAGGGTGAGGAGTTATTTGGGGATGGTCTCTCGGACCTAGTTTCCACAGCAACTGCTGGGAAGTCAGCATTTTTACCCCATGTTCCCTCACAGCCTAAAAAGGCGCCGTTTTATCGGGTACAGTCCTTTCGGACTCAGAAAAACAGGCGTGAAAAGGCGGGTCCTTTCTGTCCAGAGGCAGAGGTAGGGGAAAAAGGCTGCAACAAACAGCAGGTTCCCAGGAGCAAAAGTCCTCCCCCGCTTCTTCCAAGTCCGCCGCATGACGGTGGGGCTCCACAGGCGGAGCCAGGTACGGTGGGGGGCCGCCTCAAAAATTTCAGCGATCAGTGGGCTCGCTCACAGGTGGATCCCTGGATCCTGCAAATAGTATCTCAAGGGTACAAACTGGAATTCGAGGCGTCTCCACCCCACCGGTTCCTAAAATCTGCCTTGCCGATTACTCCTTCAGACAGGGAGGCTGTGCTAGCGGCAATTCACAAGCTGTATTCCCAGCAGGTGATAATCAAGGTGCCCCTACTTCAACAAGGACGGGGTTACTATTCCACACTGTTTGTGGTACCGAAACCGGACGGTTCGGTGAGACCCATTTTAAATTTGAAATCCTTGAACACATACATAAAAAAATTCAAGTTCAAGATGGAATCGCTCAGGGCGGTTATTGCAAGCCTGGACGAGGGGGATTACATGGTATCCCTGGACATCAAGGATGCTTACCTGCATGTCCCCATTTACTATCCTCACCAGGAGTACCTCAGATTTGTGGTACAGGATTGCCATTACCAATTCCATACGCTGCCGTTTGGACTCTCCACGGCACCGAGGGTGTTTACCAAGGTAATGGCGGAAATGATTATACTCCTTCGAAGAAAGGGAGTTTTAATTATCCCGTACTTGGACGATCTCCTAATAAAGGCGAGGTCCAAGGAGCAGTTGTTGGTGGGAGTAGCACTATCTCAGGAGGTGCTACACCAGCACGGTTGGATTCTGAATATTCCAAAATCACAGCTGGTTCCGACGACACGTCTACTGTTCCTGGGTATGATTCTGGATACAGTCCAGAAAAAAGTGTTTCTCCCGGAGGAGAAAGCCAAGGAGCTGTCATCTCTAGTCAGAGACCTCCTGAAACCAAAACAGGTATCGGTGCATCACTGCACGCGGGTCCTGGGAAAGATGGTGGCTTCTTACGAAGCAATTCCTTTCGGCAGGTTCCATTCCAGAATCTTTCAGTGGGACCTGTTGAACCAATGGTCCGGATCGCATCTTCAGATGCATCGCCTAATAACCCTGTCTCCAAGAACCAGGGTGTCTCTGCTGTGGTGGCTGCAGAGTGCTCATCTTCTAGAGGGCCGCAGATTCGGCATACAGGACTGGGTCCTGGTGACCACGGATGCCAGCCTTCGAGGCTGGGGGGCAGTCACACAGGGAAGAAACTTCCAAGGACTATGGTCGAGTCAGGAGACTTCCCTACACATAAATATTCTAGAACTAAGGGCCATTTACAATGCCCTAAGTCAGGCAAAATCCCTTCTACACCAGCCGGTACTGATCCAGTCAGACAACATCACGGCAGTCGCCCATGTAAATCGACAGGGCGGCACAAGAAGCAGGATGGCAATGGCAGAAGCCACAAGGATTCTCCGATGGGCGGAAAATCACGTACTAGCACTGTCAGCAGTGTTCATTCCGGGAGTGGACAACTGGGAAGCAGACTTTCTCAGCAGGCACGACCTTCAATCGGGAGAGTGGGGACTTCATCCAGAAGTCTTCACGCTGATTGTAAATCGATGGGAACGGCCACAGGTGGACATGATGGCGTCCCGCCTAAACAAAAAACTAGAGAGATATTGCGCCAGGTCAAGGGACCCTCAGGCGATAGCTGTGGACGCTCTAGTGGCACCGTGGGTGTACCAGTCAGTTTATGTGTTCCCTCCTCTGCCTCTCATAATAAGGGTACTGAGAATAATAAGAAAATGAGGAGTAAGAACAATACTCGTGGTTCCGGATTGGCCAAGACGAACGTGGTACCCGGAACTTCAAGAGATGATCTCAGAGGACCCATGGCCTCTGCCGCTCAGACAGGACCTGCTGCAGCAGGGGCCCTGTCTGTTCCAAGACTTACCGCGGCTGCGTTTGACGGCATGGCGGTTGAACGCCGGATCCTGAAGGAAAAGGGCATTCCGGAGGAAGTCATTCCTACGCTGATTAAAGCCAGGAAAGATGTAACTGCAAAGCATTATCACCGCATATGGCTGAAATATGTTGCTTGGTGTGAGGCCAAAAAGGCCCCAACAGAGGAATTTCAACTAGGTCGATTTCTGCATTTCCTACAAGCAGGAGTGACTATGGGCCTGAAATTAGGCTCCATTAAGGTACAGATCTCGGCTCTGTCGATTTTCTTCCAGAAAGAACTAGCTTCACTACCTGAAGTTCAGACGTTTGTGAAAGGAGTGCTGCATATTCAGCCCCCGTTTGTGCCTCCAGTGGCACCTTGGGATCTCAACGTGGTGTTGAGTTTCTTAAAATCACATTGGTTTGAGCCACTTAAAACCGTGGATCTAAAATATCTCACGTGGAAAGTGGTCATGTTATTGGCCTTGGCTTCAGCCAGGCGAGTGTCAGAATTGGCGGCTTTGTCATGTAAAAGCCCTTATCTGATTTTCCATATGGATAGGGCGGAATTGAGGACTCGTCCCCAGTTTCTCCCTAAGGTGGTATCAGCTTTTCACTTGAACCAACCTATTGTGGTGCCTGCGGCTACTAGGGACTTGGAGGATTCCAAGTTACTGGACGTAGTCAGGGCCTTGAAAATTTATGTTTCCAGGACGGCTAGAGTCAGGAAAACTGACTCGCTATTTATCCTGTATGCACCCAACAAACTGGGTGCTCCTGCTTCTAAGCAGACTATTGCTCGCTGGATTTGTAGCACAATTCAGCTGGCGCATTCTGCGGCTGGACTGCCGCATCCTAAATCAGTAAAAGCCCATTCCACAAGGAAGGTGGGCTCATCTTGGGCGGCTGCCCGAGGGGTCTCGGCTTTACAACTTTGCCGAGCTGCTACTTGGTCAGGGGCAAACACGTTTGCAAAATTCTACAAATTTGATACCCTGGCTGAGGAGGACCTTGAGTTCTCTCATTCGGTGCTGCAGAGTCATCCGCACTCTCCCGCCCGTTTGGGAGCTTTGGTATAATCCCCATGGTCCTTTCGGAGTTCCCAGCATCCACTAGGACGTCAGAGAAAATAAGATTTTACTCACCAGTAAATCTATTTCTCGTAGTCCGTAGTGGATGCTGGGCGCCCATCCCAAGTGCGGATTGTCTGCAATACTTGTACATAGTTATTGTTTACTAAAGGGTTATTGTTGAGCCATCTGTTGAGAGGCTCAGTTGTTTTCATACTGTTAAACTGGGTATAGTATCACGAGTTATACGGTGTGATTGGTGTGGCTGGTAGGAGTCTTACCCGGGATTCAAAATCCTTCCTTATTATGTCAGCTCGTCCGGGCACAGTGTCCAGGCTGAGGCTTGAAGGAGGGTCATAGTGGGAGGAGCCAGTGCACACCAGGTGACCTAAAAGCTTTCTTTAGTTGTGCCCAGTCTCCTGCGGAGCCGCTATTCCCCATGGTCCTTTCGGAGTTCCCAGCATCCACTACGGACTACGAGAAATAGATTTACCGGTGAGTAAAATCTTATTTTATTTATGGTGTGATAATATGAAGTTGTGGGGCCCCTCACACTTTTTCAGAGGCCACGCCCACTTTTCCGGGAGCGCGCATAGAGTATGGGAGGGGGCGCTTTTACATTTTCTCGCACAGGGTGCTAGCAGGCCTGGAGCCGGCCCTGCTGCCCGTTGCCATGCCTTCCAAATGGCTGCAGCATGTCAATCATGGCTTAGGTGGCAATGCAACTGTCTTCACAGATGAAAACATCGGCGATGTACATAATCCATCGGGTTTGAGTACATCACTGAATCTGGCCCTGAGTGTGATGATCACAACATGGTCATACCCTGGTGAAATACTTAACAGATCATGTGCCCACTGTTTAACTTATGCACCTGTGACCTGACTGATACAGTACTTGAGAAAGGCTTATCACGTGACATTTGGAGGTATGAGGGGTCATCTCCAATCTCAGTTAGTAGGACCTCAAGCATGAATTATAGTTACTCAAGAACATAAAAGGTATAAAAAAGCAGTCTTACAGTTATTGTGCATTAAAATTTCATATAAAAAAGAGTAAAACCAATACTGTCTAATGTTTACCTGTGTGATGATATGAGTCACAATATGATTCTTCCTTCTCACTGAAGATCCAGGATAGAGGCAAAAGCACCAGTGCCAGCAGCACAATGAGAAAACAGCAGCACTCCTCGCTGTACACACAGATAGTATACGTGGCTAAGAAGTGCATACTTTACATAATATCTACCTGGCTAGAATTTTCTGCTCTCTGAAATAGGATAGTGACCTGTTGGTGAGCCCTACATTTGCACTAGCCATCTGCACTACTACTGGCACAAGGTAATATCTAAGCACTGTGTCCCTAAAACCCATACCCACTTTAGATTACTTTTCCCAAATCAGTCCTGTCCTATACCTATAGCAAATAGCACCCCTCTTTCCATACCTATTACATAAAGCAGAGAGCCCTGGGAGGTTAAGCCTCAGTTATTATTGTTGTGATACACAGGGCAAATACAATTATCCTTATTTCATGCAGGAACATACTGCCGCTTCTGCATGTAGCACATAAAACCTTTGTTTGCGATTTAGAATTGAGCCACAACATGTATCCCTTCCAGCTCTAAGGGGCAGATTCAATAAGCAACAGAATAACTTGTGCTGTCTGTTTCCATGAGTAGAGTACCTAGAGCTATTCAATTTTAGACTCACGATCTGGGCCGTAACTAGCCAGTGCAAGAGCGATGCCATCCCAGAGGATGAAGGGCTCTGGGGGGTGGCACCATCGCTGCCCCATGGTCCTTGTATCTGGCTAGCAGGGAGCTTGGAATGGCACCCTGCACCCACTATCACTCCAAACATGTACGCTGCAGCCTGTAAGCTCCCTGGAGTATTCTGAGGATGCTCCAGGCAGTGTTTTTCATCCTGGTCGGCTGGCGACCCCACTCCTTTGGCATGACATCATGTGTTCCATAAACCATGTTATTGCACTACGTGTGTCAAAACGCAAACAGCCCCAAGTCAGCAGTTAACGCTTATTTTTTTTACTCACACCCCCCAGAGGTTCTATCCATTGTTGGCAATCTAAACTTTGGAATTATATTTTTTTCCAGTGTTCAGCTGTATATCAAGTGCTTGGGAGTTCCATGGAGTGTATATGGATTCATAGAGAAGACACATTACAACTATCCTAGACTGGGTGTGGAAAACACATATTGAAATTCTCTGCACATCTGTTCACATGAAGGGCACACGTCTAAATTTACACCATCAACTAATTATCGGTTCTGTACTGTGTGATGTAAGACTGTGGAAATTTGAACAAATGCTTTGGATGCCACATAAAATGAGGATTTACTGCAGTGAAAAACGGGTGCCTGGAAAAACATTAGAACTAATCCCTTTGTTACTGTACATTATGTAGGAGAGTGTCTCTGTGGCAGGGATTCAGCATCTACTGTATGAATGCTGTGCTTTATTACCAGGAAAGCAGTCCAGAGTTCAGTTGGTAAAGTGTGTCTCTATCCTTTACTGTGTGCAATGCAGCCAGGCAGGGCTGTTTCTAGACAATTTGGCTCCTGGTGCGAACAGTAAAAAAAATGTGACCCCCTAGACATTTTAAAATGCGCAGGAAAAGACTACCTTACACCCGAGTTTTTGACCCTGCACCAACAGACCGCGGCCACCACAGGAAAAAAAGGGGGTGTTTAATGCTCATTGCCAGGGGTTTCATGCTCTGGGTGTCATGCTTGTTGCCAGGAGTGTTTAGTGCTCATTGCCAGGGGTGTTTAATGCTCGTTTCAAGGTTTGTGTAATGCTCATTGCCAGGGGTTTCATGTTCTGGCTCATGCTCGTTGCCAGGGGCATGTAATGCTCATTGCCAGGGGTGTTTAGTGTTTGTTGCAAGGGGTGTGTAATGCTCATTGCCAGGGGTGGAGCTCGCTGGCACCAAAGGACAGTCCCTGCAATTACCAGCTCTCCCTCCTCCCAGCCATAGTTGCTGGGTGGAGTATTGTGAAATGACGCGGTTGCATTGTGAGATCACTATGCAACCACGTCATTTCTCGAAACTGCACCCAGTGAGTGAAGTACTATGGCTGAGTGGAGGGGGAGCCGAGAACAGCAGCATTCAAGTGCTGCGGCGGGTGCCATGTGCAATCGCACGTCTCACCCGCTACTAGAAACAGCATTGCAGCTGGGGACCACTCTCTCCTTCCCAAGGCATAAGGAGCAGACATGTCACTAATCTATATCCATCCATGATGCTCAGTCATTCTCTAGAGTTTTAATATAGTTACAGAACCTTGTTTTAGTAGTATGTGTATCTCTTTACTGTATGTCATTCCATGACATGAGCCATGCTACAGTGCCTCACCAAAAATAATAAACAATATAAGCTAATTCAGAGGTGGACGCACAATGTCTTACCTCTGTGCACATGTTCAAGACACTGTGCATTTGTTCTGATGTTTTCCACAGGGAGACGCAGCTTACAGTTGCATTGAGCTTCATGGAAGATACCATTTCTGGGTAGTAACTGGGGGGTTAATAGTCACAGGCAGTCAGGCAGTCTGAAGACGCAGCTATACTGACACCAGTGGCCATAGTCACTCAGACATAGGCAGGTCCAGTGGTGCGCCGGTAGTGCAGATTCATGGTGCAGTTGACGGGTGTCTCCTCAGGATGCCCAGTGGCTGCAGCTGCGACTATCTATGAATCACCCCTTATACAGTATGTTCTTTTATAATAATAATAATAATAATAATAATAATGATAAGAAATAACAAAAATAATAATTATACAAGTTTTATAAAAAGTGTTTATTTTGGCTTAAAATGAAAATCGCTTTGGAAACATGTTATTTTAATACATTTATTTCGATCTGAAAAAATAGTTTTCTTTTTTTTTTAATTTCTTCATTTTAGAGTTTCCTAAATGCAGTGTAACTATCAAATATAAAACAATAACACAAGTAAATGCCATTACATTTACAGCCTGTAAAAATGCCCCACCCAACATCACAAAAAAGAGTCCATGGTGGAATTCTGCAATTGATTTTTAGAAAATTATAGGCATCAGATCTGGATTGGGCACCTTTGCCACCCAGGTGGTGCTGAGCTACTGTACCAAACTCAGCCAGTTAGTAGGTGAGGTTTAGTGAGCAGTAGGGAGATGTGTCAGCAACAGCTGGGGTGCTGAGTGCTGCCCGTTCCTGGATTACTGTACATTAAGCACCAATAAAACAAACAAGTTGGATCTAGTCACTGTATCTGAAAAGGGTACAATTAATACTAATAAGAGGTAACTTCATACTGTACAATCATGTAGATTTGAAAATTATATGGTATTTCCATTTTATCTCTCCATCCAATATATCCTGCTAAGACATGCATTACTGTATTTTCCTTCAATAACATTGATTAAAATTGGACACTTTTAAAATGATCTTGTTCTGTTTTATATTTGAAAAATTATATTTTCCATCTTTAGTTTTGCTGCTTAGCTTCTTTTTACATGTCCAACTTTGAAAGTTTTCAGGGATTTGGAGTACAGACAGACTTATGTAATAATGCACATACTGTATGGAGAAAGTCTTACAGATGTGATTCATGGGTAAAGGATGGTTCTTGGCGTCTTTATTTTATATATTTTTTTTAAACAATTACTATTTTGTATAGTCTGTTAAAACTATTCAAATAGGTGTAAAGTTTTGGTTTCCAGTAAGTAAGTTTTATAAAATAAGTCTTACAGATGTGATTCAAGGGTAAAGGATGGTTCTTAGTGTCTTTATTTTATTTTTTATTTTTTAAACAATTACTATTTTGTATAGTCTGTTAAAACTATTCAAATAGGTGTAAAGTTTTGGTTTCCAGTAAGTTTTATAAAATATGTCGATATGTCTGAGAAATTGTAGTCATGTATCCACAGGGATATGTTTATAATGTGCTATATACTGAGTCATATCCCTAAAGAAGCGTGTTTTGGGAAACGAGCAGGGTACAAGACGGTTTCTGCTGTACAAGTCTTCATTAGTGTTTTGCACCATGGTAGATTACAAAGAAAAATTTGGTGTTGACATTATTTGTGTTTTATAGCGTACATCATTACAACTGTGATGAATTAAGAAAATGGACAAGAAGGATATCCTCGCTGCCTAAGGTAGAACGCCTAGCCTATGTAATATATTTATGCCTCAAAAGCAATTTTTAAACACTGGTAATATTGGGTTATCCCCTTCATCTAACACAGGGGTTCTCAAACAGTATTAGATAAAGGGGTGCCCTGGGTTTGTAGTCCAGGACCAATTCAAATTATTTATTGTCAATGTAATAGGCAAAAACCAGTGCTGGTGGTTGCGAATCATAACATATGTGGACAAACAAAAGCAAATCTTGTCCCTCACCACACAATTGAACCCAAGAATAATATATACATTTACTTAATTTAATTTAATATTTCTTTCTAAATTTTTCAGAAAGTTTTGGCCTAAGGGTGCCGTGAAAAAAATTCTGATCCTCTAGGGTGCTGTGATTCAGAGAAGCTTGAGAACCACTGATCTAATAGGTACTGCATCCAATCTATTCCCCTTAATAGTTTTTGTTGGGATTTGGGGCCCTCACCAATCAGAGTGTATTTAGAAGCGTATATCCTCTGTTTTCTGCAATTACCATAAAGCCTGGTTCTCTGCAGATCACCATCGGTGCTGTTTGGCTCACTATAAAAGGGGAGGGGAAAGCCTTGTATGTGAGCGCTGGAGCCCAGCAAAATATTATCATTGGTGGAACATCCTTGGGAGGGACCAGTGGCGTAAGTTTGTCACAGTCGCCCGGAGGCAAGATAAATATTGGTGCCCCCCTATTTCCTATATTGAGATAAATATATGTATGTATGTGCGCATGTGTGTATGTGTGTGTGTGTGTGTGTGTGTGTGTGTGTGTGTGTGTGTGTGTGTATATGGAGTGTTCTAAAAAAAAATTATATACTGTATTTATACATTTAATTGTCTTTTATTTTAAATCACACATTTCTTAGCAGTCATACCCAGGATTAGAACCCATGATCTGTTACACTGACAGCAGACACTTTACTGATGGAGCTATTTACTCCTGTAGAGGAAGCATGAGAATTCTAACTAAATGAAGATACGTGTAATTGTCAGAGAAGTATCTTCATATAGTTAAAATTCTCATATTTCCTATACAGGAGCAAACAGCTTCATCAGTAAGGTGTCTGCTTCCAGTGTAATAGATTGTGGTTTCTAATCCTGGGTATGACACTTGTAAAATGAGTATATTCCGTATAATAAAGAGGGTGTGATTTGTAAAGTGCAGGGACCAGTGAGGAAGTCGGCCACTGAAAAGACAGCAACAGCTGTCAATTAACTTAATTCAATGGTGTCACAGAATGGGAGGAGAGGTGCCCCCCTTCAGAGCAGGAGCCCGGCGGCAGATGACTCCGTTGCCTCCCAGAGTTCTTCCTCTGGGAGGGACCCATTATTGTTTTTACTACTATTATTGGGAAGGGAGGGGATTCAGGGGAAAAAAACAACCCAACTAATATTTAAGAAAACGGCAGAGATACTCCGATTTTTTCACAGTTATTATGTATCTCTTCCAACCATGCCACATGGTATGCGTAATACATGTAATAAATCATTTGCATGTTGTGCACAATAAAAAAAATATTAGAATTTCCTGGTGTAATGGTGTAAGAACTTCTCCATCAGCATAAGACCCATTTCCACAGGGTGAGCACCATTCCCAGCTGCATTTAACCTGGGCCAGATTTACATTGTTTGCCCCCTTTTACTGTTATTCATTGCCAAACTTCCAGCTTCCTACCCAACGTAGATTCACAGGGTCATCAAGTTTCATTTTCCTGTTTCTAAAAAATTAATTTATTGTATTAGTAATTAAGCTTTTTATATACAAGCTGCTAGGCCTACTTAGGTAAAAAAAGAATAAGACCAGATGATGAAACAGTAGCTATCGCTGCAAATCTGGTACTGTAGGCCCCTATGAGACCTTACCACAAATCAGGCTTGAGTATAAAGATATCACATTAGTGCCAGGGATGGCTAAAGAAAGGAGAGAGCCTATGTGCAGGCTCTGTACGGGCCCCCTCCTCTCTGGCAGCAATCACAACACTGTAGACTCTGGCTTTGTGCCAGAGTCTACTGCGCATGCACAGGTTTCCTGGAACATGGTGCCCGCACCTTGTTCCCAGGGACATATCTACTGCACATGCACAAATCACCATGAAAATGTCCGCCACACCATTTTCCCAGTGTTTTATGTCTGCAGTTTCAGCTGCTGCAGGACTTCGGGAGGGGTAATATAATTATGTGGGTACAGGGTGTGCAGTGTAGGCCCCCTGGACCCAGGGGCCTGTGTGCACCACACATCCTGCACCCATTATAGATAAGCCAATGGCTAGTGCTGTGGAGTGTGACATTTCTTATTACAAACCACCCAGTAACAATGCTGTCTATGGGGTAGATTTACTAAAGCTTTTAACAATGAAAAGTGGTGGTGTTACCCATTGCAACCAATCACATTCTAGCTATCATTTCTCTATTGCATTCTAGAAAATGACAGAATCTGATTGCTTACTATGAGCAACACCTCCACTTGTCTGTTGTAGAAGCTTTAGTAAATCTATCTACCCCATGTCTAATGACCATTCTCTGAGTTATTGATTTAGTTAAAGAGATTTATAATTAATGCAGAATTACTTGATAATGTCAGTTATACTTATGGATGAAATTATGTATCATCTACACTATGTACACAATACTGTAAGGGAGTTCATAAATAAAATATTGTTACATTCTAGTATCAGTATATAACTATATGCTGGTAAGTACTGGCCTGTAATTGAACTTACTGATTGCACAACATGTCCATGCATGGTAAGAGCTTGATATTTAGGGAATCATCAGTACTAAAAAGTAATTTGTAACTACAAAACAAAATGTCTTCTTGCAACCAAACACAAAAGCAGAGCAGTCACCGAGTTCAGTGTTTTTGATTGGCTTAAATGTACTGTGTACCAATGTAGGTAGCAGATATGTTACAACCGAAACACAATGAAGAGTCTTTATTAGGTTAGACATGCCTTATTTGGTCCACACAAATGCTTGTAGTTGGAACTATCTCATGTTTCATACCTGAAACTCTTGTTGTACTAGCAGTTCTTCAGACAGAGCAGGCACTGATGATCCATTAACTCCTGTGTCTGAACGCACAGGTGAGGTTGAAGGAGTGTGGACCGTGAGCATAGACAGAGAAGGTGAAAATGTTGGGGTCATAGTTGAGGGCTGACATGCCAGATTAGAGAAAAAAGGGGAGCGGGGATATTTTACAAATGTTTGTCTTGACATTATAGTTGGCATTCGAGGTGGAACGGCCCTAATCCCGGGCTGTGCCACAGATGTGATTAGTGGGGGAGGGAAAACAAATGGCTTCTTCTTAGGAACATGCCTGTGCATCTTTTCATCTTTAAGTCTTCCAATATCACAGAAAACAGAGGAAAGAGTCTGAAACCTGGGCTCCCAACTAAGCAGGTAATCCCAATTATAACTTCCTCTCAAGTCCTCGTCAGAGGCTACTAAAGATGCCAAAGACCCATATCTGGATTGGTATGTCATGGGAACATAGATGTAGTCCTGACTGCTGTCAGGCAGTGTGTTTTTGTCCTTTGGATTGTTTTGCTGTATTGGTGGTGCTTCCTTTTTGCAGTTATAATACGCATGATGCTCTCCTTCTCCATTTTCCTCCTTGAGGATCACTACACTCTCTGTGCTTTCTGACCCGATCACCACATCTGTTTCATCTGATTCACATGAGAGCAGATCAGAGTCTCTTGGAATTCCAGAGTCTGGAACTCTTGAGGCTCTTTCACTCAGAACAGAGCCAGATTCTTTTCTAATAGGGTATTCATTGATCATCTTTATTTCTTCATCTTCAGCAGTTTCCCCTTCTGTCGAGCCGTGGCCACTCGAGTCTGAATTCCTGCATTTGTTCCCAGTGTCTTTCTTTTCTCTAATGCCAACTAAGCCCAGCCACTCTGATGTATCTGGAGCTAAACTGCTCTTGATATTTTCATATTTTGGACATTCATCAGACATGCAGTTTTTAACATTTGAATTGGGAAGTGCAGGAATGGCAGCCTCTTTTATCCCACAAGTATTTACAACATCTTTTCGTTTAAATCTTAAAATAATTCCAATAAGGCTTATGGCCAGTAGTAAGAAAACCACAAAGCAAATGCTGAAACTGATGGAAAGTATGTTTGCTGACATTCCATAATAACCTTCTAATGCTGTTGAAATGTTAACTTGAACAGTACAGGTTGATGACCTTGAGTCTAACCTTGGGCTTTGAGCTTTTACCACTAACTCAATAATGTCAGAATTTTTATTAGTGCCACTTCGTATCTTATAAACACTTCGAATTAAGCGTATAATCCCACTTGTTGTATTGATAGAAAAGAACGGTGAGGGCTTTTCAAATAAATAATGGATGACTCCGTCAAGGCCTTCATCATTGTCTGAAGCTACCACTGTGCCAACAGTTTGTCCAGGTTTGTTTTCTTGTGGCAAATCAAAAAGATATTGAGACTCATGAAATACAGGTGAAAACTCATCCTGCCCTTTAATGTCCACATACACTAGAACACAGGCTGTGGATTCACTTCTGTCTTTCACCTGAACGACAAGGCAATATCTTTTTTGTGTCTCATAATCGATTTTGTGCTTGGTATAAATATCCCCAGTCAACGAATCTATAAAGAATCGATCTTGATGTTTGGGCTCATTTAGGCACACAGATTGAATTGAGTAACTCAAGACACCAAACAGCCCTGAATCTAAGTCAATGGCACTAGCTGTGCATACTGGTGAGAAGGGAGGCACATTCTCATGGAGACTGCAACTAAGACTGTTAAAGAGGAACATTGGTGCAAAGTCATTTTCATCCAGGACAGTGATGAAGAGTTTTGAAAATGACTCATGTTTTTTACTTCCCAGACCATCAGTAGCCTTTAAAATTAATGTATGTGTAATAACATTTTCATAATTCAGAGGCTGTGCTAACATGACAGTGCCATTTTGTGAATCAATTGTGAAAATGCCTTCGGGATTCCCTGAAACGATACTGTACATAATATCCGCATTCTCTCCACTGTCACAGTCAGTGGCTAATACATTGATAACTTCACTATTTATCGGATGATGTTCTCTCACGCTAACATGGTATTCCGTGTTTTCAAATATTGGTGGATTGTCATTGCAATCAAGAACAGATATCCAAACAGTGGCACTGGAATTTAAAGGAGGGGACCCTCGGTCAGAGCCTGCTAAACGTAAGATGTGGGTGGTGTTTGTCTCATAGTCCAAAATGCCATTTAGAACTAGTTTTCCAATTACTATAAAAGGAGGCTGAGAAAGAATTCCAATGCTTTGTACACTGAACAGATTGTGTGAATTTCCACTGACAATAGAAAAGTCAATAAATGCATTTTCACGTGTCCAATCCATATCTGTAGCTGTGAAGATTAGAATGGTCTCCCCAACTGCAGTATCTTCGCTTATGCTGATCCGGTATATATCCTCTGAAAATGTGGGTGCATGATTATTCACATCATGAATCTCTAGCTCAAGAATGGTAGAAGAGGACAAAGCTGGAATGCCGTTATCCTTGGCTTCTATCAAAATGGGAATCACTGTACTCTTCTCCTTCGTTCCCACTGGCACTTCAGTATGCACTGAACCTGGTAGAATCACAAGAGAAGTAATTATTGCTACTATAGTCATATTATTATTAGTACCAGTTATTAATATAGCACACACAGCCCCAGTGGAGCTTACAATCTATATTCCCCATGTACACGCACACACATTCATACTAGGGTTAATTTTGTTGGGAGCCAATTAACCTACCAGTATATAACCGGAGTACCCAGAGGAAACCCACGCAAGCACAGGGAGAATATACAAACTCCAAATAGTTAGGGCCGGGTGGCAATCAAACACATGATCTCAGTGCTGTGAGGCAGTAATGCTAACCATTACACCATCCGTGCTGCCATACTGCACATGTTATGATGCAGGTGGAATAGAAAAATGTTACATTTCACAGGTTGTGTAGTTTAATGCAAAATACGGCCAGCTCATGTTTTGCTGCAGCTCAGTAAATTTTCACCTACAGTACTATTAGCCCCAGCAGTTTAGTATAGGGTTCTGTGTGTGATGTTCTTTAATAAACTGTAAACAGCAAAATACAAGTATAAATGTGATTCAGAAAAAAAACTTTTTTGTAGTGTTCACAAGTTTATATTCTGTATTGTAAACACTGCATACAGCTACTATTACATTTGGATCTTTGTAATTGAAATAGAAATTGTCATACATACTCTTATCCACTATTATCTGGCTATTACTTGGTAAAAATCAAATATTACTTGCATTGCACAGGTGCTACAATATGTCTAAAAGGACTTCTGTACTCTACTCAGGATGTAGTTACATTGCCAGCAGTCGGGATCCCGGCAGTCAGGATACCGACGCCGGAATCACGACCCCCGACAATACCGCCAACCGGAATCCCAGCTAACAGGGGCTATTCCCACTCGTGTGTCCATGACACCCATAGAGTGGGAATAGAACCTGTGGTGAGCACAACGAGCCACCGAACCCACAGCGTGGTGAGCGCAGTAAGCCCGCAAGGGACTCTGTTATGCTCGCGCCCCCTCTGCCGGCATCGGTATGCTGACCACCGGGATCCCGGCTTCTGGTATCCCGTACTCAATGCCTCCACTCTCAGGTGGTGCTGGAGTTGGATTTGGCGCACTTAGGGGGCCGTTTTAGTTTGACGGGATGGAAGGGATGGGCTGCTTGCAGAGACGCAGAAGTCTGTATAGTAGCTGGTGTGTAGTGCACGTGTGCTGCTGCCCTACTGGCCACTGCTTTCACTATACACACTCTGTAACACACATTTACACAAATGTCTGTATTCTATATTTTAATATAAGATACAGGAGTCACTTATGCCAAAATGTGTCTATATATCCTAATCTAAACTGTTAAAAAATACAGCTCAAATTGTTGCAGATTAGATATACATAATGTACATATATCTTACCTATTTATTGTTATCCCCTACAGCAGCGTCTGACTGGGGCATGAAGGGCCCACCAGGGGATGTAAGATAGGGGCCCATGCTTAGGGGTGTGGCCATCCACCACAGAGGCTTGGCTAATAGTGATTGTATGAGTTGGGATTTATACATAAATATAGTAAATCATGCTAGTGCATGCATGATAATGTTGCAGATTAATAACAGCAATACACTGTAATGAATACACTATAGTCATGTGAAGTGTAATTCAAGAGTACAGTCTAAAACCTGATCCACAGAGGAGAGTGTCTGCTGCAGAGGACATGCAGGTGGCCAGTTCGTGGAAGAATTGCTGCATCGAGCAGAGGGACAGGGACCATGGGCCTAATTCAGTAAGAGTAGCAGATTCTGCATTTTAGGAGAATCTGCTACTCGTGCAATCACATGCTGGCGGATGCCCATCGCAGGGCAAGGCCGCCAAGCATTCTACCCGTCACCCACCAACTGTGATCAAGCTCTAATTGCGATCGCGCCATAATAGAGCATGGTCGCAGAAACTATGGAAGCCTCCTGCCAGCGCAGCCAGGCTGCCCCCAGCATGTGATTGTACGAGTAGCAGATTCTGCTAAAAAGCCGCCATTTTTTAGATCAGAATGGATGCATCTGATGACATGCAGCCACCTCGAAAACACCACCAACACGCCCCCGTTTCCCCCGCACCTCCCCGAAAACGCTCCACCCTCGGCCCGCAAAAGCCTTTGCCTGTCAACCAGGCAGAGGCGTTCGCAGTTAATGCAGGCCGACCGCATTAACTGCATGAGCACGCACAGTATGGGACCTGCACATGCACACATGGGTCCCGTCACTTGAATTGCGGTCACATTGCGTTTGGGTGTTTTTTGTTTTTTTATAACCAATAAGGTTCAAATTCTTTGATACAGTTTTTTGCAAGCATTTCGGAATTCAAGTCTTAGCACTATGGCTATGCCAAACGATTTTTTGTGTTAACTGTAATAAGGTGCCGGTTGTACAATTCAACATAAATCTATTAGCACTGGACTGTTTTATTAAACATATACAACTGTACATCATTGATAAAAAAAATATTTTTAACTTAGCCATAAATATGGCAAAGTCTCCATTATGCAGCAATTTCACTAAGCAAAGTTCACTATATAGGACTGATTACTTGAAGCAGCCTTACACTAGTGAAGCAGCCTTACACTAGTGAAATTCTAGAACTTATTTAATGCAAATATGTTCCACATTGAATAGAAGTAAACATATTTACATACCAGTGGTTGGATTAATTATAAATCCTTTAATTGGTGAAATAATTCTGTAAGAAACAGGTCCGTACTTCCCAGAGTCTCTGTCTGTAGCAGATATGCTAATGATAAATGTATCAGATGCAGTCAGCTCAGGTACTGTTACCTTCAAGAAAGGAAGAACAAAGTCAAGTAAGATTTTAGCATGTGTCATCATTCACTCATTGTCTGAAGGTCCCAACAAATAACTAAAACAAGGCACACAGTTCCTCCAGTGTTTTTGTTGCAGATCTATGCATGGGTTTAAAATATTATATTAGCAATATCGTAATGCTGAGTGCCTAAGTGAAATCTTACACTAATAAAAGCAAGGCTTCAAACACTATCCCTCTGTCTATATTGGCTTCGTGTAAAGCCGCAGTTGATATGCCATTGTAAATATACCAAGTGTTCCACATACCTTCATCTGTTTGATTGACCCTTGTAGTTTTTAGAACAATTTTTGCTGCATTAATAAAATATATATACTGTATATATAAACTGTACCGCAGGTGGTGGTGTGCTGGTCTTCCGTTGTTTGTCCTATGCGGACCTCCTGCGGTACAGTTTATAAATTAATTTCTTAACCTGGCACCCTCTGCTCATTTATATATATATATATGTATATATAAATAAAAAATATAGTGCATGAATCGGCACTCACCCCAAATGTTGCAACATGCCCAGGTGCCACCGACACTTATTTTCCCTCGTGGGGGTCCACGACCCCCATAGAGGGAGAATAAAATAGTGTGGCGCGCGTAGCGCGCCACCGAGCCCGTAGCGTGGCGAGCGCAGCGAGCCCGCAAGGGGCTCATTTGCGCTCGCCAAGCTGTCGGTAAGCCGGCGGTCGGGCTCCCGGCGCCGGGATGCTGGTCGCCGGGAGCCCGACCGCCGGCCACCCGTAGTGAACCCTTCCCAGCATGCGGCGGCACTCAAGGACTTCTCTCAGCAGGCAGACCTACCCGCTGAGAGAAGTCCTTGAGTGCTGCCGCATGCTGGGAATATGGTTCATATATATATATATATATATATATATATATATATATAAATACACCATCTCCTTTGTCAACATTTCAATGCCTAAATGCCTAACAATTTCAAATAACGTTGAAACGCTGACAAAGGAGATGGTGTTTGTGTACTGCTTATGTCCCTGAATGCCGGCACTTCTTTTGAATTACATGACTGCCAGGATTACTATGCTGCCAGGGGGGGGGGGGGGGGGGCAAGGAGGCACCAAGTTTTTATCTTTCCTTATCTACATTGCACCATACAGTAGTGTCCCCCCTTATTCACATTACACCACACCATATTACTCCTTATTCACATTACACCACACAGTAGTGCCCTCTATATACGTTATGCCACATAGTAGTGCATCTTATTCCCATTACACCACACCGTATTGCTCCTTATTCACATTACACCACACAGTAGTGTCCCCCTTCATTCACATTACACCACACCATATTGCTTCTTATTCACATTACACCACACAGTAGTGCCCCTTATTCACATTACACCATACCAGATTGCTCCTTATTCACATTACAACACACAGTAGTGCTCCTTATACAGAACATGTTATGCCACACAGTAGTGCATCTTATACACATAATGCCTTACAGTAATGCCTCTTAGACATTAAGAAACACTTTAGTAATACCCACATAGACATAATACCATACAGTAATGCCCCTTAACATTATGCCACTTATTAGCGATGCCCTTATACACATATTGCCACACAGTAGTGCCCCTTACACAATATGCCACACATTAGTAATGCCCTTATACACATAGTGCCACACAGTATTGTCCCTACACATATCCATATATTATTGCACCCCAACCAGTTTGTCTATGCCTAGTTTGTCTATGCCTAGGGTCGGCTCTTAACAAGCCTCAATGAGCCATAAAATATTTGTCTGTGCCTGCATATGCTAACTATGAATAATAGAACTCATAGCAAACAAAAGGTGCAGAAAGTGTTATTTGCATATGTTTAACTTTAACATGATAATTCAATAGGCTAATATAGTAAAATTCAAATGCTATTTACATTAATCATGTATCATCTTAAATGATTATTATAATCATCTAAAATGATTATTATTAGTAAACTGAAATGCAAGTAAGAAAATAGCATTAGTACTTTATTAAAACACTAAGGGCTATTTGCAATGCTAAAAATGTGGCAATGCAGCAATTTGTTATGCACCTATTTTAAATCATGACACATAAATAGTTTCACTCCCTAAAGAGCAATTTCATGGTCCATCTGTGAAAACACATTTCCACAATCGTTGCAGAAGTTTTACTCTGATTCCAATGTGCATGGTTTGCAAAAGTAAAAAATGTCACATGAACGCATCGCCAACTACGCAGATTGGAGCTCGTCCATCATTAAATGGAACTTCCCTTTTATCTACTAAAACTTTTCTCACTTGAATCTCTTCTGTGACACTCAAGGACATGGATAACCTTTATTTTTAGTCTCATATTTTCATTTTTGAGTAGACTACAGCAATCCAGACCAGGGAGTTATGATCATGAAAGTACAGATATGTATAAGCACTGTTACAATGGAAGGAGACTGGTAATGGAAATATATGTGTTTTACACTTTGTGGAAGTACACACATGTGAGATGGAGAATGGAGTGGTCCTGCCTACAGCCATAGATCTTAGTGCATATTTTCCACATGGAGCAGCACAAATGACCATAACAAAAATCGTCAATTTGAATCCTATGTTTATGTAAGCTCTAAAGCGGTGACTGTTTTTGTAACTTTTAAACCTCATTACATTGGCGCACTGAATGTGTGGCATAACATTGTAGATAATGGACCTCACAGTGCATGCTACTGAAGCCAGCTTTGCAGATTGGGTGGCATGTTGCTTTATGGGTTCTCCTGGCACAAAGGCAGGTAGTACCAAGGCTGGAAGCAGGCTCCAGTTCTAGAGCTTGCGGCGCCCTACGCAAACGTTTCCTCCCATTCTAAACAGGGACAGTGCGTGCCAAAGGCACACGTCAACAATGTAGTGGCGTAGCCACAGAATAGTACCAATTCACATTACACTGCACGGTAGTGTCCGTCAGTGATATTACACCACATAGTAATACCCCTTATACACGCCAGGTAGAGCCCCTTATACACATTGCACCAGGCAGAGCCCATTATATACATGTTACACCAGGTGGAGCCCCTTTTATACACATTACTCAAGGTTAGCCCCTTATACACATTACACCAGGTAGAGCCCCTTATACACATTGTGCCAGTTAAAGCCCCTTATACACGTTACAAAAGGTATAGCCCCTTATACACGTTGCCCCAGGTAGAGCATCTTTACACATTGCACCACGTAGAGCCTCTTATACACGTTATACCAGGTAGAGCCCCTTTTATACACATTACACCAGGTAGAGCCCCTTATACACATTGCGCCAGTTAGAGCCCCTTATAACGTTACGCCTGGTAGGGCCCCTTATTCACATTGTGCCAGGTAGAGCCCCTTATACACGTTACGAAAGGTATAGCCCCTTATACATGTTGCCCCAGGTAAAGTGCATCATACATATTGCGCAAGGTAGAGCCCCTTGTACACATTATGCCAGGTAGAGCCCCTTGTACACATTATGCCAGGTAGAGCCCCTTGTACACATTATGCCAGGTAGAGCTTCTTATACAGATTGCACCAGGTAGCCCCTTATACATATTGAGAGCTTCTCTCTCTGTATGTATATCTATATCTAGAGAGAAAAAGAGAGAGAGTGTGTGTGTGTGTGTGTGTGTGTGTGTATGTATGTATATATATATATATATGTGTGTGTGTGCATTTGTGTGCTGTCCGCCCTACTGCCTGTGTCCCCGTCACTCACCATCTGGCCATGGCAGTAGGTCCCCCCCACTCTTGCGTCACTTCGTCCCAGTGGAAGTGAGTAGCAGGGGGGGGGGGGTTGAAGGGTGGCCAGAAGGGGAAGGTGTGCAGGGGATGGGCAGTGGGAGTCAAGGTGCGGGCAGCAGGAGGTAGCAATCGTGGTGCAGACTTCGGGCAGGTGCATGCAATTCAGATGGCGCTGGCAGGGGGATTGCGGCCGTGCCCTCAGGCTGCAGCACCCCGGGTGCCTGCCCTGCTAGGCCGGAACCTAAATTGCCTGGAAGTCTCACTTTACAAGGCAAAAGGAAATGAGCAATTCATATTCAAAATGGACATATCCATGAAAAGAATTACCATTTCAAACAGACCTAACATCTAATATTATTAAAATAAAACTATACTAATTACATATACTATGGGGTACATCTATTACTAATTATTATAAAATGTGATGGTGTCCGGGTCATTTATGATTCCTTATAGCCACGTACGGCATCAATAAGAAATCCTTCTTCAATTCTATCAATGAGCTCATATTTTGATAGCAGCTCTGATAAAGACTGTCAAAGCAAAGAGCAGAACATTGAAGTTATAGCTAGCCTATCGTTATCACTTAACTATACAGAGGCTCCCGGAGAGGGATTGGAAGATCCTCTAGGGATCCCCTATAGGGAGGTGTTATGCCTCTATAGGGAGGATATAGTGTTAGGTACTGCAGCAGAGTGGAGTCCCTTGCCTTGGGACTGCATGCATTAATCAATACATAACCAAACTCCACTATTTATTATATGCTAAGCTGTATGATATCAGTAATGCTAGAGATAGTGCACCTACAACACCCCCCTTTTCTCTATAGGGACAAAGTAGCTGAAGGCAACAGGGCAAATCTCCGGAAAAAGTAATCAGAATAATGAGGACTGCAATCTGCTCCATTAGTCATCCTAATGCAGGGAATGGGCCAGATGCATCATTGCTTGGAAAGTGATAAAATGGAGAGTGAAAAAGCAGCAGCCAATCAGCTCCTAACTACCATTTTTCAAACACAGCCTGTGACATGGCAATTAGGACCTGATTGGCTGGTGCTTTGTCTTTCTCCATTTTATCACTCTCTAAGTGATGATGCATCTAGCTAAATATCTTTAAAAACTCTTGCATTAGGCTCTTGTGGAATAGCCAAATACCTGATTTTTAGGTAAAAGAAATAAATAGGCCCCTTTATCTTTTGCCAGTATCAACAGGGATTCAACTGTCACATCCAAAACAGGGGAGAACATATGCTAATGTACTGTAGAACAAGCTCCCACCATATTACTCCAAATTTAACCTGTTTATGGGAAAAGAAGCAACACCAGTGATCAGAATAGGCAAACAAAAGTCAACATTATACTAAAATGTTTCAGTAAGTGTTCTTATTGATCATCTGTAATTCAGATGGACAGTGTATCCATGAAGAAGCAAAGACATTACTAATATTTCATTATTTTGGTTATACTATATTTTTGCTTTAACACTGCAATATAGCAATATAGCTGGATACACACCTAGTCGATCCCTGGCTGATTGCGTTAAGCGTTCCCAATCAGCCGAGCAGTATGTATCCAGCCTTTACCCCTGTAATCCCTTATGACATGGATGGGGAACCTTTGGCACTCCAGCTGTTGTTGAACTACACATACCAGCATGCCCTGCTGCAGTTTTGCTTGGCCATGCTAAAACTGTTGCAGGGCATGATGGGATGTGTAGTTCAACAACAGCTGGAGGGCCACAGGTTCCCCACCCCTGCCTTATGCGGTGACAGCAGCATCAGGGAGATAAGCAGCTTCTCTATGGGGATTGGGAGGTCGGCTGTGCTGTACATAAGATGTGAACTCTTGGCCCCAACCATTGCATGAGCGTTATAATCCATTTAACAGTTAACCCTCCTGCATCGGTACGGAAAACTCTCCTATACAATCATCGACCATTCACCCAATATCAGGAAAACAGGACAATGATTGTATAGGTGTCAACCCAGCTTAAGATAGGTTCAACATTACTAGTAATAGATCTAATTCAACGTTTTTGGGACAGTTTATTAGCTCCTAAGGACGTTGTTAGTTAATATTCATGACTGTATCTGCTCATAAGCTCAAGTCACAAATTAAACTTTGGAAACAAAGCCAAACATATACAGTATATAAACAGAATGTCCACCTTCAGTGGTTTCTTAAACAAGCCTCCCACTTACCTTATCACTGGACAGCAGTGACCAATCCTCTATTGTACCCTGAAATATAGTATCAGTCCCAGGTACTATATTCTAAAGGCATCAATGAAATAATCATTGAAATAGGATGGAATTATTGAAGTGTGAACTGCCCCTAATTGGACACAGTCTTGTTTTGTTCTCCAATTATATAGGTTTCACATTCTGGAGATTGAGGAATGGGTGGTAGGATGTCGTGTTGTAACTGTGAGGAACCCAGGAAATTAACCCCTGCCATCCTTGTAGTCAGCAGGTGGGAGAGGTTTTTAATACAAAACCCAAGTTTCCCATTACATTTCTATGCTGCTGCACATTAAAAAGTTATTGCGGTTGGCTTTTTATTCTAATTGAAAGAAATATCAATTGTAATTGAACTTCTGCATCTGTTTCATTATTTTACAAATGTAGGAAGAACAAGTATAATGAATGTACCATTTAAAATGTTTCTTTTTCATAAGTACAAAACTCACGGTTCATTAAAAAATTTTCATTGCACTTACAAACTTCTGTATGCAATTAAGTCATCAGAAGAGTACATGTAAGGAAAGTTCTCGCATGACCCATTAGTCAAAGTATGGGGTCCATATGAGGCAGAACATGTGGGTCAGCAGCCCAGTAATGAGACAGTCAAAACTTGACATTATACACAATTAAAAAGCAGTATTGATGGTCATAACATTTATATTTAAATTGGCCTCTCATGTAACATTAAAACATCCTGTACAAATTAATTGAAAAAAAAAACTATAATCAAAATGTTTTAACAGATACTCCACAAGGATGCAGTTTCACTTTGCATTTTTGTAATACACTTGTACAGTATGTGCTTGACTGAAAGGTTACATATTGGATCTTGAGTAGTTTTAGACTTCTTATATAATCTGTTTTAAGAGAAAATACAAAAACATAAAGAGGCCTATTTATCAAGGCCTTCAGCTACGGTAATCAAGCCTCTACATTATTACCACCAAACTAAGTAAAAATACTCTTTATTAAGTCTTTAAGTATTGGAGAGCACTGCAATGAGTTTGTTAATGTGCTATTTATCAAGCTCCAAAATCTAAAGATTTTCAGTGATTGACTGTGGGTGTTAATTCCATCTTCAGATGGTGTTAGCTTGTTCTTTCCTATTGATAGAGCTCGTAGACATACACACATGTCCATTAACACAATAACCGGAGGAACTGGCAGCATACACTTTCATAGCTTCCATTAGTGGCAAAAGCAAAGGCTTTAGGATTCTTTTGAACTTCTGCTTATTTCAAACACAGCCTGTGTCATGGCAGTTAGGAGCTGATTGGCTGGTACTTTATCGCCGTCGACTTTATCTCCATCCAAGGCTAAGTAAATAGAACCCATAGTCTAAGAAAATGTACGTGTTGCCTGCTATAGGCCAGTATGCTGTATGATTTGGACTTGTGCTATGAATTTATATTGGGTTATGACCTGCTTAAATTCTGATTGATTTTCAAGTCTAGGAACTCAGTTGATTACAGATAATTACACTAGACTGCCAGGGCCTATCAGTGTTCCAGTCAGGTGATGAACAAAGGAACCTTTGTCTACTCAGAAACTGTTAAAAATGCAATCAATCTTATTGTATCTACTAAACATGATCACTTTTTTATTATTCTCTGACTCACATACTTTGGCCTATTGGAGGTAAGCCTGGTCCTGTTACACCTTTTATGCATTGTTTTACTTTATAGCTTTTCCTATGCTTACCTTATATGATTCTTTAGTAAATAAAGGTGGATTATCATTTATGTCTAAAACCACAATACTGAGCTCTGCTTCAGTCAGGTGTAAGGAATCAGAGGCCTGAATCCACAGGTGATGTTGAGATGTCTCCTCATAATCCAAGAAGCCAATGAGAGTTAGAACTCCAGAGTATTTGTCAATTGCAAATTTCTCCCCAGGGTTTCCATCTTTAGTAAAACTGTATGAAACATTTGGCATCAGATCCACATCATTGGCTGATACACAAACTATAGTGTAACCAGGAGAAGAATCTGAAATGCCATAGACAACCGTTAGTTCATTTATCTGTGAGATTCAGGAGAATACAGAAAGCATCAAGGGGGAGATTCAGTTCTCTGCCTTTTGCCAGTATGATATAATGTTGCATACATGACAGTAGATTATAGTACAGTAACATCACAAATTATCAGCCATTTTAAGGGAATACATACGTGTGACCAGTGGCAGGAATCCTGGCTGTCATGATCCTGACAGCGGGAGCACAGGCCACCAGTATGCCGGCAGTGGGGTAAGCGCTAGAAAGACCATTGAGGGCTCGCTGCGCTCACCACGCTGCGGGCACGGTGACTCACAGCGCTCATTATAGAGGAAAAAAAGTCTGTGGCCCCAGTATTCCGGCGGTGGAATTTTACCGCCTGTCAGGATTCTGGCATCGGCATTGTGACTGCCGGTATCCCGGCAGGTAGTTTCGTGACTGCCTCCCATTTTAAAGGATGCAAAGTGCCTGCGTCCCACTTTTCTGGTGCCATCAGCTTTGGTCATTACTAAGAATACAAAACATGCTTGTAATAGAAAGCAGCTGAGGCACTAATAGCTTGTTGGCAGCATACAGAGCTGTCCTTATCTACATCAATGCATATCCCTCATCGTATTAAAGGTGCAGGCTGAATTCTTCTTTACATGCAGTAACATAAATAAATGTCAGATTTTTGGGCATATTATGAGTATGTGTACTGTGTTCAATTAAAGTTTTTTTAAGCATGCTTATAATCACTTTTCACCAAATGTGTTTTTTAATAGAGATGAGCGGGTTCGGTTATCTGAGAACAGAACCCTACCGAACATCACTTCCCGGGCATGGATCCAAGCCCGGCTCGAGTTTTCCCGCCTGACTCAGAAATCAGAACGAGGCAAAACATCATCATCCCGCTATTGGATTCTCACGGGTTTTGGATTTCCATATAAGGAGCCGCGCGTCGCCGCCATTTTCACTCCAGTCCTGGAGAGTGTAGCGAGAGGACGTGTCTCTCCCCTCAGTGTCTGTCTGCGCGGGAAAGTGGTGTGGCGACCAGCTCTGTCTTATATGTGTCATTCCAGTGCTGTCTTGTGCTGCATCAGTCCAGTGGTGGTGTCTTTTGCTGCATCAGTCCAGTCACATTGGTGGTGTCCTCTGCTGCCATATGTCCAGTGCTGCTGTATAAGTCCAGTCCATTGCAGTGGTGCTGTGTTGTCCTACATCAGTCCAGTGGTGGTGTCTTGTGCTGCATCAGTCCATCAGTCCAGTCACAGTGGTGGTGTCCTCTGCTGCCATTTGTCCGGTGCTGCTGTATAAGTCCAGTCCATTGCAGTGGTGCTGTGTTGTCCTGCATCAGTCCAGTGGTGGTGTCTCTGTGCTGCTGTATAAGTCCAGTGGTACTGCCATATAAGTCCAGTGACACTGCCGTATATGTCCAGTGATACTGCCGCATATGTACAGTGATACTGCCGTATAAGTCCAGTGATAATGCCATATAAATCCAGTCCAGTGGTACTGGCGTATAAGTCCAGTGATACTGCCGTATATGTCCAGTGGTACTGCTATATAAATCCAGTGGTAATGCCATATATGTCCAGTGATGCTGCCATATAATATATATAATTCCAGTGATACTGCCATATATGTTCCAGTGATACTGCCATATATGTCCAGTGGTACTGCCCTATAAATCCAGTGGTACTGCCCTATAAATCCAGCCCAGTGATACTGCCGTATATGTCCAGTGATACTGCCATATAATTCCAGTGATACTGCCATATATGTCCAGTGGTACTGCAGTATAAATACAGTGGCACTGCCGTATAAATCCAGTCCAGTGGTACAGCCGTATATGTCCAGTGATACTGCCATATATGTCCCGTGGTACTTCCATATAAAGCCAGTGATACTGCCGTATATGTCCAGTGGTACTGCCATATAATTCAAGTAATACTGCCGTATAAATCCAGTAGTACTGCCGTATAAATCCAGTCCAGTGGTACTGCTGAATATGTCCAGTGATACTGCCGTATATGTCCAGTGGTACTGCCATATAATTCCAGTGATACTGTCGTATAAGTCCAGTGGTACTGCCGTATTAGTCCAGTGATACTGCCGTATATGTCCAGTGATACTGCTGTGTAAGTCCAGTGATACTGCCATATAAATCCAGTCCAGTGGTACTGCTGTATATGTCCAGTGGTACTGCCATATAAATCCAGTGGTACTCCCGTATAAATCCAGTCTAGTGGTACTGCCATATATGTCCAGTTATACTGCCATATATGTCCAGTGGTACTGCCATATAAATCCAGTGATACTGCCGTATATGTCCAGTGGTACTGCCATATAATTCCAGTGATACTGCCGGATATGTCCAGTGGTACTGCTGTATAAATCCAGTCCAGTGGTACTGCCGTATATGTCCAGTGATACTGCCGTATATGTCCAGTGGTACTGCCATATAATTGCAGCGATACTGCCGTATATGTCCAGTGATACTGCCGTATACATCCAGTGATACTGCCGTATAAATCCAGTCCAATGATTCTGCCGTATAAGTCCAGTGATACTGCTGTATATGTCCAGTGGTACTGCCATATAAGTCCAGTGATACTGCCATATAAATCCAGTCCAGTGGTACTGCAATATAAGTCCAGTGATACTGCCGTATATATGTCAAGTGGTAATGCCATATAAATACAGTGGTCCTGCTGTATAAATTCAGACCAGTGGTGCTGCCGTATATGTCCAGTGGTACTGCCATATAATACCAGTGATACTGCCGTATATGTCCATGGTACTACCGTATAAATCCAGTGGTACTGCCGTATAAATCCAGTCCAGTGGTACTGCTGTATATGTCCAGTGATACTGCCGTATATGCCCAGTAATACTGCCATATAAATCCAGTGATACTGCCGTATATGTCCAGTGGTACTGCCATATAATTCCAGTGATACTGCCGGATATGTCCAGTGGTACTGCTGTATAAATCCAGTCCAGTGGTACTGCCGTATATGTCCAGTGATACTGCCGTATATGTCCAGTGGTACTGCCATATAATTGCAGCGATACTGCCGTATATGTCCAGTGATACTGCCGTATACATCCAGTGATACTGCCGTATAAATCCAGTCCAATGATTCTGCCGTATAAGTCCAGTGATACTGCTGTATATGTCCAGTGGTACTGCCATATAAGTCCAGTGATACTGCCATATAAATCCAGTCCAGTGGTACTGCAATATAAGTCCAGTGATACTGCCGTATATATGTCAAGTGGTAATGCCATATAAATACAGTGGTCCTGCTGTATAAATTCAGACCAGTGGTGCTGCCGTATATGTCCAGTGGTACTGCCATATAATACCAGTGATACTGCCGTATATGTCCATGGTACTACCGTATAAATCCAGTGGTACTGCCGTATAAATCCAGTCCAGTGGTACTGCTGTATATGTCCAGTGATACTGCCGTATATGCCCAGTAATACTGCCATATAATTCCAGTGATACTGCCTATATGTCCAGTGGCACTGCCGTATAAATCCAGTGGTACTGCCGTATAAATCAAGTCCAGTGGTACTGCCGTATATGTCCAGTGAATCTGCCATATATGTCCAGTGGTACTGCCATATAATTGCAGTGATACTGCCGTATATGTCCAGTGATACTGCTGTATACATCCAGTGATACTGCCGTATAAATCCAGTCCAGTGATACTGCCATATAAGTCCAGTGATACTGCTGTATATGTCCAGTGGTACTGCCATATAAGTCCAGTGATACTGCCATATAAATCCAGTCCAGTGGTACTGCAATATAAGTCCAGTGATACTGCCATATATGTCCAGTGGTACTGCCATATAAATACAGTGGTCCTGCCGTATAAATACAGTCCAGTGGTGCTGCCATATAAATACAGTGGTCCTGCCGTATAAATACAGTCCAGTGGTGCTGCCGTATATGTCCAGTGGTACTGCCATATAATTCCAGTGATACTGCTGTATATGCACTAAAAATGGTAAAGTGACTCCTCCCACTTTGGCGCTAATCCAATGCTACACTTTTTGCAGGAACTTCTATTTTCTCAATAAAATGTAATGTACCGGCTTGATGTGAATAAAATATAAATTTAATACTACACAATTATTAAAAGTGAGACAAAAACAGAACCCAACATGGGAAACAGAGTCCTACCAAGATGATAATCGGAGCTGCAGGTGTTATGAATGCAAGGTATTTCCCGGGAACAATACCCTGCATGTGGCTCCGTCAGGCGTGTTCCCCAGTGGTCCCTTTCACAGTCAAGGATGTCCAGAAGCACAGGAAAGTACTGGAAAGCAGGTGCCGACGCGTTTCGGGACATCAAAGATACAGCCTTGAAAAAGGGACTTTGATGTTCCCGGGAAATACCTTGCATTCATAACACCTGCGGCTCCGATTATCATCTTGGTAGGACTCTGTTTCCCATGTTGGGTTCTGTTTTTGTCTCACTTTTAATCATTGTGTAGTATTAAATTTATATTTTATTCACATCAAGCCGGTACATTACATTTTATTGAGAAAATAGAAGTTCCTGCAAAAAGTGTAGCATTGGATTAGCGCCAAAGTGGGAGGAGTCACTTTACCATTTTTAGTGCATTTTTACCGTTTGGAGTTTGTAGGGAACTCCCAGACTACCCCCAGGCCTGCACAAATCCTTACAGCGCAACCATCCACCTCTATTATTCCTTTTTTATACTGCTGTATATGTCCAGTGGTACTACAGTATAAATCCAGTGGTACTGCCGTATAAATCCATTCCAGTGGTACTGCTGTATATGTCCAGTGATACTGCCATATATGTCCAGTGGTTCTGCCTTATAATTCCAGTGATACTGCTTATATGTTCAGTGATACTTCCGTATAAATCCAGTCCAGTGGTACTGCCGTATAAATCCAGCTTAGTCATACAGCTACCTCATTGCACCTCTTTTACTTCTTTGCATGTTGTGCTGTTTGGGGTCTAGTTTTTGAAAAGTGCCATCCCGTCTGACACTGCAGTGCCACTCCTATATGGGCCAGGTGTTTGTACCGCACACTTGTGTCGCTTAGCTTAGTCATACAGCTACACCATTGCACCTCTTTTACGTCTTTGCACGATGTGCTGTTTGGGGACTATTTTTTTAAGTGCCATACTGTCTGCCACTACAGTGCCACTCCCAGATGGGGCAGGTGTTTGTGCCACACACTTGGGTCATTTAGCTGAGTCATATAGCTACCTCATTGCACCTCTATTACTTCTTTGCATGAAGTGCTGTTTGGGGCTTAGTTTTTGAAAAGTGCCATCCTGTCTGCCACTGCAGTGCTACTCCTAGATGGCCCAGGTGTTTGTGCCGCACACTTGTGTCGCTTAGCTTAGTCATACAGCTACCTCATTACACCTCTTTTACTTTTTTGCATGATGTTCTGTTTGGGGCCTAGTTTTTGAAAAGTGCCATCCTGTCTGCCACTGCAGTGCTACTGCTAGATGGGCCAGGTGTGTTTGTGCCGCACACTTGTGTCGCTTAGCTTAGTCATCCAGCGACCTTGGTGCAACTTTTAGGCCTAAAAACAATATTGTGAGGTATGAGGTGTTCAGAATAGACTGGAAATGAGTGGAAATTAATGTAATTGAGGTTAATAATACCGTAGGATCAAAATTACACCCAAATTCTGTGATTTTAGCTGTTTTTATGTGTTTTTTTAAATCATCCAGATCCAAAACCAAAACCCGAAAGGGTGGTTTTGGCAAAACCAATCCAGATCCAAAACATGAGCGGGGATCCAGATTCAAAACACAAAAAGTGCCTGCCGCACATCTCTATTTTTTTACTTTTGCTTTTTAAGGCACAATTAGTAATGTGAACTTAGAAAGACTGTGAGAGATCATTGTGGAAAGTACATGCTACTATGGGGGTCATTCCGAGTTGATCGCTAGCTGAAAATGTTCGCTGCACTGCGATAATGAAAAAAAAGGTACTTCTGCGCATGCGTATGCGGCGCAATGCGCACGCGCGATGTACTTTCACAACGACCAATGTAGTTTTACACAAGGTCTAGCAAAGCTTTTCAGTCGCACTGGTGGCCGCAGATTGATTAACATGAAGTGGGCGTTTCTGGGTGTCAACTGCCCGTTTTCAGGGAGTGTTCGAAAAAACGCAGGCGTGCCAGGAAAAACGCAGGCGTGGCTGGGAGAACGCAGGGAGTGTTCGTGACGTCAAAACAGGAACTGAATAGTCTGAAGTGATCACAAGCGCTGAGTAGGTTTTGAGTTACTCTGAAACTGCACAAAATTATTTTGTAGCCGCTGTGCGATCTTTTCGTTCGCACTTCTGCTAAGCTAAAATACACTCCCAGTGGGAGGCGGCATAGTGTTTGCATGGCTGCTAAAAACAGCTAGCGAGCGAACAACTTGGAATGACCCCCCGTATCTCTTGTAAGGAAGAGGATGTAAGAATATCTTACACACAGGGCTGTTAAGGGGTGTGGCCAAAACCAGGGAGGTGTGACCATGCCTCCTCAACAAAAAATTTAGGAAAAATAGCATGTGCGGTGGCTGCACAAGGAGACATTTGTCCCCCTTAACAGCTGACCCAGGCCCCTCCATCAAGCCTGGGCCTGGGTAATTAGTACCCGCTCCTTCCCTCTATCAGTAACTCTACTTATAAGTTGTAAATTATCTGAATTTATTGGATGTAGTTGGCATTCAGATATACGTGTTCTCGGCGGTCAGAATACCATCGGTGGAATCCTGAACTTAAGTATGCCGGGGAGGGTTAGGGGTAGGCTGCGGGGGTAGGGGGAGGGTTAAAGTTAGGCGGCAGGGGGAGGAAGTGGCTGCGGGGGTGGGATGGTGGCTGAGGAAGGGCTAGTTTAGTACAACTCCCCTGTCAGGATTTTAGGCAGTTAGGATACCAGTGTCGGTATTCTGACCGCCGGCATCCTGACTGCTGGTATCCCGTACCCAACCCGTATTTATAGCACTGTGCAACAATACACATTGTTTGTCCAGAAACTTACCTTCAGGAATGAACACTGCTTCCAAGGGAGGTATAGTAGGTGCATTGTCATTGATATCCACAACTGATACTGTGACTAAAGTTGTTGCAGAAAGACTAGGAGATCCCCTGTCAGTGGCCTGAAGGACCAGTCTGGAATTGCAAATACATGGTCATTGGAAATAATCCTAAACAACACCAGTCAGACAGGTCATTTACAATGCACTGTACAATAATTTGACAAACTTCAAAGGAATAATCCACACCACTTTTTTATTAAGAATTTTTGGTACATTGTACAAACTGGCCCAGGAAAGGAAATCATTTTGCAAAGTATAACTTTAAAAAAAAAGTGTTTTGGAGAAAAAAAAAGTGTTTTGGAGGAAGGTTGGTAACATCTTTAGAAGAATCCATTTTTTTGATTGCACACTAATTGTAGGATTGAAGGATGTATATCTGGACCAAAGTATGACCTACTGTGCAAGCAGTTCTGGACTGCAGAGGCCAATAAGCAACAATATGTAACAATAAGAATTTATTATACTTACCATGCCTATTTGAAGAGAAAATTGGGCAATTTCCTGAGAAAATTTGTTCCATATGTATCAAAAGAAAAGTGTTCCATAAAAATGGGTGGAATAATGTTTCTGTACCACGCTTGGTGCAAAAATACTGTTCAGATGCTTGCCTAGTTTTGTATTGCTATTTAATGAAACCCTTCATTTGGTCTTGACTACAAACGGTACTTGTACTTAAGCGTGCCACTGAAAAGCTTAGATGATTAAAGCAACACAAGGAAGGTCTACAAATAAATGTACACATATATTACCATTGGAAACAAAATGTTATATGTGCACTAGATAAATGCTTCTCAAATTTATACTGAACACATGGGATCTTTTTAGTTTTGCTTTGTCCTGTTAAATTTTATTGACTGCTTTGTAAAAACCAAAAAATGTAAAATATGTTAACAAAATACGGTTCATTTAACATTATTTTGCCAATCACTTCATTTGGAGGAGTTCTAATACAAAACATCTCTTCTTATTGTCAAGGGATCTGATTTTCTGGGAAGCGGTATCAATACCTGACAGCTTCACACAACTGGGGGTGAGAGGTCAGTTTCTAACTAGCGATCAACACTAATGCACCCACCACTGGATATCGCAATGAAGCAGCTCTTTGCCAGCATTTATTAACACCAGTTCTTTCCTCTACCCACTGTCCACCCTGAAATAAAGATCTGTGTTTGATTTCATAGTAAAAATGAGAATTGTGAGGAGTGAAAAAGCATTTATACATCCTATATTCAGCAAAGCTCAAACTAACTGTTAACACTATTGCTGCCAAATGTTTAAATCTCACAGGCAATCAATGATGGTTCATGGAATCTGATCAACAGAAAAGAGAACTTTTGAAAAGCTGGTGCGAACTGCGAAGTTTTTAATTTTAAGACCAGGTTTAGAGAGAATGGGCCTGATTCAAAAGTGGACACAACTGAGCAATTATTTGCTACTGCACATGCACAAAAAGCCCTGATAGCTCCTATGGTGCATGCATTCCCCTGACTCTACGCAGAGACTACTGTTGCATATAGAGTTGCTGGTATTAGAACTGGTGGCACAAAACCATGGCCATTTCTGGGTGGTGACTGGGAGATGGCCTAAAGTGAAGGCATAAAAGGCAGTCTCATAGGTAGGTATGTGTGTCAGTGACATGGCTGCATTCCCAAATGCAGATACGCAGCCACAGAGGCCATGTTTAGAGGAATGTCAGAATGAGACACTGTACCTACCATAGGCTGGTGAAAGTGGTGATGATGTGCCAATGGTAGAGTGTCCAGAACCACCAACGGGGATGCACTGTCCAAGTGCAATGAAAGTGGACGTCTCAGGGCTGACACAGTTGGTGCATGCTAGTACACAAGGGAAAGGCTAAAACATATGAACGCAGCTAGGACTACGCAGAAAGTCGCAATCCGTCATGTATTAGATCCACCTCAATCAGTATCTCATTGTCTAAATCCATAATATGTTTTCTTTGGTAAGATTTTGGATATGACTTATTGTGATAGGATGGAGGGAATGTGGACAGAGGCCAGAAAGAAGAATCATAACCTCTCTATAGTGTTTTCTGAGCACAATAATTAATGACTTGTTATTTCTAAAATACCACCTCGGGGTTTCAAACATATATGAAAGTATTCTAAATGTTGGACAAATATGTAAAAGGGAGACTAAAGGTCCATACACACTTAACGATATAATGAGCGACGTCGCTCATTTCCCCCCTCCTTGAGCGACGTCGCTCATTATATGGTTAAGTGTGTATGCCGCCAGCGACGATCGATGCGCGGCCCCGCGGGTCGGCAACGATCGTCGCTGTCGGTAGGGCATGCATGAAGGATGTGGACTGTCGTCCACGACCTTCATGCAGGGCTGGCGGGGGCGTGACGTCACTGAGCGATATGAGCGGTCATATCGCTCAGTGCGTACAGCCGGCCGCCGACTGGCCGGCCCGGGAGGGGGAGACGTTAGACAATGTCGCTCACAGAGCGACATCGTCTAATGTGTATGGGCCTTAATAGACTATTTCACGTCTTGTAAAGTGCTCATTTTCCAATATTATAAATGTCTTCCTATTCCCTTGCTGTTTTATCTGTTAGGTTTAACAGTTGTTGTTGTTGTTGTTGTTGTTGTTGTTGTTGTTGTTGTTGTTGCATTATTAAACCTTAGCACTCAAGATTCATTTTAAATAGTATTTTGTCTCCAAACAAGTGATAGAATGTTGGAAGTGGAATCCTGGAGCTGACACTGCTCACATCTTCGCAACAGGATGGATGGCTATTTATGAACTGCGACTTTGATGACAGTACAAAATACAAATTATTAATGCTTTGCAATATTTCTTTTACTTCTGGCATTTTCAAGAGAATGGCCATCTAAACTCAAGGTGGGTGGAACAGGTGGCACGTTAGTTTAGCTGTGTATACTGCATATGAATATGTCCAAACTGAAAGCAGAATTTAATTTGGTGCAATCAGCATTTGCGTCAACTTATAGCAACAAATCAACATTGTTTTTGATTGCTTCGCAAGTAAAATGAATGTTTTATTAGTAAGCAGGTTAGAAATAAACTGTTTTATAAAAACATTAACATTTTATATATCTTTATGATTGACAGTAACCAGTTATTCTATGATCTTAAGACCAAATGGCATGATTTCTGCTTTCATCAGACAAAACTGTAGATAAATGACTATCATTCGAGTGCAAAAAGGTTATCCAAAAATAACCATACCAATACGAATATTTAATCAAAATTATTTTTACTAAAATAGTATGAAAAAGAGTGTTTTCATACCATTTCCACATTATTTTAGTATCTGCTGATGTATTAAAGGGTTCTTGGAGCAGTTTTCTTGAAAAACGATTCCAATCACCGTAATTCACATATTTTAAGTAAGCAGATCGCATTTCCTGAATGCAAGGTCTGTGTGTGTGTGTGTGTGTGTGTGGGGGGGGGGGGGGTTTATTCAGGCGCTTCTCTGAGCGTAAGCAGGCCTCAAATGACACTAGGCTTCCCCGTGGAAAAAATGGATGTGGTTGTGTCATAAGAATGGCGCTACTCAGTGAAAACCAAGATGGTGACGGGATGGTGCACATATTATTAGAATATGACATCAGATGTATTAAAATATCTTATTCAGTGGACAAATGGTCATATATATGATAGCAATGTTACACAGAAGGGGAGTTTAAGCCTTCAAAAAGAGAAGACGTACTCCACCTGTGTTAACAAGAAGATGGGCGGATGGACACATTTGCTACTCGTAGAAGCCTAGGAGTCAGATGCAGGGTATGCGGTTACTCTGCATGCACCACAGCATCACCTGTAGCTCCTCCACACCGGTTGCGGTATGCTCCACCTCCCTAAGAGTACTATTTCTTGTAATTAGTTTTAAAGAGTGCCATCTCTTTTAAAAAATGTTTTAACTGTCATTCTCTGGGGGTGGGGGGGGGGGGGAGGGGGTGTTGCTCTGACCCCAGCTTTGTGGCCTAAATAGACCACTACCTGATCACTGTAAAAAAATTGTAAAAAAAAATACTTACAGTACCTGCACCCAAGGATCCAGTGATCACTGAGTCTCTCCTCCGGTCAGCTGCTTGCTGGGCTCCTGCTGTGTGACCCCCGACCAGCTGCTCTATGCTGTAAACTTAGCTGCCGGCGCTGACCGGAGGAGAGACTCCCTGATCATCGATCACCAGGCTGGTAAGTATAAGCGGAGGAGAAAAGGGGGGGCGGATTGTGCTAGCCATCAGCTCATGCATGGACACCTTCTAACTGCGGATTCGCAGGAACAGAGCTTTCTCACAAGTTCTGTTCCTGCATGCGATAACTGATAACATCCTTGTGATGTATTCAATTATCTGCATCTGAAATGTGGATGATAAATATGCCCCTAAAATTTAAAAAAATGTACTCTATAACAGTGGAAAGCTGCCATATTAACTGTCTGGCTTATCTTTATAAAATTCAATTAATTATTTTAGAAAATAACAGTAAGTCAAATCCATATAATTTGTCGTATGGATCAATTAAAGAAAATTTCTAACTATTAGCACTTTGGCTGTATGGAACATGTGTGTCTTATAGATATACTGTACAACACTTTGGCAGGGCCATTGACTAATGGCCACAAACTGTACAATTACTGCAGCACACATTGTGAGTGGTCCTAAAACTATGCTCAGGAGCATAACATTCACCGTCGTGCCAACAGCAAAATTTGGTGCCATAGGGGCAATGGTTCTCCATCTGCATCGGAGGGCCCCAAACTGCCCATGCCTGATAATCATCCAAGCAATATAAATGAGATCATTACGAGACACGCTGGTCATTGCAGTTGGAAGATGGCAGCAGATGGCCACAGTCGCCTGTATGTGAAGTCTGTAAGCCCTATTGACCCGGGAAGTGGTCCAGCTTATTGGCCCAAATAAACAGAATACCATTATTATAGCAAATATATATTACTGTACATGCCTCACTATTGTAAAGATGCCAGGGTGCTTAGGCTGGGTACACACTTGGACAACAGTGCCTCTGTCTGACGGAACTAACAACCATGTGACCGATTTTGGCAAGCATACACACTTAGTCACATGATATGTCTGGCCAGATATCACACCTACTACGTAAGTTGGCTTTTAAATTTCCAATTGTGATGTCATTGTCAGCGGTACCTGCCGCCAGAATAACGGGTCGGTCAGTTGCTGATACACAGAGGCAGATGTGCTGTTATATCAGCATCTGCCGTTCTACAGGGCTGTGAGCAATGCCGTTCACAGACATATCAAGTTTACAAATGAGCTAATGCACTTAATGAGATAGCGTTCATCAGCTGAAAGAATGATATATTGCATAGTGGGGCTAATACAGACCTGACTGCTGCTGTACGTTGTCGCACAGCAGGCGATCAGGTCTGAACAGTGCATGCGCAGGTGCCACAGTGCGCCGTTGCATGCTAGAGATGCGATCGGCATCTCAGCCCAGCGAATGTCTCTGCCTGATTGACAGGCAGAGGCATTCGCTGGGCGCGAGGGGGCGGGCCGGCGGCATTGTGCTGCCGTTTTGGGGGCACGGTCCAGGCAATGCAGGTGTGCCCGGACCGTGGGGGGGGCCTGCCGCGGCGGCTGCGTGACGTCAACACTTAGCCGCTGCGTCCCAGAGAGCGGAGCGACGGTTGGTAGCTCGCTGCTACCCTGGGAGCTACTCTTCAGGGGAAGGAGGGGGGGCAGAGCCAGACATGCGGGGAGGACTAGCCCTGTGCTGGGCGTCCCACCGCATGTCTGTGAAAGTGATCGTAGATGTGCTAAATTTAGCACATCTACGATCAAGTCTGAATCACCCCCAGTGTGAAGCCAGCATTACCCTAAAGAAAATATCAAGCTCCAATTATCTAACCACATTTTTACAATACTGTAGCACATACACTGCATTCTTTTAAAATTAAAATGGAAAAGGTTTAGAGCATCAGAGAAAAGTCTACAAAAACATTAATATTGAATATAAAATGTTGCTGTTGTACAAGTACATAATAAGCCGTTTTAATAATCTACATTAATAAATATAAAAATATTTATTCTACCAATTAGCACAATCTTAACATGTTGCAATAATACTGTTTAACAAACCTGTAGGAGGCTTTTATTTCCCGATCCAGGATAGCATTTGTGGAAATAATGCCCCATCTGGAATCAATTGAAAACGCTTTATTTTCATTGCCATCCACAATAGTGTAATCTACCTGACCATTTAGCCCACTGTCTGCGTCTGTGGCAAAAACCTGTAAAACAAATGAATATAAGGCTGTAAGTTGGAAGTCTGGAAATTACAGTGTATTAAATATATGGAAGCAGTGGGAAGCATATTTACAGTTCTTTCATGTAGCAGGTGAGGGACGTTTCCACTCAGTATAATCTTTTACTATTTTATTCAGGACTGTTTAATTAGAGCTAATATACCAAATAATGCCATCATTTATTGGTATCTGAACAGCACCTTCTACACCCTCGTTAGTAATTAACATACATATTTACATGCACTGCAAACAGGATGTAGTTATGTGACCGTCACAATACCGGCACCTACATCCCACCCACCCACAATCCACATCACCCATAGAGTGAGAATAGAACCTGTGGCGAGTGCAGCTTGCCACTGAGCCCGCAACGTGGTGAGGGCAGCGTCCCTGCAATGGGCTTCATTGCGCTCGCCCCTCCACCCCCACTCCGCCGGGCATCTCGGTATGGTGACCAGCGGTCGGTCACGCGTTACACACCCCTGCAAACATACTGAACACACTGGCTGCTCCAAAACCCAGAGAGCACACTGCAATAAAATACACTCCTATCATTTAGATTCCACACACACACCAGGCAGGTCTGTTTTGCAAAAAGGTAACTGTAATTATTCACTTTCAGGATATGGTAGGAAAATGGTTTTGGCTTTTTGAAATACAACCGCTGGATTTATATGTTTTAAATAATCTACCAAGTCTTTAAAATGTAAGTGGCAACCGCCAGCAGAAAATTAATAAATTTGTGGCATGGTTTTATGCCCAGAATATTAATAATCTCATATTGTTTCCTTCAGTTTTAATGCTATAAATCAAAAATGTCTGAATATCAGTAGGAAAAACTATTTCACATCGGGGGAAAAATCCATGTAATAAGCCATGGTTATCAGACAGTTCCATGGTTATCAAAAACAGTTAATAAAAAGTGTAACCAGCACGCATTTCCACATGTAGCCATGCTCATCCAGCCTGCGGCTTGCATCGACTGCGACTAGCTTGGCCTGATGTGTGCGCCCGCCGCTTTGCGCATGCATCTAGATGCAGCTTGGCATGCTAAATCGCACCTGCAGCAAGAGTGCCCGTGCGGCCATGTCGCAGGGTGGATGAGCATGGCTACATCTGTAACTTCCCTTTAGCGCCCATATTTGCAGTGCCACAAGCCTGTCTGTGAGAAGGATGCCTTTCCAAAGTTACTTTACCTGGATAACAAACAGATTGTAGCCCTGACCTTCCAGAACCGAAGTCATGTGATTGTCTTGGTCAAATACTGGGGAGTTATCATTCTCATCTTGGATTATCATGGACACTCTGCAGTATGCCACAGAAACGCTGATTTCAGCAGAAATTATGAGATTCATTTTATTTGTGAATTCAAAGTCAAGCAGTGATGGCTCTTGTACTGTGAGTTCTCCTGTAAGGTGAAAAGTATCATACTGTACAGTATTCAAACACAAAATAAAATAGACATTGATAACAACAGCAGAAGCCTTTATCCCCAAACCCTTTTACACCAGCCCAGTTGTGGTATTTGCATGACTGGGTTAGGTAAATTTATAATTGCTGGGTAAGTTTGTAGCTACCATAGGTGCAGAGAGTACAGCTGCTATGAGGACCAGAGCTGGGAGGGGCCCACCTTCCCTGTGAAAGCTATATGCGCTACAATATATACATTTTTTACCATTGGGTAGTACATAGGAGCCCTTACAAACTTTTTTCCTAGGGGCCTGCAATATATCTAGGTATGCCCCTGAACCTGCTCATTGTAATGTGGTATAAAATGAACTGGAGGGCATTGTGATGTTACATAATATGAACTTGGGCACACTGTAATGTGGCACAATATGAAGTGGAGGCACTATAGTGTGGCATAATATTAACTGGGTGCACTGTAATGGGACATAATATGAACTGGGGGCACTGTATGTCATAAATTCATAATGTGAATTGGGGGTACTGATGTTGCATAATGTGTACTGGTAACCCTACAATGTGACATAATGACCATTAATGCACTACTATGGTTCATAAAATAAATTAGGCACTACTATGGGACATAAAATGAACAACTGCTGTGGAAAGGTGTGACAGGGGCTCCTTCAAAATGTTGCTATGGGGCCCCACACTAGGCTCTGCCCTCTCCTCAAGCACCTCAGGATTCCATATATTAACCTCCCCATGGTAGGGACAGCCATCAGTGGACTGTCCATTGATGGTTGCCATCAGTGATAACCATCGATGGCACATGAATCATATATGGTAGACCATCAATGGTTTACACCACTCAATGTCCACAGCTGGCAGCTGCTGGCTGGGTAGAACTTGGCAGGCTGCCGGTGGCAGGGCTAAGTGTCGTGACCAGGAGGGAGGGATTAAAATATATGGTTCCATTCAGCCATCGATGGCAGAGAAACACTGTCTCATTGTCATCGATGGCAAAACCATTGGTAGCTAGCCACTGATGTTTTGCAACTATCGATGGTCGATGGCCTTCCCTACCACATGCTACCCACCTTACTAGGAAGTGGGCGGGATGAGGAAGGGGTGCCAGCTCTTCCAAGGCTTCAGGGTACTACCAAAAATCGTGTGTCTCCCACAAGGTCCGGGAGAGTAGGCAGGTATGGGTATATTCATAAGGTTTCAATAATTAGATGACAACAAAGAAAAATCTATTTGTGGTACAGTACATTGTTACATATGTAATCCAGTTGAACTAAAATAATGTCTCTTTATACTGTGTATTCCAAAAACAACTCTCTGTAACAATTATTTTTCAGAAATGAACAGCATGGCATAAATGAATCCAAACAAATCCTTTTACTTCCTTTCCAATAAACATTTACCTGTTTCAGAATTTAATATAAAGGCCTCTGTATCTCCACTGATTAACCTGTAGACTACGGTTCCTTTGTTTGGCTTCCGCTGTTCGGCTTTTACAGTTACCACTGCCGTTCCTATTTTTGAAAACAGATAATATTTAATGTAGTAAGATACACTGACACATTCTAGAATTTTAATGCAAATGTAGCAAAGTGATTGTAGTGTATGTCCAAGGAAGCTAGATCTGTGATGTCAACACTTGTCTGTGATTTAGAAAGTTACAGATAACATAAGTATGTAGACAAATAAACATATAACATACTGTATAGACAAATAAAACAGGTAACAAAACAGCTAATGTAGAAAGAAAAAAATAAATCTTTACTGCATAATGAAATATTGGCCCCATGTGTAAACCATGAAATGTAGTGACACATCAATGCCATCATAAACAGACACAAGTTTTGTCATACAGCAACACAATATTTCACATGGCTTTTTTGTCACAGCAGTTATGAAGTACAGCCATAAGCTCTGAAGACATAAATAGATAATGATGTGTATATGTCATTGCATTCCACAATTTATTTGTTTTTTTTTAAAGATCAAGCATTTTGCAATAACAATAGCTGCAACTTTCTTCAGTGTTGTTTTATAATTTTATATTTATTTTTGTTGTAGCCATATAAATCACTGCCTCAAGTTGTCCATGTGTTTACCGAAACAATGCTTCATGGGATGTAGTTACAATGCCGCCGGATGGGATCCTGGCAGATGACATACCGATGTAGGAATCCCAACCGGCGGCATAATGCCGGCATCAAAATACCAATGGAGAGTGGGATCCCGGCATCAAAATAACGATGCCAGGAATCCCAAATGCTCTTTTAGTGGGATGCGCTTGCGTCCTGAAGTGGGAATGGGATGTTAGGTTCAGGCATTATAAGGGGGATTAAGGTTAGGGTTCAGGGACAGGAAGGGGGAGGTTAGGTACTGGGGAGGGGGGGTTAGGCACTTACAAGGGAAGGTTAGGGTTAGGCAACAAGTGGGGAGGGTTAGGTTTAGGCAGCAGGGAAAGGAGTGTTAGGGTTAGGCACCCACACTGGAGGGTTAGGGTAGGGGCAAGGGAGGGTTAGGGTACTTTTTGGGGGGCTGTCAGTAGTCTGAGGGTCAGGATGCCACTGTTGGTATTCTGACCGCCAGCATCCCATCCATCTGTATATCATACCAAATCCTACTACATCTCATGTAACATAGAGCCGGATTAAGGACCTCATGTACCTGGATCTGAATAATGTCAAAGGGGACGTCGGAATCCTGACACCCAACATTATACCAGCAGCCAGAATCCAGACTTCCGCCCAGATTCCCACTCGGTTGGAAGGTCCATGCCACCAACCAAGTGGTTATAGAACATGTGGCGAGTTAAGTCTACCACCTGGCTTGAGGCACAGCGAGCCCGCCAGGGGACTTGCGGCCTCGCTGACGGGATTCTGGGAGACAGGATGCCATTGCCGCAATACTGACAACCGGCATCCCGTCTGCCTGTATTTCATACCGGATCCAACCAAAGGCCTACTGTCAGGGCTATAGAGAGCAATAATGGGACTGTGTGAAGGAGGTGGCATGGGTAAATCTCAAGGGCAAGGTCATGCACACCTCCCAAATTAGAATGAAGTGTGTGACAATAAGGAGGGGGGTATTCTTCCCCCTGCACAGTTGGTAGAACCATACCCAATGGAGCCAAGGGGTGCAGGTACTAATTATCTGGGCCCAAGCTTGTTGGATCTGTACACCCTCCCCCTACTTCTTACTTCCAGCCTGCAGCACTGCAGCCTTTCTTGCTAACCCAGCACATGTTCCTGTGTCTCATTGCATGGGCAAATACAGGATTTCAAAAGGGGGGATTTCCAAATACATTCCTCAGTTTTCTACTCTGCTGAGCATTGGAGCAAGTGCAGGAGTCTGGGGAAGTGGTAGAAGAACCTGGTACCAACCCTAGACATATATGTACACACTGGTCTTTTATACAATGAAGATAAAGATGGTCTATAGATAGACTGTATCAAACATATTTAATACAAACAACGTAAAGTGGTCAGAAAAAGGTTAAACATCCCATAAGATATAAATACACATACATAATAGAACCTGTAGGAGCTGCACTTTGTAAACACATATTCTCTCTTCTTCTTCGCAGCTACTCTCTGGTCTGATGCACTGACACACTGTATGTGTGGATCTGGTCCTGAGCGCTCATATCCACACACAGCAAACTTGGCAGAAGAAGTTGCTACCACGGGCATATGCAGTAGCTCCACTCTGTCCCTCAAACTGCATGTTGTGTTTTATAATATTGTTATTGTGGTCATAATTTGAGCTGCTGGCCAAGAAGAGGGGTGTTTCCAGGCAACTTTTACCCCCCCCCCTGCATTTATCTGTGCAGTAGTCACCGCCCCTGCCCCCATCAGGCTCTGTTCCTGGCTGACAGATGCACAGCGTTCCCCCTGTGCTATAGGTTTTTCACGTTTTTAAATGGGGAGTGACCTGTTTTAGGCCACCCTGCAATACCGTGGCTGGACAGGCTGTCTACAGCCCTGCCTGTACCAGGCCCTTTAAACAAGCCAGGCCTGGATAAATACCTGCTACCTACTCCCAGCACTCCTGCCTCTTGTGAGAAGAAAATATCCATACCAGTGCTGTGTGGGTGCAGCCTGTGACATGTCTCCCTAAATACATAAAACTAGAAAAATTGCATATTGCTAGAAAAATCGAGGTAAAATTTTAATACTCCACGACTCATGACCAATCATGTGCTCAGCTGGACTTCTGGTCATCATCATGCTGCCATGATGATGGGCCTATTTTTAGGTGGAGGTTTGGAGTTGCAGTCCTCTCTGCTCCATTGTTAATCTGTCAAAGGTAACAAGTTTTTACAAACCATGAAAATGATACAAATTTTATTGGTCTATTTACAGTTAATTAGAATGCACTACTAATACTAGAATGTATACTCATGTGATGAGGAAAATGTGTGCCTTGCTATAGTGTCCTTATACAAAATCTGAAATTTACCTGTTTCACTGTTTTCCAAAATGATAACTTCATAGACAGCTTGCACAAAGGAAATGTCTTTTTCCAGGCCTTCTAGGTCAACTGTCACAAGACCTGTTGATGTCCTGACTGGGTCTCCGAGATCTGAAGCCTCCACTCTGAGAACTCCACCCCTGAAGTAATCAGACGACAACGGCATCTGAAGTTGGATCTCTCCTGTTTCCCGATTAATATGGAAGAGTGGGTCAGGTGTAACCAGACTATACACCACTGTTCCGTTCAAGCCTAGATCCAAATCATTTGCATGTACAGTAGTAATAGAGGTATTAACCAAGGTTTGAGGAGAAATGAGGACTTGAACAGGATCCTCTAAAAAAGATGGCACATTATCATTGATGTCTTCAATATGCACCACAACTTTGGCGGTGGAACTTTTTGGGCCATAAATGCTACAGTCAGTAGCCATTGCTCTGAACACATATTGGTATTTGCTTTCTCTGTCTAAAGCTTTTGCAGTCACAATGCTTCCATTTGTTTTGTCTATAGTGAAAACGCCTTGCATGTCATCGATCAATGAGTACTTCACTTCACCATTTAGGCCTTCATCTATATCAAAAGCCTGAAGGCTCAAAACTGTTGATCCAACGTGTAAGTCTTCTCTCATAGATGTGCGGTACTGGCTCTTGGGGAATGTAGGTGGATTGTCATTTACATCTAAAACCTTAATGTGCAGTTTGGCTGAGGTTCTTTTGCGGGGACTGCCCAAGTCATGGCATTCAACGATAATGGTAAAGCTGCTGACATCCTCTCTATCTAAGGTGCGGGTGGTCCAGAGCTCCCCTGACGTGTTATTGATGGCAAAGTATCCGCCCGTGTTTCCACCTTCAGAAGGAAAGAGACATAAAGCAAAAACTGACACTAAACTACAGGCAAGTGGAAATATATATTATGGTAACACCATGCAAAATGTGTTCATTCAGTAATAACATGAAGCGTTTCTGCTTGTACAGCCAATGTTTAGTGTCTCTGGCATATGACTGCTTTCTGATTGAATTTAGCCTGTCTTTAATTTAAATCAGTGGGTGGCACTGACAGTAAATACAGAATGCCTTATCCATTACAGAAAAATAACTTTGCCAGATGTGAGTACTTCTTTGAATCTGACACACCTTATAAAATATATAACTTAATGCAGTGGCACTGAAAAATTCCAAGCGGCTCTTTGTTACACACACCAAAAGCAACAACTGGTGCATTGTTTTTTGGCTGCAACACTTGTCATGATATCAAAAATGCAATTCCACTACTTTAAGGGTACATTCCCTTAACTAAAGTTAACAGATTATTTAGTAAATATGGGCCTAAACTATTATATTCCGCAAAGCTGATTTAATTTATTAATATGGTGAACATACCATGAGAATGATGGTTGTTTTTTTAATATATTACAAAGGTATAATTGAAAATCACTCTACAATGTACAGTAAACTCTTGCAAGCAGGACACTCTCTCCCACAGTGCTTTCTATGTATGTAGATTATACTTACAGTATGTCATTATGTACAAGGGTGGATCAGTAAGTAAGGTAACAAGACCTCTCACATGTGTAATGTTCTCTATTTCAGTCTAATTATCCACCAGGCCAGAGCAGGTAGACCACTGCGTCCCCTCACGGCCATTAGACTGCACCTCATATCAGTCATACTTTCCCAAAATCAGATGTAAGATGGCGGGGCTGGCGGAAACATGGTCACACATAGAGGTGCATAGTGTGGTCAGGTTTCTGCGTCTAAATGGCACATCAACAGCTGGAACTCAAGTTGGCACAGTATGAGTGATATGAGACGCAGTCTAAAGGCAGTGAGGGGAAGCAGTGGTCTACCTGCTCTAGCCTGGTGGGAAATTAGAATGAAGTAGAAACATTACACAGGTGAGAGGTCGTGCTACCTTACTTATTGAATCACCCTCATATATTGATATATTTATACATTTCTGAATGTGTCTATAACTCTCCTTTTTGAGGAGTCCTGTATATTACATCCACTATGTACAGATTTATCATCCGGCATCTTTGTCACGATCTGTTCGCAGGGCCGGTTCCAGGACTTCTGACACCCCGGGCGGCATTAGGGGGCGTGGCTTCATACAGGGGGCGTGGTCAGTTACGCCACCTGTACTGTTGTAGGATGTGCGGTGCGCGATGACGTCATCGTGCACCGCACAGCAAAGGTCTAAGCTAAGCGTCTAGTTCCCTTCGTGGAGAGGACCTTTGCTGTGCGGTGCGCGATGACGTCAACGCGCACCGCACATCATTACAGTGAAGGTCCTCTCCAGGAAGGGAAATTAGACGCGTAGCGTCTAGTTTCCCTTCAGAGCGGGCAGCCCACGAAGGGAAACTAGACGCGTAGCATCTAGTTTCCCTTCACAATGGACAGCGGGACAGCGGGCCGCGGCAGCGGGGGGCACCACAGCAGCAGCGGATCTTGCCATGTTGCGGCGCCCTCCGGAAGTCGGCGCCCCGGGCAAAAGTCCTGCTTGCCCGTGGCAAGATCCGCTACTGTCTGTTCGCATGTGCAAATGGATCATGGCAGCGACTAGTCGCACCTGGCTGCGTTTGCACGGTGCTTTCCTATGGAAGTGGGTGTGTACACCAGTTCCTGCGCACAGCTGCGGGTACACTATTCGCCGCAATCAAGTCGTGTTTGCCACGAATAGGCACACAGATGAGCTAGGACTCCTCTGTACAGCACTAGGGAACCCTTGCCGTGCTTTATATAGATATCAATAATCTCAGTAGCATAGAGGCTAGAAGCTGCACCTATGTCACTGTTGCAAGCTGTACTGGCTGTGTGAGCTGCTACGGTGGACTGGTCGGGTGAGCTGCAAACGGTTCCTTTCTGTGGAATAGTCCGGATCTGTTCCATTTAGAGGGCTTTCGTGTTAGCTGCGGTGTCCCCAGGCTAAGAATTACGTCCACCATTTATATAGTTATATGCTGTTACTTGTTTTATTTATTGTGAGTGTATAGTTGGAATAAACACCTTGATTTTATTCTTTGGCAATATTGCACTATGATCTTTCTTTCTATTTGAGATCCATCATCTTCTCCAAACGGCTGTGGCATTATAAGGAACTATTACTGCCTGAAAGGTTCTTCATATATTGAAGCTAAACCGTGGTGTCATCTTTTCCTCCATTGAAGAAGGATAAAAGACTATTAGGATATGTATGTGTTTGCGCTTATTTGAGAAAATATTTTCCTACTTTAAGCTGTACTATTGACAAGCAAGAAAAATAATGCTAATACAGTAGTTTCAAATATAATGTTCTAACACCAAAGAATGAAACATTAAGAACAGCATTTCTGAAAAGGCATTTACTGCATAAAAGTGTATTACTGTATAAGATCTTGCTAGTTAGTTTTTAACTTTTCAAATATAAAACTTTAAAAGTGGTAAAATTTGTTTTTATAATAAAGTATACTTTAATACAAAATGTAACGTGCAACGGTCCTGTAACGCTAACTATATACTAAACAGATCAGTACTGGCAAAATCCTGCGTGCAATGTTTATTTAACATCTGCTCAGACAGTTTAGCAAGTATCATTAATTACCAATTATTTGGAAATGTACTCTGCCATTGTTGCTAGCATCCTTGTCTACAGCCAATACTTTGTGAATTATTCCCAGATCCTGGTTTTCTGGGACATGAATCTCAGCCACAGGAAGTAAAAGCTCAGGAGCATTATCATTCTCATCCAGGACTTTGCAGACAATGGTTGTTGAACTGGAGAATGAGGGGGATCCACCATCTGTCACTAGTACTAATGATGAAGAAATGACAGTAAATGCTCAGTCAGCTTAGCTGTGAGGCACAGTATGTAACCAAGCACTAAAACATAATATAAAGCATTGACTGTAAGCATGCATGCCAAATACATTGTACAACTGGAACACTTCAAATATTGGGCCTAATTTAGATCTGATCGCAGCAGCAAATTTGTTAGCTAATGGGCAAAACCATGTGCACTGCAGGGGGGGCAGATATAACATGTGAGAGAGTTAGATTTGGGTGGGGTGTGTTCAAACTGAAATCTAAATTGCAGTGTAAAAATAAAGTTTGTGCAGTTTCTGAGTAGCTCTGGACTTACTCTGCCACTGCGATCACTTCAGCCTGTATGGTCCCGGAATTGACGTCAGACACCCGCCCTGCAAACGCTTTGACATGCCTGCGTTTTTCCAAACACTCCCAGAGAACGGTCAGTTGACACCCATAAATGCCCTCTTTCTGTCAATCACCTTGCAATCGGCTGTGCGAATGGATTCTTCATAAACCCCATCGCACAGCAACAATCCTCTTTGTACCCGTACAACGTGCCTGTGCATTGCGGTGCATATGCATGCGCAGTTTTGCAGAGTTTTAACCTGATTGCAGCGCTGCAAAAAGTTGCTAGTGAGCGATCAACTCGGAATGACCCCATGGACAGATCACATGGATATCTGTAAGCATTATTCTTGCAGTACCATGCATACACACATGGACGCATTGCTCTGTCCATCGACGGAGAACTGTTTCCGAGAAATGGGTATTTCTGAGTGGCGACCATTCAATCACACAGAATTGATCCATCTCATGTCATGGGCATACTGTATCTAGAGCGTGTAGGCTACCTTCTGTGCTCATTTGTAGTGTGCCCACACACATGGCAACTTTCACACCTAGCATGGGATGGGTCAGGGGTGTATCTAGGGGACTGAGCGCCCCTGGCAAAGTAAGGAACTGGCGCCCCCGCCCCATGGACACAGAGTGGGAGCTGCAGGGAGGGTGAGCAAGCAGGGACACTTAGGGGGCATTTTCACATAGGGTGAGGGAAAGGACACTTAAGGGGAGATGCAATGAGGGGGAGAGTTACAGGGAGGGCGAGGGCAGGGACACTGAGAGGGAGTTACAAGAGGCGGCGAGGGTTGGGACCCTGAGGGGGAGTTACAGGAGGGGGTGAGGGCTGGGATGCTGAGGGGGAGTTACAGGAGGGGGTGAGGGCTGGGATGCTGAGGGGGAGTTACAGGAGGGGGTGAGGGCTGGGATGCTGAGGGGGAGTTACAGGAGGGGGTGAGGGCTGGGATGCTGAGGGGAAGCTACAGAAGGCAGTGAGGGCAGGGATGATGAAGGCAAATATGCTGAGGGGGAATTACAGGTAGGCTGAGGGCAGGGACATTTAGGGGGAGTTATAGGGAGGGTGAGGGTAGGAATACTGAGGGTATATTGACTAAAGTAGACAAAACACACTTATCAGGACCTCTCTAGCTGTGATGACACTACAATTCTCAGCACATCTAGTTGACAAAGTGTGCTGGGACTTGTAGTCTCAACACAGCTGGACAGGCAGTCAGCGATGTAGTTGCCCATATGGCCCTCAGACTTCTCCATACAGAGGGCCACCAGATTACAGTATGTAGTAACCTGTGTGTGATCTGAACTGTCAGGTGACACCATGAAGTGCAGCTACCGCAGGGATCAAACATTGTATAGCTGACACTGTGGCTTGCATTTGGCAGACTGTGTGGGACTGCTGGGAAGGGGATCAGAGGAGGACGAGGAGGTGCTTCCCTATCTACCCATACTCTGAAACTCTACGGATAAATCCGCCATCGTGACTGTGGTCACCCACAGTGCAGATCTAGACACAACTTTATTGCCCCCCCGCACAAAAACAAAACTATTTTTGTGCTGACCCATAATATAGAATATAATGTGCTCTCCCTGCCACCGTCCTGACTTCCTGCATTTTACTTCATCCAGCCCCATGGCATTTCCCTCCTCAAGCAATCCCTGGATCTCCTGGCTTCCCACCTGAGCATTACAGGGGAGGGGAGGGAGGGTTTCGGTGCTGAGAAGACTTGGTACCACTGGTTAAAGGCTGCAAGGTTCCACCCCCCCTTGTTTGGAAGATTTGTCAGTAGATTTCTGAATGTTGAGAGGACTAGTGTGGATAAAACGAGGGAGAGCGAACTGTGCTGGGGTAGGAACTGATTCTCAATAAAGGAAGGGGGGGGGGGTGGACTAGGCCCCACAAGTATAATGGCCCATGTACAAAAATAGGGGATAGCAAAAACCAGAACACCCAGGGGATGCAGGGCCGACCAATTAGTGGGCCATCAGAGAAGGGGGTGTTGGGGTGTAGTCCTCAAAAAGGAGATCCAGAGAAAATGGGTAAGCAGACCCATTGGGGCTTGAAGGGGAGAACAATAATGGTTATAGATGGAGCAGGGAGTCACAGGTAAGGGACACAGAAAGGTGCAGTGTGTTGTGGAGGTGAGACAGGGTAGAGAGCAGCAGGAGCTGGGAAGGATCGTATAACTCAGGGAGCAGCTGACAGATAGCACCTCACCCCACTGCAGGACTGCTTGGCCGGATGAAGCAGAATCACCTCCAAGAGTCACAACGTGGATGGCGGCGGCAGCTCTTCTGAAAACACTGGGCACGGACAAACCTGCAGCTACAGTGTCCAGGAGCCAGTCCGAGCGTGGAGCAAGCGAAGGTACAGTAGGGACCGGTGGTCACATGCAGCGGGTGGGTGGGCAGACGTACTCTAGGTCCTAGTTGGTCACATCCACGGGAGGACCAGGGGCCGTCTCCAGAGCCGCAACAAACGGGGAGATGAATGGAGCCACTGATGCAAAAAGCAGCATTCGCTCTAGTTGATTGGTAGACCACGCCCCCTCTATCTCACCTGAGCATTACAGTCGCTCCTCTCCCTAGCCCCTAGTGGGAAATCCACTACTGCAGTCACGGAGAGTTTTACACTTGAGTCCTGGCTGCCGGAGCATGCGGCATGAGAGCTACTGTTTGATTCTACCCCTTGGCCGCGGGTGGCACCGCCAGGTGGCGCCCCCTTCTCGACTGGCGCCCCTGGTGAGTGCCATCCTGGCCAATGGGTAGATACACCCCTGGGATGGGTATAAGTCCCAACACTAATTGTGACAGCTGTGACCGCGAATGAAAATCAGTTAGCAGGCCGGTCATCCACATGCAGATTGATGGATGTTTGCCATAGATGGGCAGATACTCACATTATCACATTAACAAGCAAACTGCTGTCACCAGAGGGGAATGTGGCCACAGGTGCATCAGACGCAGTATCAGGCCCATAGTGCACCTGCTGATTAGGTTTCTAGTGTGACAAGTGTATTTGTAACTATAAACCAATTGATAAAGCATGTTTTATATACACAGAAGTACAGATGACTCCTCTTACATCTTTACTCTGTGCGCTACAAGTCGCGTTACACATAATGTAATAGGGCGCACAGCCAACTTCTGCTGATTAAAATGATATGCAACATGAGTATATCCTGTGTGTGACTGTATCTGCATACAAAATGCTATGCTACAATGTTTTTGTGGCATTTTGGATGCAGATAGAGCTGCAATTACAAACAGGATATAGGCATGCTGCATATCATTGTAATCAGCAGGCGCTGCTTGTGCATCCTATTACATTACTTTGCATTTAAGACACATTTTTGCAGAAAAACGCAAAAAGACACTCTGCACTACTGAGTCCCACCACGGTATGGCGCGACTTCATGGGCTGTTTAGCGTGACAACAACAAGGATGTAAGAGGACACATCTGTACACCACCATACACATTCAGCTGCAGTGGCAAAGTGGCTATATACTGTATGCCTTTATATGGAAGTAAGGCAAATTGGCAATATACTGTATGCCTTTATACAGAATTTACGGAAAGTGACTATATACTGTATGCCTTTATATGGAAGTAAGGCAAATTGGCAATGTACTGTATACCGTTTTATGGAAATAAGTCAAAGTGGCAATATACTGTATGCCTTTACATTGAAGTAAGGCAAATTGGCAATATACTGTATGCCTTTATATTGAAGTAAGGCAAATTGGCAATATACTGTATGCCTTTATATTGAAGTAAGGCAAATTGGCAATATACTGTATGCCTTTATATTGAAGTAAGGCAAATTGGCAATATACTGTATGCCTTTATATTGAAGTAAGGCAAATTGGCAATATACTGTATGCCTTTATATTGAAGTAAGGCAAATTGGCAATATACTGTATGCCTTTATATTGAAGTAAGGCAAATTGGCAATATACTGTATGCCTTTACATTGAAGTAAGGCAAATTGGCAATATACTGTATGCCTTTATATTGAAGTAAGGCAAATTGGCAATATACTATATGCCTTTATATTGAAGTAAGGCAAATTGGCAATATACTGTATGCCTTTATATTGAAGTAAGGCAAATTGGCAATATACTATATGCCTTTATATTGAAGTAAGGCAAATTGGCAATATACTGTATGCCTTTATATTGAAGTAAGGCAAATTGGCAATATACTGTATGCCTTTATGTGGAAGTAAGGCAAATTTGCAATATCCTGTATGCCTTTTTTATGGAAGAAAGGCAAAGTGGAAATATACTGTATGCCTTTATATTGAAGTAAGACAAAGTGACTATATATTGTATGCCTTTATATGGAAGTAACGCAAAGTTGGCTATATACTGTATGCCTATATATTGAAGTACCGCACATTGGCTATATACTGTATGCCTTTATACTGAAGTAAGGCAAAGTGATAATATACTGTATGTCTTTATATGGAAGTAAGGCAAAATAGTATATACTGCATGTCTTTATATGGAAGGTTTAGAACAATTTTTTCTGCTGTACAAAGATTCTGAGAACATTTGTTTGTTTCAGTTCTAGCTTCTCTACCTGGATCTGCTTCCCTTGTTCTGTATCCTATCTTTCTTTCTGCTTTTATCCTGGATTTTTTTTCTGCCAATCACTATTGCATAAGAACTGACTACAGTATACAGTATCTGACAATTCTAACTGTCTGTGTAGAGATTACAACATAGGGGGAGATGTAGCAAGCCTTGGAGAGAGATAAAGTGGAGAAGTTGCCTAAAGCAACCAATCAGCTCTACTGTCATTTATCTGGCACAGTCTTTGAAATGACAGAAGCTGATTGATTGATTGATTGATTGATTGATTGATTGATTTGGGCAACTTTTCCACTTCATCTCTCTCCTAGGCTTGCTACATTTCCCACATAGCCACAAATGAACCTGCCTTCAAGCATTCTGTTCTCTAGAACTAATGGGCCCTACACACTGGCCGATATTTTGAAAGATATGAACGATCTCGTTCATAAATGAACGAGATCTCGTTCATATCTTTCAGTGTGGAGACTTAAGCGATGAACGATGCGCGTCCCCGCCTGTGCATGCAGGCCAATATGGACGATCTCGTCCATATTTGCCTGCACGTCTATGGAGCCGGGTGACGGGGGGAGTGAAGAAGCTTCACTCCCCCCGTCACTGCCCCCCCCCGCCGCCGGGTCGCTCGTCGGCCGTATCGGCCGTCGGGCACCTCGGCCAGTGAGTAGGGCCCATAAGAAAGTGAATCACCACTAAAATAAATGTCTGTGGGGGAGTGGGGGCGGGGTGTTAGGAGCCTGGATGGGCCTGTAGCTGTGTAGCAGCCATAACCTGCAGCCTTTCATATTATAATACTGTATTGTGAAATGCCTATTGTTTAAAAATAGCTTTCCTACAGTTAGAGCAAATGGTCATTAACAGCTGTACAGGTGGTCAGTAGAGTTCTTACCTTTAATGGTAAAATGATCCTGTTTCTCTCTGTCAAATGTAGCTGCTGAAATTAACTCTCCAGTCTCAGGGTTAATCCTGAAAAGCTCCTGTGCTGGGCCTGGCATGATGTGATAAGTAAGCATAGAGTTGATTCCTGAAAAAGAAAACAATACACATGCAAGTTGTCCTGCGGCAAACTGTAGTTTCTGGATATTACAATTTATCTGTGGTGGAGAAGTTGCAGAAAAGCACATAGAAATCTTATAGGCCCTACACACATGCCGATTTGTTTGAAAGATATGAACAATCTCGTTCATAAATGAATGAGAACTCGTTCATATCTTTCAGTGTGGAGGCCCCGCGCTCATTCATCGCTGGTGCCCCGTCGTCTGTGCATGCAGGCCAATATGGACGATCTCGTCCATATTTGCCTGCACTTCGATGGAGCCGCGTGACGGGGGGAGTGAAGAAACTTCACTCCCCCGTCACTGCCCCCCCCCCCCGCCGCCGGGTCGCCCGTATCGGCCGTCGGGCACCTCGGTGGCGGATCGGCATGTCTTTAGGGCCCATTAGGGGCTAATGTATAAAGCAGTGAAAAGAGTGGGCCAGTGGAGAAGTTGTCAATAGCAACCAATCAGCTTTGAGGTAGCACTTGTCCATTATACGGTATAAAATGATAGGTAGAAGCTGATTGGTTCTATTTTGTTTACTTAATAGATGCTTTCTAAATTAATCTATGGTTTAATATAAAAAAATTTTTTTTTAATTATTTCAGGAAGAGACCTGATTGGTCCTACTTTTGAGAAGGACTATTTTTTTTTTCTTTCGTCTTATTCCCGCAATTTACGTAGTTTCAAAATAATATTTGAATACATATCTAATAAACATTATTGTTTTAATATATCTTAATATTAAAGCATGCATCTAAAAAGAGGTTTCTTTGTTTTTGCGCTCTTGGAAAAACTCTTCCATTGTGGGCCTGTTGCCAAGTTTGTGGCTACAAATGAAATAATGCTGCCAACCTGAATACAGTAAACCTTATCTACAACAGCCACATTCTCTTGGAAACATTATGCAAATTGACTTGCTCAATAATTACAACTAATTATAAGATGAACAGACTTGATTATTCAGGCCGTATTAAAACTTTAACAATGTTTATAGCGCAAATAAATTAATTTTAATTGGCTACATAATTATCATACATGTTTATTAAAAACCTGGTAATAAAAAATGCTGACCACATTTATTTTGTTTTCTACAGAGGATGAAACGGACATTGCGCTATATTAAAAAAACTGCAATTTTTCCTCACATACAACAATTCACAGGATGACCAATTAACATAAATATAAATATTTTTATTTAAATGGCCTTTTCTATAGAAGTCCCCCTTGTTTACTCTGCCATCCCATTTTTTGTCAGTCGGGCAAATATATGGTTGCATATCTGATGTGCAGATGACCTCTGTGTTTGGATCAGCAAAGGAGTCTACTTGTTCTTGATTTGAGACTTATCCCTAATGACTTATATTTGCAATATTTGTAGATAAAAGATAATATTAATGTGTTATTTGAGTTGTGATCAGTTTTTTTTGGACAACATCGGAAATGTTCATGATACAATTGTGATCTTGTGGGATGGTTTGCTTTTGGGTATATGGTTCAAAATTTGAGCTTGAGCAGGACACATTCAAATAAAGGACACGTGTTGCCTGGTCAAACCTAAATGTACACAAATAATAGTATTTTCAAATATCAACAGATAAGATTATTCTGTTCAGGGTTGGAACAGTGGGGGACACGTACTAAGCAGTGATAAAAGTGGAGAAATGAGCCAGTGGAGAAGTTGCCCATGGCAACCAATCATCTGCTCTGTATATTTTTAAAGTATGCAAATATAAATGTTATGTCAATGGTGATTGGTTACCATAGGCAACTTTTCCGCTGGCTCACTTCTCCGCTTTTTTCACTGCTTAGTACATGTCCCCCAGTGTCACAATTACTATACTGTACAATAAAGCAATCAAACATGATTGGTCCCGCTCTAAAGGCACAATTTCTAATGATTTTATTTAGGAACAGTGTTCTAGGGGATTGAGTTCGGGTGACCAGCATTTGGGATCCCGGCTGTCACCATACTGCCACCGGGATACCGATGCCGACTGTCGGTCTCTGAATAGTCCGGTATCCTGGCGTTGGTATAGTTACCATCGTTCTCCCGACCGCCGGTCACATAACTACATCCCGTTCCAGGATGCTTCCTCCTGTAATTTCCCTCTGTCTAATACAGTTCAGACCGTCCCTCCACAGTGACTGTGTGCTAAACCAGCCTCCTCTCAGAGAATGTGTGCTAAGTAATATCACAACATAATTGTTAAGTGAATTTTCTACATACTTATCTACATTGAGGGGTATATGCAATTGCGGTCGAATTCCTGAAAATGTCGAAAAACGGGACATTTTCGCCCAAAAAAAAATCGACAATGCAATTCAGTACTTTTCGTCAAAAAAACGGCCATTCCAAATTCGACTTTTTTAAATTCGACATTTGTCAAATTCGACATTTGTCAAATTCGACATTTCTGCAATGGCACAAATGTGGCATTTTGACAAAAGTATATTCAATTGAAGATTGTAAATTCGACAACAGTGCTTTTAGACAGTAAATTCGTAATTTTCAATCCGCCACACTGTGCTGGCGGAATCTAATAAAAAAATGTAAAAACATGTTTTTTTTGTGTTTTTTTTTTTATTGGTAATAGCATATCTATTTATATTAGAAGGGATTAGGTACTTGGTTTGTCTATTTAGGAGGCACAAGTATTATTTATATATTTTTAAAAATATATATATATATTTTTTTAATGGAATGGGGTAAAAATCAGAAAAAAAAAATGCGTGGGGTCCCCCCTCCTAAGCATAACCAGCCTCGGGCTCTTTGAGCTGGTCCTGGTTGCCAAAATACGGGAAAAAAATGACAGGGGATCCCCAGTATTTTAACAACCAGCACCGGGCTCTGCGCCTGGTCCTGGTGCAAAAAATACGGGGGACAAAAAGAGTAGGGGTCCTCCGTATTTTTTTACCAGCACCGGGCTCCACTAGCTGGACAGATAATGCCACAGCCGGGGGTCACTTTTATACAGCGCCCTGTGGCCGTGGCATTAAATACCCAACTAGTCACCCCTGGCTGGGGTACCCTGGAGGAGTGGGGACCCCTTCAATCAAGGGGTCCCCCCCCCAAGCCACCCAAGGGCCAGGGGTGAAGCCCGAGGCTGTCCCCCCCATCCATGGGCTGCGGATGGGGGGCTGATAGCCTTGTTGAAAATGTATGAATATTGGTTTTTGCAGAAGAACTACAAGTCCCAGCAAGCCTCCCCCGCAAGCCGGTACTTGGAGAACCACAAGTACCAGCATGTGGGGGGGAAACGGGCCCGATGGTACCTGTAGTTCTACTGCAAAAAAAATACCCACATAAAAACAGGACACAGACACCGTGAAAGTATAACTTTATTACATACATGCCAACACACATACATACCTATGTTGACACGCCGACTCTGGCCACGTCTCCAATGTCGACGTCCGGGGTACCTGAAAATAAAATTATACTCACCTGATCCAGTGTTCAGTTCTTTTATTGTAATCCACGTACTTGGCAAAACAAAAAAACGCATTTACCCGAACCAGACGGATTGAAAGGGGTCCCATGTTTACACATGGGACCCCTTTCCCCGAATGCAGAGACCCCCCGTGACTCCTGTCACAGAAGGTCCCTTCAGCCAATCAGGAAGCGCCACTTCGTGGCACTACCCACAGCCCCAAACACTAACCCCCCCCCCCAAATACCAGGACCTGACAGATCTCTGTGCAGTTCATGCACTGCACCACCCTTGCACTTAATAGCTGTATGAGCCCCTCCTATTGGGTCACAGCACACACTCCTCTGATCCTTAGCCTTAGTCAGGTGACTTAAGAGTGCATGCTGAACCTCGGTTGACAGAGCTCAACATTATTAGTTGATGAGTACAGGATGGTGCAGTGCATGTAACACCGCAGTCAAGAGCGTGGCTACCATAGGTGCAAAGACTGCAGTTGTTATGGGGCCCAGAACTGAGAGGGGAGAGCTAAGAGCTCCTTCAAAATGTTGCTATGGGACCCATAAAGTTCTAGCTACACCCCTGACCCCAGATGAACTGTAGCAGACTGGCGGGTCTGTGGGAGGGACCAGTCACTAGAAAGTAGAACCGATCAATTAGTGTTGAATGAACAGAATACATACCATTTACCAGCGGACGGGATGTCGGCTGTCAACATCCCAACTGCCGGCAGCGAGGAGAGCGCTAGGAGTCCCCTTGCAGGCTCACTGCGCTCGGCACGCTACAGGCCCGGTGGCTCGCTGCGCTCACCACAGGATTTATTCCCACTCTATGAGTGTCGTCAACACCCACGAGTGGGAATAGCCCTGGTGGGTCAGTAATCCGTCTGTCGGTATTGCCGGCCTTCGAGATTTTGGCGTTGTTATCCTGAAGGATCCCAACAGCTGTCACTTTAACTGCAACCCGAATAAACAATAGACCTTGCTGGCATTGAAAAATGTGTGTGTGTGTGTGTGTGGGGGGGGCGGGGGGAAGGGTCTTCATGTCAAGGTGCCATCAGGTTACCACATAATCCGACCCTGTTTGCGAAAATGTAAGCACAATTCTTACAAAAAAGCAGGTGCAAATTTAATGGACCATAGGCAAATGGAGGGGGGTTTCCATTTGGCTAGAAACTCCCCATCCCCACAGCCTGGCTAGCGAATCTGAGAGACATGCTGCATGATCCAGCATGCCCGGCTGATCGATATTTGCGGATCGGTAGCCCGCATACACGCTGCAATTATCAGGCGGCCGCGGATTGGCCAGATAATTGTAGCACGCATGCCCAGCAAAACAATTTACAATAAGCTACATTTCACTAACATATTGACAAAATACTGCTGATAAAATAGTAATATGTGGCCAATGCATGCTTGTTTAACATTACCTTAAATCCAAAAAACACTGTTTGGAACTAACTATCACCTCACTTTGCCACAAACAAAAATGACACAGATATTGTAATTTGTAACCAATAATTATATGCGGCATAAATTTTTTTAAATCGTAATTTTATTTTCAATGATTATTCTCAAACCCTGTGAAGTGCTAAAACTGAGCTTTGCCATCAGTGTAATTACACATTTATTGACTGATAGCATCAAACAGTGCTGGCTGTCCGAAAAAGATCTTGATAATAATATTATATTAGTTTTCTTTATAATTGCTAAGATATTAATTATGTTTGTCTTAATACAAGTTAATTATTCAGATATAGTACTGTAGTTATACCTGTTAAGATAATTGGTTCATAAACCAACTAAATACAGTATATGATGTTAAAATGAATGAGTTAATTAAGACATAAATAGGCAAATAAAATCTTATACTCAAGCTTATAGTACAATTATGTACGTTGCAAATGTCTAAAATATGTGTGTTATAATATACAGTAAATTATAATGCAAGCAGTGATAATGGCACATAGTAAAACACAACCATGTTTGCACTGCACTGCTTGTTGTAAAAAGACCCAACTGTGCTTTAAGCAGTGTTTTTACATCTCATAAGTGTTATTAATTAGAATTACTGTGAGGTTCCTGTTTTATAGTTAGTGGTTTGGTTTCACAGAAATGTATTTTTTGGAGAAGTGTATTGTAAGACTGGACAACAGTGCCACTGTGTGGACAAAAATAATATAGCCACAACAATGCAAAGGAATCCAGTTTTCTTAATTACTGTAACATAAAATTTGCCTTGTTCAATTATGATCAATGTAAAAATAATTTCATCTACCAAACAACATTATTTTTTAATTCATATAATATTTACAGTGAGTTTAGTGATAGGTGAATAATGAGTGGTGACATAAGCAAAAAGTAATGAAAATGCAGACATTTCAGATTGCAATGAGTGAATGTCTATCCAGAACCATCCAACCCCCAAAATGTGACATTATGATGTAGTGAAAACCGGGAAGGGCCAACAGGGCCAGAAAGAGCTGAGCTGAGCACTAAGAACATCCAAGCATCTTTGTGATGGCTCTCTAGGCTGCAGGGTTCCACCCTAACCATCCTTCATATCAAATACATGGGTCACAGGGTAGAGAAAGAGCTGCTAGGCCCTGGGTGGTGGTACCACTTGCACCCCCTTAGATATGGACCTGTTTCCATCAGTACATTTCTTAGCTGTTACTTATGCACAGAGTTGTTGAGATTTGTGGACTCTGAAGAAAAAAAAACGTCTTGTCCAGTTGCAGTGTAGTTGTGAAAGTGAAGAGCTCATGAAATTACAGTGACTATATATAATAAGATTATAGTGATCGTGATAATCAAAGCATATATCTGGTCATGTCAGCTTATACAGCCTATAAAAGGGGCAGACTAGTTGGGCCAAGTGGTTCTTATCTGCCGTCACATTCATGTTTCTATGTTTATACATGGCACTGTCAAAAAAGTACATATGTGCACGTGCAGCTCCGATTGCTCAGTAACTTGTACAGGGTAAGCAGCAATGCATTTGCCAGTGGGGAGGGAGATAAAGGCAGTCCCTGAGTATCCTTATCCAGCTCATTACAAATGAATTGTTGTCAGGAACGTGACTGTTTTGTGCAGTGCATAGTAGATCTGGTGACATAGCCTCACACAAGGAAATAACACGAGACAACTTATTCTGGTAATGAGCCACACATTTAGATGCATCTACAGAAATTTGCACGCACTCACTGGCACACACAAACCAATAAGGCAAAAACGTCAGTGCTCTCCAGTAGTTCTCCAACACCTACAACCTTCCACACAAGCACTAATAAGAGTCATACTTTAAATAAGAGTCAGACTATAAGTCAAATTCCAGCCATAATTTGTTGCCAGAAATTGTCCTGGGGAAAATGTTTAGGGTGGCAGTAATAACATGGTAATGGTTATGTATGCATTATGTGCACAAATGGATAGTTGGGATCACCTAGCAACAAAGCTCGGTTACACCGTCATCCCTAATCCGATATATGTAAAGTCATTATACTAGTTTCCTTTGGGATAAAATAACACCTGACAAACAACATGGCAGTTCCAAAAATAAAATAATAACATACTAATTACACATCAGCGTTGTTGGATTTGCTGACAGTGGTGAACATGGTGTTCATTGTAACTGTTCTAGGACTAAAGATATGTCTGATTACAGTTGTTAAGTATAAACTGTAATTTCCCACCGGCTACTGTACAGTACACTCATTTTTTTTTTTTTTATAACACCAAACCATTGTTGTCAGCCATCACTGCTGCAGTAATAGGCAGAATGAAAAGTACAGTAGGAATCATCCTAGAGCACTGTCCATAAACCTGCACTTATCAAAAAGATAGCTCTAGAAATGATGATCTTAAAGTTTGTGGAATGTGTCCTATCAGGAACTGATTATTTGTGCTGAAAACCCTAACATTTAGCTCCATATCCTCCAGTCACTGTGTGGTGTGGTGCAGCCTGCCACTCCCATAGAGACTGACAGTTCATGTGCAGAGAGGGAAACAGGATCCCACATAGCAGAGTGAATAATAATATGAAAGCAGATTTTTATTAAATAGATGTTGTGCCATGACTTGCAAATTTTGAGCCAAAGCTCACAGGATTGTGGCAAACAGAGTTTGTGGGGCTTCACATATACTTGCAACTATGTATCTGTGCTCATGCCATTCCACAGATTTGTTGTTTTTGTACAAAGTTTTTAGAACAGTTTCATCAAAGACCTGAGTGGACAGAGCACGCCAAGCTCAGAGGGTAAGAATGCCAGGAAGTGTGTGACAAATGAGGTGGCATGGATCACATTACTGTTCTTAAACTTTGGTACTCTCTGTGTCTTTAAACATGTTTTGAACTGCACAAAAGTACACTCTACAGCCGTGATTCCCTACCTCGGTCCTCAAGGAACAATAACTGTCCAGGTTTTACTGATATCCATGCTTGAACACAGATGGTTAAATCAAAATAACTGTGGTACTAATTAAGTGTGTACAAGTATGGCTATCCTTAAAACCTGGACTGTTAGTGTGCCTTGAGGACGTAGTTGGGAAGCTTTATTGTTTTCATTTGCAGAGTACATCAATTGCATTTATAGGGTGGAATTCAATTGTTTGAAAAGTCGGTTGGGTGTCTGTTTTTTCCTGTCTGACTTTTCAAACAATTGAATGCCCCCCATAGTGTTGAATTTAAGAATCCCTATAACAACCGTACTCCCTCCCACAGTCTTCATTATAGATTGCATAAGAAAACTGAGGTACTGTACCTGAATCACTGTCCTCTGCTTCCAATGTCATGATATGTTGCCCAGGCTCTTGGTTCTCAGGAACTGCAGTTTCATACAACATTTGCTTAAATATTGGTGTAGCATCATTTACATCGATGACTCTGACTGTCAAGGTCTGCGTTGCTGAGAGAACTGGAGTCCCGTTGTCTGTGGCCAATATGGTCAAAATATAAATTTCCTGAATCTCCCGGTCTACTATAGACGATAAGGTTATCCATCCTGAAGAATTCAAGTACATAAAAAATATCGCATAAATGTGTTAATTGTCATTTGTTGCACAACCTGAGAAAGTAAAAATGTATGGGAGCAAAGATTATTTTCCTTATAAACCTATAGATTACATACAAGTAGCACCTGATTCAGAGGTGTCGGCAATGTCAATGTCAGACGCAGTAAAGTGATTTTCTGCTAACGTGCATCTAAGTTGCACTGCGCGCGCGTTTTGGTGGTGTCCACTCAGGGTCACAGCTGCCATTTTAGATGTACACGCGGTGAAGTGTATATAAAATGTAGTGGGTGTTCCTGGGCTGTGACTGGGAGGTGACTTAGCACACACGCAGAGACGGTCCATCATATGGGCATGGTAGGGGAGTGTTGGTGAAAGTGGGACAGTACACAGATACTACACTGCTCACACAGGAGGACACACTCAGATGGTGCTGGGCCACTTCATTTGGAATTGGGGCTTTCCGGGACAATTCCATTTTAAATGACACTGTGTAATACAGCTACACTTTGTATTGTATGCAAGCCAACACCTATGGTACTCACTGACTGGTGGAGCTAGCAATGATAATATATTGCAAATGCAATGTGTATTTTTAACCTGCAATATTGTATATGACAGTGGTATGTGACTGTGGTTATTGTCAAGAGTAGGGATTTCTAGAGTTAAAGGGATTGCTATGTGGAGTTTAGAGAGTCATTTGTGCAAAACGTGTGTCAGCTGTTGCTACAATTCCTTTCACTAACGTGATATTTATATTATCAAACATGGATCTTCACCAATGTTTATCGATATTTTCACGTCTTGACAATTTTCTATTCTTCTATGTTCTATCTAGTACTGAGATTATTTTAGTTCAAACACTGGGGTCTATGTACAAAAGCCTTGGAGAGAGATAAAGTAGATAGAGATAAAGTACCAGCCAATCAGCTCCCAACTATCATTTTTTTCAAACACAGTCTGTAACATGGCAGTTAGGAGCTGATTGGCTGGTACAGTACTTTAACTCCAACCACTGTCTCTCCAAGGCTTAGTGGATAGATTCCTTAGTACATAGACCCCTCTGTTCCTGTTTTATTGCAATTTGAAGTAATTGTGTAAAGGCTACTTTCCTACATTTGTAGCTGCTACTCTTTGTTATTCTTTTTATAGTTCAAAGGGCGCCAGTAATTTTTCTATATTTAGTAGAAAAATACCATACACAAACATTGTGTGGCTAATACTAGCTGAGGATAAAAGACTAGAGGTGTTGGGGTGAGGGTTCCTGAATCAATCTCTGGTGGACGGAAGACCGGGCCCTTGCCCTGAGGCCCATACATATTCAGGAGGAGGCTGTGTCGGTATGTAACAGAGAGACTGTGAGAGGGAAGTCGCCACATGGGCATCACTTGTACTCCGCCCACACAAAATATGTGCACCAAAAGGGGTCTTACACTTGTATACATAAGACATAAACATCCAGAGCAAAGTATGCTCTCTGCATAGGAAGTACAGCTTTGCTGACATTGACAAACACTATAAAAGCCCCCAGACAAACAAAAGTATTGTTATAGTATTTTTACAATAGACAACACTTAAATAGTAAACAGTACTTATACGGGTACCACCCACTTGTCATTTTGGATTAAGGATGACTAGGAAGGTAAGTGCCCTCCTGCCTGTTTTGGGGCTGATGCAGAGTTGTGAGAAAAATAGGTGTGTGTTACACATAAGAAACGTACTCTGATAAATAGCATAATGTAGAACTGTGTCATTTCCTGCTGCATACACCTCTGTATCAGTAGCATATGTCTCTGGTGTACCACTAGTCATCATCATCACATGAGCTTGCCCCATACTAGATGAAATAGATACTTTGCCTACATGAGGACAACCTGTCAGAACCCTGTGCTGACTCTCCAATCATAACTGTAGATGCAGTTGGAAGGTTGGAATTTGTATTCTCGTATCTGTGAGTGCTAACTTTCTGAGCATGTGCAGTGAGAATGTGTGCCATATATGCAATGCAAACAGGTGTTCCGCATCAGCCTGTTTGTCTGTATGTTGGATATCCTGGGTATGAGTACCCCAGGCCACAGGGTAGGAGCTCCCCCACTGTCTGGCATTTCTCTTCCCTTAATATAAATGTATTCAACCAGTAAAATACTGTACAGTCAGAAAACAGGTTGGTAAACCGTGATACTGCCTAGCCATTCACACCACATCTAGTATCATTATTTGATTATAATACTGTATTTCCATAAATTAAACCCAGATGTGTTAAGTTTTACCATAGCCAAGGCTTGGTCTTGGCAGATGTAGGATCAGTTATAAGTGGGAACATGGATCATCTTAAAAACTGTCTTCAAAAACACATTTTCCTTTTTCAACTACCAATTTGCAAGTGTATTCACTGCCATATTCCTTTCCAAAGAAAATGATCTCTCTTGAAAAATTAAGTATAATACCTGTTGCTTCGTCCAGCAAAAAAACTTCCTTTGTATTCCCATCCATGATTTGAAATGTTATTTTTCCATTCCTTCCCTCATCCGGATCCTTAGCCACTACACGATGGACGGGTGAGCCAATTTCTGCATCCTCCATTACCGAAGCATCAGGCAGTGATAGAAAACTTGGACTGTTGTCGTTGACGTCTTGAAGGATAATCCGAGCAGTCAGTGAACAGTGTCGGCGATGTGTTATGTTAGCTGCCTGGTCAGTTGCAATCACTGTCAGAGTAAATGATTCTACTGTTTCTCTGTCCAGCTCTTTGTCTGTAGTCAAGAATCCATCCCATTCATGAATTAAAAAAGTATTTTCATTTGTACCATCTGTATTTAATGAATATTTAATCTTGCTGTTTGCTATATTCCCATCTCCATCTTTGGCCTTAAATGTATACAAGACAGTCCCAATAGGTACATTTTCTTCAATGCCTATGACAACAATGTGGTCAAGAAAAACAGGATAGTGATCATTTCCATCTTCTACCTCAATCTTTAGGATGATAGAGTGGTTTTGAGGACGTCGCTCATTATAGTCTTGTATACTGAGGTGTAACATGTATTGGGTGTTTGTTTCATAATCTAGTGGCCTGGATAGGTATATATCTCCAGTAGAACTGTCAATGGCAAAATGGCTGCTGTGCTCTTCTTCAGATATGCGGTAATGGAGATTCGTACTGGACAACAACCTATCTCCATGTGACTTCACTGAGCCAATCACTTGTGCAGGTTTCACTTCCTCTGGAACCTTCAAGGTCTTTACTTCTATATTGTCTTTAAGTTTCTCTTTAAAAGTTGAAATGACCTAAAAACAAATGCATCACATTATAACTTATAATGGAATTATTCAAATATTAATGCTACATCAACATCATACATTTAGAATTGTATTTAGCCCTGTAGCACACCATTCTCAGCTGATAAAACCCCATGTAACATAACACCTGTGACACATTAGTTGGGGGCATTTTGCCAGAGGATTTAAGCAGAGAATGTACAAAAGGAGCACATTTTTACACTACTGATAGGGCAGGCCTGCCCAGATCAGGACATTCCATATGGATTATGTGCATACAGGAATAATGCTCATTATGAATCACCTGAGGCACTATAGACATACCTCCCAACTTCGTTGTCTTCTAAAAGAAGGCACAGCCTCGGAGGGTATGGGCATGGTCTCATTTGAAGGGCGTGCCCAGCGCTCTCCGAGCAGTTGGGCAGCCTCCAACTCCCCTCCCCATTGTCTGCTTTGCAGAGCAGAGCAGCAGGTGATCAAAGTAAAAAGCACTCTATGGGGCATATTTACCAATGTGCAGGTTTTTTAGAAGTGGAGATGTTGCCCATAGAAACCAATCCGATTCTAGCTATTATATTCTTGAAGCAGCTAGATAAATGTTAAGTAGAATCTGATTGGTTGCTATAGGCAACATCTCCTCTTCAAAAAAAATGCACCTTAGTAAATATACCCCTCTATCTGGAAGATTGTTTGTTATAAAGAGTTAGTTTACTGTGGACCCAATGACTGCATCCCGTTATGAAAGGTTCTCTTTGATATATAATGAAGGCAAGCTCTCTGCACTTTCTATTGGAAAACAAGGCCTCTGGGAGCTTTGTTAACTGTCTATAGGAAAATTCACCTTACCAGATCCCACTCCGACAATGCCAGCATGTTTCCTCCGCTAAGTTGTATCTTTTCATAAATACTGCCCCATGTGTGGCTAAATATTTAGGGGAAAAGATAAATCATACCGTGTGCAACTATTTAGAGTTCATTATTCTTTTAATGCAAATCTTAAATGATGTCTAATAAAAACATTCTATTTCTCACTTCTATACAATTTACACCGCAATAGCTCATTTCTTCTCATTTGTGTTATTGTTATGTTAATAAAAATGTAAGTTGTGTAACTGCTGTATACTGTATTGTGCTGCTTGCTCTGTACAGCATTGCAGGAGATGCTGCCATCTCATATACTTGTCATAATTATAAGAAAAACTATTTAAAACTAACTATAAATCTAGGTTAATTTTGCCTTTGACTGAGTGTGTTTTGACTGATTAAAGTGTAAAACTGCAATTTTTCAATGATAATGATAATGGTTACATAAATGATATATAACCACATAAATAACTATGTGTTACTTTCGCTGTTTCAATAAAAAGTGACATTGAGTTTGATGCCTCAGCAGCGTCTGTGTCCTGTCATCCTTTAAGAGAAGTGAAGAATAAAAGCTGTCAGCAGACAACCACTTGCAGTCACGCAGCAAGGTCATCTTAATCCTGCCACATTGGCTTTATGCAGGCATCTCATTGATACTCTGTATGAGGCTATGAGCAGCTATTAGGCAAATGATATGCATTTCCCTGCATGATACTAACCTAAGTGGCATGGCAACAATACAGTGTGCTGTGTCTCTATGGTAGTCTATTTTGTAACAAACATAACATATTTAGGCTCTGTTACAAATTCAGTTTATTGATCTCTGCCAAATAAGTCAACAGCTTCCCCTTTGCACAATTCATTTCTTGCTATTTATTAAATCCCACAATGTTAATTTAATACACTGAGGAAGTTACACTGCAACAAATAAATGACCTCTATGCCTTAGGAGTAAAGCATTATAAACATAGATGGATCACCGAGAAGATGAATATGTTTTATACAACACGATTGGGTCACAGAGTGGCATAGTGGCACAGTGGTTAGCAGTACTGACCCATAGCACTGAGATATTGGCTTCCATTCTCTCCAAGACCCTAACTGTGTGAAGTTTTCATGTTCTCCCTGTGCTTGCATGGGTTTCCTCCAGGTACTGTGTATGTGTGTGTTTGTGCATTTATGTGTGCGTGCTTATCTGTGCATGTTATAGGGAATATAGGGGGGAATTCAGACTTGATCGCAGATGTGCTAAATTTGGCTTGCGGTCATTAGGTCGACAAGACTTAGGCCGACAGTCATTAGGTCGACCACTATTGGCCGACATGCAGTAGGTCGACATGGTCACTATGTCGACATGGTCATTAGGTCGACATGTAATAGGTCAACATGGAAAAGGGTAGACATGAGTTTTTAAAAAAAAAATTATAATTATGAACTCTTTCATACTTTACGATCCACGTGGACTACGATTGGGAATAGTAACCTGTGCCGCGCGCAGCGGTAGTAGAGCGAGGCACCTTGCCGAAGCATGGCGAGCAAAGCGAGCCATGCGAGGGGACACGGTGCACTAAATGGGGTTCCCCATCACTTTACGAAGAGAACGACACCAACAAAAGTAAAAAAACTCATGTCCACTTAGTACATGTCGACCTAATGACCATGTCGACCTAGTGCATGTCGAACATTGACCTAATGACTGTCGACCTAAGTCTTGTCGGCGGCAATACTTTTGTACCTGAAGAGTAGCACCCTACCAGCGCAACTCTTGCGCGCTGGCAGGGAGCTACCCATCGCTCTCTGGGTCACGCTGCCGCGGCCCGCCCCCTGCACAGTCTAGGCACACCTGCGTTGCTTGGACCGCACCCCAAAAACGGCGGCCCAACGCCACCGGTCCGCCCCCTCCCATCCAGCGAACGCCTCTGCCTGTCAATCAGGCAGAGGTGATCGCTGGGCTGAGATGCCGATCGCATCTCTGGCATGCGCAGTTCAGACCTGATCGCCTGCTGTGCGAAAACGCACAGCAGCAATCAGGTCTGAATTAGCCCCATAGACTGTAAGCGCCATTGGGTCAGGTGTGAAAGACCAATTGTTCTCTGAAAAGCAATGCAGAATAATAAGAATTTACTTACCGATAATTCTATTTCTCATAGTCCGTAGTGGATGCTGGGACTCCGTCAGGACCATGGGGAATAGCGGGCTCCGCAGGAGACAGGGCACATCTAAAAAAGCTTTTAGGTCACATGGTGCGTACTGGCTCCTCCCCCTATGACCCTCCTCCAAGCCTCAGTTAGGTACTGTGCCCGGACGAGCGTACACAATAAGGAAGGATCTTGAATCCCGGGTAAGACTCATACCAGCCACACCAATCACACCGTACAACTTGTGATCTGAACCCAGTTAACAGTATGATAACACAAACGAAGTAGCCTCTGAACAGATGGCTCACAACAACAGTAATAACCCGATTTTTGTAACAATAACTATGTACAAGCATTGCAGACAATCCGCACTTGGGATGGGCGCCCAGCATCCACTACGGACTATGAGAAATAGAATTATCGGTAAGTAAATTCTTATTTTCTCTAACGTCCTAGTGGATGCTGGGACTCCGTCACGACCATGGGGATTATACCAAAGCTCCCAAACGGGCGGGAGAGTGCGGATGACTCTGCAGCACCGAATGAGAGAACTCCAGGTCCTCTTTAGCCAGAGTATCAAATTTGTAAAATTTTACAAACGTGTTCTCCCCTGACCACGTAGCTGCTCGGCAAAGTTGTAATGCCGAGACTCCTCGGGCAGCCGCCCAGGATGAGCCCACTTTCCTTGTGGAATGGGCCTTTACAGATTTAGGCTGTGGCAGGCCTGCCACAGAATGTGCAAGTTGGATTGTACTACATATCCAACGTGCAATCGTCTGTTTAGACGCAGGAGCACCCAACTTGTTGGGTGCATACAATGTAAACAACGAGTCAGATTTTCTGACTCCAGCTGTCCTTGAAATATATATTTTTAATGCTCTGACAACGTCCAGTAACTTGGAGTCCTCCAAGTCGCTAGTAGCCGCAGGCACCACAATAGGCTGGTTCAAGTGAAATGCCGAAACCACCTTAGGGAGAAATTGAGGACGTGTCCTCAATTCTGCCCTGTCCGAATGGAATATCAGATATGGGCTTTTGTATGACAAAGCTGCCAACTCCGAAACTCTCCTGGCTGAAGCCAGGGCCAACAGCATGGTTACCTTCCATGTAAGGTATTTTAAATCTACCGATTTTAAAGGCTCAAACCAATGAGATTTGAGAAAATTTAGAACCACGTTCAAATCCCACGGTGCCACTGGAGGCACTATTGGGGGTTGTATATGTAGTACACCTTTGACAAAAGTTTGTACTTCAGGCACTGACGCCAATTCCTTCTGGAAGAAAATTGATAAGGCCGAAATTTGAACTTTAATGGACCCCAATTTGAGGCCCATAGACAATCCTGCTTGCAGGAAATGTAAGAATCGACCCAATTGAAATTCTTCCGTTGGAGCCTTCTTGGCCTCACACCACGCAACATATTTTCTCCAAATGCGGTGATAATGTTGTGCGGTCACTTCTTTCCTGGCTTTAATTAAAGTAGGAATAACTTCCTCAGGAATGCCCTTCTCTTTTAGAATCCGGCGTTCAACCGCCATGCCGTCAAACGCAGCCGCGGTAAGTCTTGGAACATACAAGGTCCCTGCTGAAGCAGATCCCTTCTTAAAGGTAGAGGCCACGGATCCTCCGTGAGCATCTCTTGAAGTTCCGGATACCAAGTTCTTCTTGGCCAGTCCGGAGCTACCAGTATTGTTCTTACTCCTCTTTTCCGTATAATTCTCAGTACCTTTGGTATGAGAGGCAGAGGAGGGAACACATACACTGACTGGTACACCCACGGTGTTCCCAGAGCGTCCACAGCTATTGCCTGAGGGTCTCTTGACCTGGCGCAATACCTGTCCAATTTTTTGTTGAGGCGAGACGCCATCATGTCCACCTTTGGTTTTTCCCAACGGTTCACAATCATGTGGAAAACTTCTGGATGAAGTCCCCACTCTCCCGGGTGAAGGTCGTGTCTGCTGAGGAAATCTGCTTCCCAGTTGTCCACTCCCGGGATGAACACTGCTGACAGTGCTACGACATGATTCTCCGCCCAGCGCAGAATCCTTGCAGCTTCTGCCATTGCACTCCTGCTTCTCGTGCCGCCTTGTCGGTTTACGTGGGCGACTGCCGTGATGTTGTCGGACTGGATCAACACCGGCTGACCCTGAAGCAGCGATTTTGCCAGGCTTAGAGCATTGTAGATCGCTCTTAGCTCCAGTATATTTATGTGAAGAGACGTCTCCAGGTTTGACCACACGCCCTGGAAGTTTCTTCCCTTTGTGACTGCTCCCCAACCTCGTAGGCTGGCATCCGTAGTCACCAGGACCCAGTCCTGTATGCCGAATCTGCGGCCCACTAACAGATGGGCAGTCTGCAACCACCACAGGAGAGACAACCTTGTTCTCGGTGACAGTGTTATCCGCTGATGCATGTGCAGATGCGATCCGGACCATTTGTCCAGCAGATCCCACTGAAATGTTCGTGCATGGAATCTGCCGAATGGAATCGCTTCGTACGAAGCCACCATCTTTCCCAGGACTCTTGTGCATTGATGTACTGACACAGTTCCTGGTTTTAGGAGGTTCTTGACAAGTTCGGATAACTCCCTTGCTTTCTCTTCCGGGAGAAATACCTTTTTCTGAACCGTGTCCAGAATCATGCCCAGGAACAGCAGATGTGTTGTCGGGGTCAATTGAGATTTTGGAAGATTTAGAATCCACCCGTGTTGCTGAAGCACTACTTGTGTTAGCGCTACACCGACTTCCAGCTGTTCTCTGGACTTTGCCCTTATCAGGAGATCGTCCAAGTAAGGGATAATTAATACGCCTTTTCTTCGTAGAAGAACCATCATTTCGGTCATTACCTTGGTAAAGACCCGAGGGGCCGTGGACAACCCAAACGGCAGCGTTTGAAACTGATAATGACAGTCTTGTATCACGAACCTGAGATACCCTTGGTGTGAGGGGTAAATCGGGACATGTAGATAAGCATCTTTTATGTCCAAGGACACCATGAAGTCTCCTTCTTCCAGATTCGCTATCACTGCTCTGAGTGACTCCATCTTGAACTTGAATTTCTTTATGTACAGGTTCAAGGATTTCAGATTTAGAATAGGCCTTACCGAACCGTCCGGTTTCGGTACCACAAATAGTGTGGAATAATACCCCTTTCCCTGTTGTAGGAGGGGTACCTTGACTATCACCTGCTGAGAATACAGCTTGTGAATGGCTTCCAAAACCGACGTCCTTTCTGAGGGAGACGTTGGTAAAGCAGACTTTAGGAACCGGCGAGGGGGAGACCTTTCGAACTCCAGCATGTAACCCTGAGATACTATCTGCAGGACCCACGGGTCCACTTGTGAGTGAACCCATTGATTGCTGAAAATCTTGAGTCGACCCCCCACCGTTCCTGAGTCCGCTTGTAAAGCCCCAGCGTCATGCTGATGGCTTTGTAGAAGCCGGGGCGGGCTTCTGTTCCTGGGCAGGGGCTGCTTGCTGCCCTTTCTTACCCTTTCCTCTGCCTCGCGGCAGATAAGACTGTCCTTTTGGTCGCTTTTTATAGGAGCGAAAGGACTGCGGCTGAAAAGACGGTGTCTTTTTCTGTTGGGAGGGGGTCTGAGGTAAAAAAGTGGATTTGCCGGCAGTTGCCGTGGCCACCAGGTCCGAAAGACCGACCCCAAACAATTCCTCTCCTTTATATGGCAATACTTCCATATGCCTCTTGGAATCCGCATCACCTGACCACTGTCGCGTCCATAAACTTCTTCTGGCAGATATGGACATCGCGCTTACTCTTGATGCTAGAGTACAAACATCCCTCTGAGCATCTCGCATATAAAGGAAAGCATCCTTTAATTGCTCTAGAGTCAATAAAATACTGTCCCTATCCAGGGTATCAATATTTTCAGTCAGAGAATCCAACCACACTACCCCAGCACTGCACATCCAGGCTGAGGCTATTGCCGGTCGCAGTATAACACCAGTATGTGTGTATATACTCTTCAGTGTAGTTTCCAGCCTCCTATCTGCTGGATCCTTGAGGGCGGCCGTATCAGGAGACGGCAACGCCACTTGCTTTGATAAACGTGTGAGCGCCTTATCCACCCTAGGGGGTGTTTCCCAGCGCGCCCTAACCTCTGGTGGGAAAGGGTATAATGCCAATAACTTCTTGGAAATTAGCAGTTTTCTATCGGGGTTAACCCACGCTTCATCACACACGTCATTCAATTCCTCTGATTCTGGAAAAAATACAGGTAGTTTTTTCACCCCCCACATAATACCCCTTTTTGAGGTACCAGCAGTATCAGAGATCTGCAAAGCCTCCTTCATTGCCGTGATCATATAACGTGTGGCCCTATTGGAAAATACGTTTGTTTCTTCACCGTCGACACTAGATTCATCTGTGTCGGTACCCGTGTCGACTGACTGAGGTAAAGGACGTTTTACAGCCCCTGACGGTGTCTGAGACGCCTGAACCGGTACTAACTGGTTTGCCGGGCGTCTTATTTCGTCAACTGACTTTTGTAATGTGCTGACATTATCACGTAATTCCATAACTAAAGCCATCCATTCCGGTGTCGACTCCCTAGGGGGTGACATTACCATCATCGGCAATTGCTCTGCCTCCACACCAACATCGTCCTCATACATGTCGACACACACGTACCGACACACAGCAGCCACACAGGGAATGCTCTAATCGAAGACAGGACCCCCTAGCCCTTTGGGGAGACAGAGGGAGAGTTTGCCAGCACACACCAAAAGCGCTATAAATGTATATAAACAACCCTAGAAGGTGTTGTTTACTATATATGCGCTCTTAATATATAAATATCGCCAATTTATGCCCCCCTTCTCTTTGTTACCCTGTTTCTGTAGTGCAGTGCAGGGGAGAGACCTGGGAGCCTTCCTCACCAGCGGAGCTGAGCAGGAAAATGGCGCTGAGTGCTGAGGAGAATAAGCTCCGCCCCTTTTTCGGCGGGCTTTTCCCCGGTTTTTAAGAAACTGGCCTGGGTTAAAATACATACATATAGCCTTAATGGCTATATGTGATGTATTTATTTTGCCACTAAAGGTAATTATATTGCTGCCCAGGGCGCCCCCAGCAGCGCCCTGCACCCTCCGTGACTGAGTCAGTGAGCCGTGTGACAACAATGGCGCACAGCTGCCGTGCTGTGCGCTACCTTCAAGAAGACTGAAGAGTCTTCTGCCGCCTGCTTTCCGGACCTCCGTTCTGCCGTCTCTTCAGCGTCTGTAAGGGGGATCGGCGGCGCGGCTCCGGGACGAACCCCAGGCTGACCTGTGTTCCGACTCCCTCTGGAGCTAAGTGTCCAGTAGCCTAAGACTCCAATCCATCCTGCACGCAGGTGAGTTGGAAATCTCTCCCCTAAGTCCCTCGATGCAGTGATCCTGTTGCCAGCAGGAATCACTGAGATTGAAACCTAAAAAAAAACTTTTCTAAACAGCTCTTTAGGAGAGCCACCTAGATTGCACCCTCTCGGACGGGCACAAAAACCTAACAGAGGCTTGGAGGAGGGTCATAGGGGGAGGAGCCAGTACGCACCATGTGACCTAAAAGCTTTTTTAGATGTGCCCTGTCTCCTGCGGAGCCCGCTATTCCCCATGGTCCTGACGGAGTCCCAGCATCCACTAGGACGTTAGAGAAATGGGTATGCTATAGAAATAACGGTTAATACATACAATGTCTACAGAGTTTGAAGAGGGAGGGGGGATAGTGCTCTAAACCTCTGTTAATGCCCCTTGCAAACTGTCTGAGCCTTCCCATGGTGCAACGTGACATGCATGCTTTTCTTAGAGCAGGGAGGAGGGGGTTGCTGAGCACATTCCCGGTCTGATTCTGAGTTGCATGCAGTCTGAATGCTGATGTTAAAGGACTGCAAATAGAAAGCTAATGCAACTATACACAAATCCTAAAGGTATGCATCAATGCTAACACACCGCTCAACTTTTGTCCCACATAGGAGAGCAGCCATCAGCTAGTGTTCCCCCCAGGCATTTTGCATGACAGGGTGCAGGTGTGCTAAGGGCAGAAGGTGCGTGCATGAAAAGCAGATGCGGGAGGCCAGGGAGGTGCATAGCCCTGTCATCACTAATGGGAGCAGGCCGCCCCCCTCAACGCCACTAATGGGGGCATGCCGGCCCTCTCAACGTCACTGATGGGGCATGCTCCACCATGCGGCGTCACTGATAGGGGTGATCTTGGCTTCCCCCATCCTCTACCTACAGAACAGATGTGTAGCTGCGGCATCCTGTTAAAACAGCATAGTGTGAACACTAATCATCATCCACACTTACACTTATTCCATGCTAGATGTAGCCTGAATTTGGCGTCCAGAATGCATGCGCATGCGTAACTCAGGCCCATGACACACTCCAACACTTCCACAAGATGATTCTCTAGTGTGCATTCACACTGTTTCCACCCCGATACCACCCAGAAGCGCTCATTTAATGCATCATGGTATTTTGCAGCAAGGGGGTGGGGCCTAATCATACCAATAGTCCAGCCCTGCCCCCATCAACATCCACCTGCATATCCCCTCTGGGCTTTTCCTGGAGAGGAAACGTCAAAAGAAAGAAAATATAAAGAGAGATAAAGTGGGGAAAGATAAAGTACCAACTAGGGTGGCCAATCCTGGGATCAGGATGGAAGGGATTCCGGGATTAAGGCCAAAAATCATCCGGAATTCAATTCCCGGGATTGAAAGCTCCAATCCCCGGGATTGTGGGATCAAAACCGGGCAGCTTGAGCGTCCTCAGGACGCTCAGACGCTGCCCGGCTCCTTCTATCTGGCTCCCCCTGCGCAGCGTGACGTGCAGTCACAGGTCACGCTGCGCAGTCAGCCGACCCCCGCTGACCCGACGCTGATCCTCCGCTGACCTGCCGCTGATCACGTATGTGGGAGGGGCGGGGCAGACAAATAGGAAAAAAACAATCCCGGGAATCCCGGGAATCCCGGCATTGACCATTTTTCAGTCCCGATACCCGGGATTGAGAAAATGGGCTGGGATTGCCCTCCATAGTACCAACCAACCAGCGCCTGTCATTTCTTCAATCACAACCTGTAAACTGATAGATTGGTACTTTATCTCTCGCCTCTTTATCGTTCTCCAAGATTTGATAAATCTCCCCCTTATTTACAAACAATGGTTAAATGTGCAAAACTGAGCTAAACCATAGCAGACAGCAATTGCCATTTATCTGTCCATAGCACAATGGAATCAAACATCTTACTGATTGCTATGTGTTTAGTGTAGATTTGCACCTGCGTGCAGTGTTAGTAAACACCCCTCCTTGTCCGTACCTGAACATTAACAATGACATATTCCTGCAGAGGAGGGACTCCTTGGTCAGTTGCTGTGACAGATAAACGGTACTGTGATCTTTGGGTTGCTGACAGAGTCTTAGTTGTCCATATTTCCCCACTACTAATGTCAATAAAGAAATGATCCAGATTATCATCTGCAAAGAGAGTAAATATTACTGGAAATGCGGTAAACAATTATTGGCTAAAATTTCTGGTATGTACCTAAACAATGTAAATAAAATGCAGAAATAGTATAATAAACTTTTAAGTTGGAACTAAACTAAAGAGGAGCACATAACACAAAATGAAAGAAGCTCCAGTGTGACTGGCTAGTTAACAGCAGGATATCCAATGAGGAGGTGACTCTTACACACAACGCCATCACACAGCAATTTTCCAAACATGTGATGTCACACCACGGGGGCATGGCCTCCTGCACCAGGAAGCAGGTACGTGCAGTGAGGTAAATGGCTGAGGAGGTACTGGCTAGTACCAGAGCCATATTTGCACACACTCGTATATGAGCCAAAGGGTTCATGTGGGCATTATACATAGGTGCAGCAGTATATACATGTGGGCATTATACACAGGTGCAGCAGTATACACATGTGGGCATTATATACAGGTGCAGCAGTATATACATGTGGGCATTATTCACAGGTGCAGCAGTATATACAGTATTGCTGGAAATTTGGTGAGTTTTGATCAGAGATGTGCAGAAAAGGTAGGCAGCAGTGGCACTGCTTCCCCTGTCATAGAAATATTACCCCAGAGTTTTGACTATAAAAATGATTAAAATAATAATACAAAGATATTTCAAATATATTTTTTAATTTTTCATGTACTTTATATAGTTCAAACTCTTGTGTATGCGTTAGTATGACAGGAAAGGCTCTGCCTCACCTTACCACACGTCACTGCCAGGAAAATTACTGACTGGGGCATCCTAAGAACGCTCCAGGTGACTTGCAGCAGCTCTACTGTCTGCAGATTGCCAGGTGCTGCCTGTAGCACAGTAGCAGTAACATCCCCAGGGCCCTGTACCTGGCCATGGCACCACTTGCACCCCTCCAGTTACAGCCCTGCTAGCACAGCAGATGCATATGCACTACAAAACACTGGGGAGATTTATACCCTGCACCCGTCACATTTCTATCACTTAGAATGCAGGGCATGATATGAATAAACACTCACTGTTTCTTTGAGAAGATATAAGACACAGCTAATACAGAGCAATACATTACTATCCAATAATGTATTGGTTCCGGGATGGTCACCTGGAGCCCCCGAGGTGGCCCTTTGTGGTGCGCCCGTGAGAGAGTCGCCGGTGATGCCCTCAAGCATGGAGCCCCGGCGAGCACCTCAGGAAGCGGGCGCAGAGGAGAAAGAGTGCCCCTCAGCCTGCGACCTGGAGACCCAGCTCCTAGAAAGGTCGGGCAGCTCCCACGGGACAGCCAATGGAGAAGGCAGCGTGGAAGCCCCTGCCCCGGTGAGTACTAGCAGCGGCCCCCAGCCTAGTGATTGCCCATCCCACAACTCCAGCTCCTGTAGTCGGGGTGCGGCAGCGGCCCCTGGGAGCTGCGGTGCGAAGCTGGCCCCCTGTGGCACTACCAGGAGATACAACGGAGCAGAAAAGGCCCACGTGGCATGGGACAATGACCGGCGGGTGTCCCGCAACCAAACTCCCAGAAGTGGAGCAGCGACAACCCAGGATGGCATGCTGGCCCACCCAGGATGGACTGGGCATGCCCCAACAGATGCGGCCAGAACAGCTGACAGGGTGCCCGAGTGGGACCCCCAGCGGACTTAAGGGCAGAACAGAGCACACAAGAGGTGTGGTACCCACAAGAGGGGCTGCCGTGCTGGGGCCCTAGTCAGGTGGAGATGCAGAGGCCACCATTCTGCTCTTCCAGCAATCCTACTTTCAAACACTCAATCCCTTGCGAACAAGATGGATGAGCTATCCCTGCTCATGAGCGACGCAAGGTCAGGCACTGCTGGGTCATCCATCCTATGCTTCACTGAGACATGGCTGGACGACCTAATTGCAGACTCCACACTGTCACTGCCGGGCTACAGCCTCTTCAGGGCCAACCGTGATAAGGACCTGATCGGAAAAACCAGAGGCGGTGGCATCTGCTTATACATAAATGAAGGGTGATGCTCCAACGTTACGATCCTAAGTAAATCAAGCAGCCCACAATTGGAGACGTTCATCATTAACTGCAACCTGTTATACTCCCACCAGGAATTTGCCTCAACAGTACTGGTGGGAGTGTATACCACCCAAGCAAGCGCAAACGATACAGCAAGTCAAGTGCCATACCAGGGAGGGGCGAACCCTGGACCACTGCTATACCTCCATCAAGACAGCTTACCAGTCCATCCCCCATGCAGCCCTAGGCCTCTCCGACCACTGCATAGTCCATCTGCTCCCCACATACATCCACAAGCTGAGGACGGAAAAGCCTGTGGTCAGGTCCGTCAAACGCTGGACAAGCAAAGCTAGGCTGATGCTTCAGGCATGTTTTGACTGCAGAGATTGGAGGGTTTTTTAAACTTCTGCTACCGACCTGGATGACCTGGCTGATACAGTGACATCCTACATCAGCTTCTGCGAGGACACATGTGTGCCAACAAAAACAGTCCGCACCTTCAATAACAACAAGCCTTGGTTCAACTCCCAGCTCAGGAAGCTTCGTCGGGCCAAGGAGGAGGCATACAGCAGCGGGGACAGGGTCCTGTACAAACAGGCCAAGAACTCCCTGACACGCAAATTCAGGCTGGCTAAAAGCCGATTCTCCAACACGGTGACTAACAACCTTTCGGCCAACGACCCTGTGTCAGTTTGGAGAGGTATGCAAGCAGGGCCGGTTCTAGGGCTTTTTGCGGCCTGGGCGGGAAATAGGGGGCGTGGCTTCATACAGGGGGCGTGGTCAGTTACGGCCCCTGTACAGTAGTAGCGCCGCTGAAATGCAATGCGGTGCGCGATGACGTCATCGCGCACCGCACAGTAAAGGTCCTCTCCACGAAGGGAGTCTAGTTCCCGACACAGCAGGCAGCGGGCAGCACAGCAGTACCGGATCTTGCCATGGTGCGGCGCCCTACGGATGGCAAAAGTCCTGCTTGCCCGTGGCAAGATCCGCTACTGTATGCAAGCCATAACCAGCTACAAGAAAACCCGAAAACCCTCTGTCATGCAACAGGAACTGGCGGATGAACTGAACAACTTTTACTGCAGATTTGAGAAGTAGGCCTCCTGTCCCAGTCCTACCCCTGTCCCGGGCAAAGCTGACCACCCACTCCGCTGTCCTGGTCTCCACTCCCAGGCACTGCGGGTGGATCAGAAAGAGGTAGAAGGAATGTTTAGAAGGGTCAAACCTAGGAAAGCCACAGGCCCAGACGGAGTATCGCCATCTGCCCTGAAGAACTGTGCTGTTCAGCTCGCCCCCATCTTCTCCAAGATCTTCAACACCTCACTGGAGACGTGCAAGGTTCCCATCAGCTTCAAATGTTCAACTATCGTCCCGGTTCCAAAGAGCGCAGCTGCAAAATACCTAAACGTCTACAGGCCGATCACACTAACATCTGTGGCAATGAAAGTGTTTGAACGGCTGGTTCTGAACCACCTGAGAGAAGCAACTAACACCCACCTAGACTCCTTGCAGTTCGCATACCGAGCGAACAGGAGTGTCGAGGACGCAGTTAACTTGGGGCTGCAGACACTGTCTGCCGTAATGTGTAAAAAGGGTACGCTGTCTGCCGTAATGTGTAAAAAGGGGACGCTGTCTGCCGTAATGTGTAAGAAGCGGACGCTGTCTGCCGTAATATGTAAAAAGCAGACGCTGTCTGCCATAATGTGTAAAAAGGGGACGCTGTCTGCCGTAATGTGTAAAAAGGGGGACTGGCTGCCGTAATGTGTAAAAGGGGGCTCTGCCTGGTGTAGTGGCACTACTGTGCGGCGTAATTTGAATAATGGAGACTACTGTACACCGTAGTATGAATTGGTATTATTTTGTGGCCACACCCATTCCCCATGAAGCCATGCCCCTATATCTATCTTGCATGGGGCGGGGGGGGGGGGGGGCGCTAATGCCGTTTCTTGCACATAGCGCTAAAATGCCTAGTTACGGCACTGTGGCTAACGCAGTGGTGAGGCAGGAACAACCTTGACCTAAATCCCCTCAAAACAGTTGAGATGGAGGTGGCTTCAGAAGGAAACCCAATGCCATGCTACCACTCGTAATAGCCAACAGCGTGGTTTCATGGGTCGACTCCTTCAAATTCCTAGGGTCAAAAATTTCCTGAGACCTCAAATGGGGACCCAACATAAGAACTGTCGTAAAGAGGTTCGTGCAGCGGATGTTCTTTCTGAGACAACTCAGGAAATTCAACATCCCGCAGAAGCTGCTGCTCATCTTCTACACAGCGGTCATAGAATCGGTCCTATGTTCCTCGATCACAGTCTGGTATGGAGCTGCCAATGAGAGTGACAGACAGAGGCTGCAAAGGGTGGTGAGGACAGCTGAAAAGATTGTTGGGGCTGACCTCCCTCACGTCCAGAAATTATAGCAGTCAAGGGTCAGGGCAGACACTACAGGTCCATTCCTGCGAAGTCGACCAGATACATTAAAAGCTTTTTCCCACTAGCTGTACACCAGCTGAACAACATATAAGAAGTCTAACATGTATGTCTAATATGCTGAGTCTATCATACAGAAGCAATGTGCAGTATGAACTCATACGTGTAATGTTTGTAATGTATGCTACGTTTTCCCCCCCACTTATGCTATGTATTCCCCCTTCATGTTGCGGCTTGGCAATGCACTGTACCGCAAAAAATTCCTAGTGTGTGTGAGTACACCTGGCCAATAAAGTTGATTCTGATAAGAAATCACTGAGAACTTTTTCAACAAAACAATATGGAATACAGTAACAAAACTTTTTTTTTTTGTGTTTACCGGAGGTCAATGAATACAAAACTGAGCCATTATTGGCAGCATCAGGATCCTTTGCATACACCGTAGTCACCAACATATGTCCTGGCTGGCCATCCGGAACCTTAGCACAAAGACAACACAAGTTTAAGTGAAGGACACAAAAATAAGAACATTCTGTATAAACAATGGCAAAAGCTAACCTAGAACAAAGTATATGAACTTGTAAATAATTATGAACACTGAGGTAAAATGGAGGTAGTAATACACATTATAGACAATGACTTGCACACTCTAGTGTTTACTGAACTAGAACCTTTCTGTTTATCAGGTTATACACACTTGTTCGGTCATTTTAGAAACACGTAAAAATAAACCACAGGACACAGTATTTAAAAATGACTGCTCTCTTTTCAGAATTAGAAGAATCCCTGGTCAGATGTGGTTCTTGCTCATTGTAATAGGATGAGTCAAAACAATTATCAGTTGAACTCTGTTGTCCAGAGTTATGTTGTCAAAACAACAAAGTTTCATTAATTGTGATACACTAAAATATTATCTTATATCAAATTAAGATTGAATTAAAGAACTTTATATTACATTATAGTTGACTGACCTAACATTACTGTATAAACTGTCGTTAGTGTGGTGGCATTGACAACGTCTAGCTATCTTAATTTATAGGAAAGTAGAAGATACTGTTAAAGATATAGCAGACTAATTCATTACACACAAGTATAGCAAGATTTAAATTGAAGAAGACTTTTGAAGACTGATTTGCACTCTCTATTTTGGGCAAAAATCATGCATAACTGAATGCCAGGTGCTGTCAAGCACAGGCACATAGCACTGTCATGACTGCTGCCTGGCGGGAGCTGTGCCCAGGAGAAGCAGAAGAGAAGAAGCCATATGAAAGGTGTCGTGATCCATCACATTATCTGTTCTTAAAATATGGTATTGTTAAGGTTGTATGTTATATGTTGTATCAATATATATTCTGTATGGAAAATTGTATTTTTCAAACTGTATGTCAAATTTTAATTTTGTAATTAACAAAGTAATTGAACTGAGTCCCATCTCGCCTCTGCTAGGAAGTGTATATTTACTATACACAGCAGGAGGTCATGTGTATCTTCCTAACCATCCCCAATGAGGACACATGATGTCAAATTCTTTTGATGAAAAGTCACAGAGATTTCTTGAGAAATGCATCTGGTCAGACAAATCTCTTTCCTGACCAAGTCCATAAAACGTCCCACAATCTTGATCAATCACAGATCTTAAGGGGGGAACTCACTGAGCGATAATCTAAGCAATCTGACTAGATTGCTTAGATTTTAAGCATGATCGCTCCGTGTATAACCCCACAGCGATAGCGCGCGTCGCTATCGCTGGTGCTAGATTGGCCTGCATGCAGGCTCAATCTAGCAGATCGCTCATTTCACCCGCTGGGTGAAATGAGCGGCCCCCTCATCCCCGTCCCCCCGCACGCTCAGCACACATCTCTCCCCAGATCTGCCCGTGAATACGGGCCTTAAGTCTTCATATAAAATGAAGCAAGGAATTAAATTGTCCTGCGCTTATAGCAGAGAAACCCAGTGTTACCAGAACAAAGAAGCCTATTATACACACACAGGCCACAATCCAATTTGTTATCGAAGGAGATAAAAAAAGGTGAGGGTCAAGATGCAGGATTTGAGAGATAAATATGTCTCTGTAGCTGAATTCAGGGTGAGTTTTTTTGGAGGACAGCCACACGTTGAGAATGCCCCTAACTTTTTGCCTTTGCAAAACCTCCTGCAACAGAAACCTAAGGTTTTTGTAGTATGTTCTGAGACGTTATTCCTATTTTAATTTTCTGAAATTATCGCTACTGTAACCTGTATGTTATTCTTATTAAATCTTTTATTAACTATAAACTCTGGGGGAAAAAATGGATTAAAATCCATTAAATCTAGTGTATTCTCGGTGTTGTCATTGAACTTTCATATCTGTGTGGCTCATGTTACCTGTTTCGTTGACATATTAATAATTGTGTATATAAGTAGAAGCAAAGGGCTACCTAGTGTCATATCACTGAATGTTTCCCTTTTGCTGGTGGCAATTACCGTGTCCAATTAACCGTAAATTCTGAAGGAACCATAAATCACTGAGGGTGATTTTCAGATTGACGTATCTGGAGAATCGGCCAGCCAGTTGTGACAAAAGATTTGAGTCATGGCAGACAGAGCCGATCAAGAGAAGCCTTGAGTGCGCAAACGAGGAAAGTGAAATAGCGCAGGGATTCAACAGAACATGTGTGCAAGGATGAGAGAGGAACTAATGGGGAGGCGATGATAACAATACATAAAATATGGGGGTGGTATAATAAAGGTGACAATATTAAAAAGTAAAATAAAAGTGGTACATAATATACTTTATAGATATAATATAACATTTTATACTATTTATATTATATTCTTTTTATATCTCATTCAAATAACATATTGGGTCATATTGAATTAGCTGTGGTCAAGGGCGTAGCTACCATAGGTGCAGCCAGTGCAGGTGCTATGGGGCCCAGAGCTGAGAGGGGCCCAACTTCCCTGTCACAGTTACATGTGTTATATACATTTTTCGCCATTGGGTTGTATGTAGGGGTCCTTTCACACTTTTTCCTTGTTGCAATATATCTAGGTATGCCCCTGGACCTGCTCATTGTAGTGTGGTATAAAATTAACTGGGGGGCATTTGAATTTTATATAATATGAACCGGGGCACTATAATGAGGCACAATATCAACGGGGAGCACTATATATCATAGGGCTAGATGCATCATTGCTTGGAGAGTGATAAAATGGAGAAAGAAAAAGCGCCAGCCAATCAGGGCCTAACTGCCATGTCAAAGGCTGTGTTTGAAAAATGGCAGTTAGGAGCTGATTGGCTGGTACTTTTTCACTGTCCATTTTATCACTTTCCAAGCGATGATGCATCTGGCCCACAATGTGAATTGGGGGTACTGTGCGGCATAATGTGTACTGGCAGCTCTGAAATGTGACATAGGGTGAACTTAAGCACTACTGCGATTCATAAAAGAAACTAGGGCACTACTATGGGGACTAACATTAAATAAGGCTCTAATATGGTTCAGAAAATGAACTAGGGCACTATTATAGGGCATAAAATTAACAATTGCTGCAGAGAAGTGTCTCTCTAGAAGCATTGGGACGTGGGCCCCTTCAAAATGTTGATATGGGGCCCACAAAGTTCTGGCTATGCCCCTGGCTGTGGGGATGACGCCGCAAATAATTGTTAGTGCTGACTTATTGAATTAGCTGCAGGAACCCCACAAGCTAATTAAAAGAGGCAGGCTTTTTCCTTGCACTTTTAGAAGCTGCAAGGAAAAATCAGCATTAAAGTGCAAATTTTGCAGTATTATACAGGTTGAGTATCCCATATCCAAATATTCCGAAATACGGAATATTCCGAAATACGGAATTTTTTGAGTGAGACTGAGATAGTGAAATCTTTGTTTTTTGATGGCTCAATGTACAAACTTTGTTTAATACACAAAGTTGTTAAAAATATTGTATTAAATGACCTTCAGGCTGTGTGTATAAGGTGTATATGAAACATAAATGAATTGTGTGAATGTACACACACTTTGTTTAATGCACAAAGTTATAAAAAATATTGGCTAAAATTACCATCAGGCTGTGTGTATAATGTGTATATGAAACATAAATGCATTCTGTGCTTAGATTTAGGTCCCATCGCCATGATATCTCATTATATACCATAATGAGATATCATGGCGATGGGACCTAAATCTAAGCACAGAATTATTCCAAAATACGGAAAAATCCGATATCCAAAATACGTCTGGTCCCAAGCATTTTGGATAAGGGATACTCAACCTGTACTAAATGGGGGTTTATTATATTTGTTACACTAAAAGTGGCATAGATTGTTATCATAATCTGTAATTATTATTATTATTATTATTATTATAATAATAGGTGAATATTATAATTCTACTTAAACTACTGCAACACAGATGATGATGATGATGATGATGATGATGATGATTATGATGATGATGATTGGACTAAAGGGGACAGATAAAATGTTTTAGGCAGGGACGTGCAGTCAGGGGAGGCAGGGGAGGCAGTGCCTCCCCTGTGATTAATTATTAAAATAATACAAAGAAGATACTTATGACACAGATTCTGTGTCATAAGTATTTTATTTATATTATCTTAATAATTTTTCCATTTAAATGGCTGATGAAATGTATTTTGCGGCACCGAGAACGGTGCCTCCCGCTCTCCATTGTGATCGGCCGGAAGCAGGGGGCGGGCAGGGGGCGGGGACAAGCAGAGGGCTGTAAAAGCCCATTGAAAAAACTAATGGAAGCGGCACCTGTCCAAGTGCCGCTAAACAGCAGGGGCGTGCTTTCAGCGTATCTGAAAGCACGCCCATCACTGTGACACCACCTACTAGCTCGAAGCTCCTCCCCTCTCCCATGTCCCATTCCCGCTCCACTCCTCACCTGCCCCCGGCTCCCACGGCTCACAACCGCCCGGCTCCCGTATGAAAAGCCGCAGCTCACAGCGGCCCAGCCGCCCGCCGCCGCCAGCCCGACTCCCGCCCCCCGCCCCACTGACAGCTAACCACCGCCCGGCTCCCCCATGAAACGCCGCAGCTCACAGCGGCCCAGCCGCCCGCCGCTGCCAGCCCGGCTCCCGTCCCCCGCCGCACTGACAGCTCACCACCGCCCGACTTTCAAATGAAAGGCCGCGGCTCACAGCCGCCCAGCCGCCTGCTAGCCCGGCTCCTGCCCCACTGACAGCTCAGTCTGGAACAAACGGAGGAGAGTGTCAGTGTGGGGACATGTGTGTGTGTAAATGTGGCTGCGTGTGTGTGACTGTGAGTATGTAGATATGTGGCTATACATGTGTGGCTATTTGTGTATAAGTGGTATAACGTGTGTGTGTGTGTGTGTGTGTGTGTGTGTGTGTGTGTGTGTGTGTCTATTTGTAAATGTGGCTGGTTGTGTATTTTTATATATGTAAGTGTGTGTATGCGTGTATATGTGTCTTTGTGTGTATACCTGAACTGGGCTGAGTGGGGGGGGGGGGGGGGGCAATATGATCTTTTTCGCCTCCGGGCGTCTGGTATTAACTTACGCCCCTGGCCAGCCGCTCACCGCCGCCAGCCGCCCGCTGCTCACCGCCGTCAGCCACCAGCCGCATCAAATGGCGGTCAGAAGGACCTTATCGCACCAAAGGACTCCTTATCACCGCTGCTGCCCATGGGTGCCTCCGCCGACCACATTCAGGTAATGTTCCCCTGCCGTCACCCTCTCTCCCTGTCGTTACTGTCCCTACTGTCACTCTCTCTCTCCCTGCTGTCACTGTCGTCACACTCTCTCTCCTCCTGTCGTCACTCTCTCCCTGCCGTCACTCTCTCTCTCCCTGCCGTCACTCTCTCTCTCCCTGCCGTCACTCTCTCTCTCCCTGTCTCTGCTGTCACTCTGGCTGTCCCTGCTGTCACAATTTTAGCTCATTCAGTGTGCTATAATGTGAATTTCGGCTCATTCAGTGTGCTATAATGTGAATTTCGGCTCATTCAGTGTGCTATAATGTGACTGTTGGCTCATTCAGTGTGCTACAATGTGAATTTCGGCTCATTCAGTGTGCTACAATGTGAATTTCAGATCATTCAGTGTGCTACAATGTGAATTTTGGCTCATTCAGTGTGCTACAATGTGAATTTCGGCTCATTCAGTGTGCTACAATGTGAATTTCAGCTCATTCAGTGTGCTACAATGTGAATTTCGGCTCATTCAGTGTGCTATAATGTGAATTTCGGCTCATTCAATGTGCTACAATGTGAATTTTGGCTCATTCAGTGTGATACAATGTGAATTTTGGCTCATTCAGTGTGCTACAATGTGAATTTTGGCTCATTCAGTGTGCTACAATGTGAATTTCGGCTCATTCAGTGTGCTACAATGTGAATTTCGGCTCATTCAGTGTGGCATAATGTGACTGTTGGCTCATTCAGTGTGCTACAATGTGAATTTCGGCTCATTCAGTGTGGCATAATGTGACTGTTGGCTCATTCAGTGTGCTACAATGTGAATTTCGGCTCATTCAGTGTGCTACAATGTGAATATCGGCTCATTCAGTGTGTTACAATGTGAATTTCAGCTCATTCAGTGTGCTACAATGTGAATTTCGGCTCATTCAGTGTGCTACAATGTGAATTTCGGCTCATTCAGTGTGCTACAATGTGAATTTAGGCTCGTACCGTGTGCTACAATGTGAATATAGTACATAGATCAGGCACTATAGTTCTAATAAAATGAGGGAAAAAACACAACGACCAACTTTAGCAACAGTTAAAATTAGTCCTGAAAATAATACAGTGTAGGAGAATACAAACAGGTTGAACTCGATGGACATATTGTCTTTTTTCAACCTCAGAAACGATGTAACTATGTAATTTGAAATTACGACTCTCCAGTTGATTACCACACCTACCCAATGGCTGATCACGCGGCTCCTGCCATTGAATTTCCCTAGAGGGGTGTTTATGAACCAGTCTGACACATGTTTTGTACACTACACTACAATACACTACAACTGTTATTCCTAATGTATACTTGTGTTCCCAAGTGCATATACATGTTCTGGCCACTAGATGGTGGTCAGCAATCATGCACTGAATCATGTACTTGCTGTTTGCTGTTCAGTAATCAACAAACCTTGACATGTAGCTGCTTTCCTGGTGGCAGCTGTGGGAAGTATGGCTTGTTGTCATTAAGGTCAGCGACTGTGATGTAAATTGCGGTTGTAGCATTACGACGAGGCGTACCATGGTCTGTCACTTGCACAGTAAGCTGGTGGTGTGTTTTCTGTTCACGATCTAAAGCTGCAGCATTTATCAGTTCTCCTGCGCAGTGTATAGAAAGTCACAATGTTAGAACATTTCACATTTGGACATCTTATGATTCATATTCACTTTACCTTACAATTTTAGCTCCTTGTAGCAAATAGATGACACAGATTAATCAATACATGTAAGGTATATGTTTAATTTGTCAGCTGGCGGGATCCTGGCGGGTTACCGACGCCGGAATCCCGACAGCTGGCAATGCCGACAGCCAAAATCCTGGCGCACAGGGTCTATTGTCACTCGTCGTGGGTGTCCACGGCACCCATAGAGTGGTAATAGAACCTGTGGCAAGTGCAGAGATCCACAAAACCCGCATAGGGACTCTTTGAGCTTGCACTGCTACCGGCATACTGGCGGCCGGGATGCCATTGCCAGTATAGTGACGACCGGCATTCTGGCCGCTGGAGAATCATACTGAACCCGAAAGTAATAGTAATATCAACGCCGAGTGTCTGAATTGAAATTTGAGCAAAAGAGCAGACACAATACTAGTAGCAATATATACATATAAAGCCAGAGAAGCTCATTCTCACTGCCAATCTGGGTGTAGTATGTTATGCCGGCTGTCGGGATCACGGTGCCCATCCCGACCGTCGGCATGCCGGCAGCAGGGCGAGCTAAAAAGAGCACCTTGCGGGCTACACGCGCCACGCTATTTATTCTCCCTCCAGGGGGGTCGTGGACTCCCCAAGAGGGAGAATAGTTGTCGGTATGCCAGCTGTCAGGATTCCGGCGCTGGTATGCTGAGCGCCGGGATCCCGACAGCCGGCATATCAAGTGCCACCTGCAAATCCTGAGCAAGGTTTTACTATGCAGTCCCTCTTATCATCCTCACTTTGTTTTACTTTTATCCAGCTTCAACTGTATGTGCATTATTTGTTACAACTATATAACCGAACATACACAATGATGTCATTTTCTGACATTGACATTGAAAGCTGAAATGCTTTTCTTTGTGCTTGAAAAGTCAATCAATATAAGTTTATACAAATAAACATTATCAGGATAATTAACATATGATAAAAAGCACTTGTGAATACTTAAGTATGTTAATTAGTTTTGTATTAGTACAGTATGGTTCAATAAGGATGGCTACAGCCAGGATTGGCCTGGAGATTAAAGATGCCGTTTGTGGGTTCCAGTAATGACAACTACTCAATAATAAACAAATGAACAGGAAATAAAGTAACTGGAATACAAAGATAATTTGTAAAGAATAGCTATACATATAGTAAATGATCAGATAACTAAACCATGGCCGAGTTATGGCATGGTTATGCCTTGTAAATGACTGCCCTTTAAAAAAAGTCTGAGTTCAGCCGGCATCCTGCACGTCAGCCGAAAACTCGGACTCCCTTACATCCAACCCATAGTATTTAATCTAGAAGTTTTATCCCTTGTGCTTTTACGTCTCTTACTTACTTCTTTTCAATACGCCCTTTGACGGCACCAAATCCATTGGTTTTCTGTCACCCTGATACTTATATCAGTGCTGTTTACTGATGCAGCTATGTTTATATACCCTGTACTTGTCCTATATTGTATTGAACTGTAAGTCACTGTCTTCATGTTTTCCTTATTTGTTTACTCTGTAATTGAGCGCTGCGGATCCCATGTGGCACCATATACAGATTGAGTCACACTCATTGAGCGTGGCTGCATCGCAGGTGTGGGCGAGCGGCAATGAGCGTGGCTGCATCGCAGGCGGGAGCAAGTGACAATGAGCGTGGCTGCATCGCAGGCGGGGGCGAGCGGCGTGCCTTGGCCCGTCTGCGCCTCAGACTGCCGCCAAGTGTACACAGATGCTCCCATTCAAAGTGAATAGGGAACGTGCGCGTCTACGATGCACACGCGTCCCATTTATTCCCGGAGGTGGGCCCCGTCGTAGACAGAGCCACTATTAGCGTGGGTATATCTGAAAATAAATGATAATAATAATCATTTAAAAAAAAAGTTTCTCACTTGTGAGTACATCACTTGGCATCAGAAACCTGATCAAGTTTCTTCTGAGTGCTAGATTAAAATAATGCTAACTTTTAAAATATTAAATTTTACATGTATTTTCCAGCTTACAATCATCAAATACATATTTACATTCAAATATTATTTTCAAATCCTAATTGCCCCACTGAGAAAAGCCAGAAGACCATCATTATATTCATTATTTCTATTTATTTTTCATGTTTGATACTGTACATTGTTTTACGTTATGTGACTAGAGGTTATTTTGGTTGAATCTGCTCATGCAGATATCCCCGGTTTTGAAGTCGGTGGGTTTTGGAAATACTATAGAATAATAGATCATGAGAAATCACACAAGTGTACAGAATATGTCAGGACAATGCAACCTGTACTTGTTCCTGATTATATTAGTGAGAACAGGGCTACATGTGATGGGCAGTGTCATAGTGGAAGGCAGAGGTCAGAAACATACAGTCACAGACTGACAATGAAAGTAGCAGGGTCCCTCGCCTGCTGAGATTAGTGACATAAGACTTCTCTCAAACAAATGCAAACTTATTCAGCAAAATCGTGTTATTAAAATTAGTATATATAATCACTTTGATGCATTTAATATATTTGTTGTTCTGTTATTATTTCATAGCTAATTTTGAGAATTAAAATCAGAATTAATTTTTTCTACTTTTTGACCATATTTCTCATAAAGGGGGAGATGTACTAAGCCTTGAAGAGTGATAAAGTACAAGTCAGCATCTAACTACCATGTTACAGACTATGGGGTCTATGTACTAAGCCTTGGAGAATGATAAAGTACAAATCAACCAGCTCCTAACTGTCATTTTTCAAATACATCCTATAACATGGCAGCTAGGAGCTGATTGGCTGGTACTATCTCTCCATTTTATCTCTCTTTAAAACTTAGTACATAGACCCATGTATTTGAAAAATGACAGTTAGGAGCTGATTGATTGGTAGTTTACCCCTCTCCACGTTATGGAGAGGCTTAGTACATCTGCACTTATGTGTTTCAGGAAGGAAAAATACACGGTTTCTAAGGAGCATATTCATCATGAAAAAATTGTGAAATGAGTTACTGTACTTTAGTTTTCAGTTCTCATTCTATCATTTCACAATTCTTTTGAGATTCACTATGCCCCCATCATATAATTATCACTTCCGAAATACTGTACTTCTTAAGAAGACAGATTTTCAGAAGTGTAAGACTTTTCTCCTGCTTGTCCATTACAATGAACAGCGCTGATCTGCTGTCCATCCCACCATCCCCCCACCCGATGTTTGCTTCCTCCGGAATCCTCACAAGCGGCTGCTCCGGTCACAAGCAGTTTCCAGTGCAGCCTCTCCTACCCCACATCCCATACGCCCTCCGGCATCCTCACCAGCCTCTTCCCCCCGCCCACGGCAGTTCCAGTCACAGCAAATTCACAGAGGTTCTGAAAATAAAGCATTTTCGGAACTTGATGAATATCACAATTTCTACACCCCCATACTTAAGTATGGGGAGTGTGGAAATGATCGTGGTATGACTGTAACAAGGAGATATTAGTGATATATCTTTTGTTACAGCCTTGATAAATGAGGCTGACACTTAAAACTGAGAAATAGCAATTAAATAATTGCAAAAAAAATCTGCCCCTAATATGTCCCTAAGTAATAATTCAAAAATGTAAACTATGAAATACTGAAATATAGTGAGGTCATCCTACATAGGAAGCTGACATGTCTGATACTCTATCCAGTACTTTGACGTCACTCTCTCAGGATTCTCAGAAGTCCCAGAAGTGTAAGGGTCACATTCAGGGGTATGAAGCAGCCCAGGTAATGTACAGATGGGTTCTTATTCACCTAGCAGTTTTACTCCATACAGCCAACATGCTTGGTATGACTTTTCCAACTAGTAGCATTTTGTACTGTTTCCTACAATTTGCATTGTAGCGGCATTCAAAGCCACTCACACTGCACCAGGCACACCAGGTTATTCCTTTTATCGCAAAGGAATTGGTATAAAGCTTAACCATAACAATATGTGGCACAAGGCATGACGCGGTCGTTGATATCGGAAGTCTATCTTTTGCCTTTTATACCCAGATGAGTGACTTTGTTGCATAGAGAGGCCACATAAAGTGCCAGTGCCAGTGTACCCTTACATTGTACTGTTGTCACATTAATGATGCAAATAAGATGCATATTTTCAGAAAAAGTTGCTCGAGTCTAATGCTGCCCATACATCTAAAGATTTATTGTCAGATCTGGCTGGTTGGAATGAAAACCTGGTAATGGATGAGAGCAAATGACAACATTCGATCTCATCCACAACCAGGTTTTCATTCCAACCAGCCAGATCTGACAATAAGTCTTGAGGTGTATGGGCAGCTTTAGTCGCAAAGTCTGCGGCATGCAAAACAGGTGCAATTTGGGAAAAGGTGTATGTGGGCACATCTGTATAATGTTTGCTTGTATTGCAAAAAAACCTGGGTGTCTGCAGAGGTAGGTTTATTCCAATTCTTAATTGTGTAATAATGGAAAAGGCACAGCCCAGGTTAACTCTTGAAAACATATGTTAATGTCAGATGCTTGTGGGTGCAGATAAATTATCTAGAGAAGCTTTTAGCACATCAGATAACGTAGTAACAGAAATGTACAGTATGTAGAACATTACCTGTCCCGGCGTTTATTTGGAAATAATTTTCTTCAGACAGGAGAAAGAATGACAGCTGTCCATTTATCCCAGAGTCCCTGTCCAATGCTGTAATTATGCCAATCACACCATGAGGAGTAGGACTTTCTACAACAGTGAAGAAATGGGCGTGCTGATTGAAAGTCGGGTAATTGTCATTTATGTCCACAATGTTCACAAATACTGAAGTGGTGGCAGTTTGTTCCTCTCCATGATCACTGCTAATTGCCACCACAACCAGATTGTATATATTCGTTTTTTCATAATCCAAAGAACGACGCAAGAAAATCCACCCGGTATTAGGGTGGATTCCAAATGTGAGAGACTCAACAGACAGCAAAGAATAATATATTCTAGACTGCTGATGTGAGCCCTCATTATATGCTTTCACCTGAAGGATTTCCGAATTTATAGATAAATCTTCACTGACTTCAACTTGATGCACCAAATTTCCAAAAGTCAAATTATTACCCATTTCTTGCTTGGTGACACTAATAGTTAATGTAAGAAGGGAACTTAAGATAGGATGTCCATTATCCTCAGCCATTATAAGAAGAATATGTTCACAAACCATTGTTAAAGTCTTATTGAGATACAAAATGCCAAGGTTAGGGTCAATGAGAAACATGTCTTGCTTTTCACTTGCAATGCTATAGGAGATGAGTCCATTGTATCCGTTGTCAATGTCTTCTGCTTTAGCAATATATAAAGCACTGTCAGGGCGGGTGGTCTGATATATGCTTATTCTTTCATCTTCCCTTGTAAAAACAGGCGGATTGTCATTAACATCAGTTACGGTAATGGTGACCTGAGTGCTGCTGAAGACTGGAAAGCTACCTAGCTGCGATTGAACAGTGAGGATAAAAACGGGTTGAGACTCATGATCCAGCTGTTTTTTTGTTGTAAGGATCCCGAACTGGGAGTTTATGGAGAACATCTCATGCAGATCACCAGATAATATCCTGTATGAAATGGGCTCCACCGAATCTTTAAAAACAAAGTACAACAGATGTAATTAAAATAATATACATTTTAAAAAAAGCTATTAAAATTTAAATAATCTGCAAAATATCAGATACCAACAGTGGATTCAGTCTAAAGTTGTTAAAATATAAATTTCTCCGGTGAATGAGTATACAGTATGGTAGAAATATGGATCATTGTATCTCATGGGACAGCTAAACACTTATTTGTATTTTACCACATTGAAGGTATACTGCAGCAGAAGACTTTATGGCCATGCTATAAAAATGATTTATACAGAATCAATTCCAATCACAGAAACCTATGTTTTTGCCACTGATTGAAATCCGTATGGTAATTGCTAATTATGTATGATTTACAATGGCAGAAATGGAAATCTTAGCAAATAAAAAGATGTGTACTATGGTGTAATATTTGTCCTTGGAAGTTCATTGAAACATGGATAGGATCCTGTATAATCATCTGTTGTAATCATTACAAAACAGTGTTCCTTATGGTATTCAAATTGGAGATGGGACATAGTAATATCTTCCAGCTATGTTATAGTTTCCAAATGAAAACAATCATTAATACAAGTCTGGAAAGCATAAGCTGGTAATGTTCTATATGTACAGACTCCTACCAGAGTAACTGGAAAAAATACTTCTTGCTTTGATAGATGGAGATTATAAATCTTGAAAAACTGCTAAACTGACACTACAATAAATACACTATTATTACACTATATATGCAGTATGGGCTCATTAGAGTGGAACTGCATAAGCACAGCAGAAATGCATACAAAATATGTTTGTATATAGTTGTTTACACATCAATGAATTATGTCTCCTTATGCCTGGAGAGGCAAAAAGGGGGCTGCAGAGAGAGATAATAGTAGAATGAGTACAGCAGGGGTGTGTTATCATAACTGAGGCACCATAAGAAGAGGATGCTTGAGATCCGTCCAAATAAATGAATATAGGTATATAAGTATGCTTATGTGGACCTTCATCAGGGTGTAGCCAGGGGATGTGGTTAAGATGCCAGCTGTTGGGAAACCTGACACTCGTCAGAACGGGTTCACTACGATATGCCGGCGGTCGGGCTCCCGGCGACCAGCATACCGGCGCCGGGAGCCCGACCGCCGGCTTACCGACAGTGTGGCGAGCACAAATGAGCCCCTTGCGGGCTCGCTGCGCTCGCCACACTACGCGCGCCACACTATTTTATTCTCCCTCCAGGGGGGTCGTGGACCCCCACGAGGGAGAATAAGTGTCGGTATGCTGGCTGTCGGGCTCCCAGCGCCGGTATGCTGGTCGCCGGGAGCCCAACCGCCGGCATACTGAAGACCACCCGTCAGAACATCGATGCTATGTATAGCTGGTAGGTTAGGGTTAGGGTCAGTGGGGCGGGTGGGATTAGGTTTAGGCGCCACCAGGCAGGATTAAGTGTTAGGCTACTGGGAGGTGGTAGGGTTAGGGTTAGGCACTATCAGGGGGAGGTTAGGTTTAGGCACTAGGCTGCGGGGAAGGGGTGTTAGGGTTAGACACCACCAGGGGAAAGTTAGAGTTAAGCATTAAGGGGAAGGTTAGGGTTAGGCTGTGGGAAGGGAGGGCTAGGGTTAGGGGATAGGGGACAGGGAGGAACATACTTACCTCGCCCCTATCAGGATTTCAAACATCGGGATGTCGGCGTCTGTATTGTGACCTTCAAAAAGCCGCTATAAGGCCCACAAAGATCTTGCTATGTGTTCAGTATGTTTGACCTCCAGACAGGATGCCGGCGGTCACAATACAGACGCCGACATCCCGATGTTTGAAATCCTGATAGGGGCGAGGTAAGTATGTTCCTCCCTGTCCCCTACCCCCTAACCCTAGCCCTCCCTTCCCAGATCGTAGTGAACCCTATAAAATTATAATATTTGCTTAGTTGATAACACTCATTTTATTTTCTTTACTCTTTAAACATATTTCATTGTACTGTATTTCTCTGTGTTCTTTTAGCTTTTACATTTTACTGAGCACTGGGCCTAATTCAGACCTGATCGCAGCAGCAAAATTTGTCTCTAATGTGCAAAACCATGTGCAGTGCAGGTGGGGCAGATATAACATGTGCAGAGAGAGTTAGATTTGAGTGGGCTGTGTTCAAACTGAAATCTAAATTGCAGTGTAAAATTAAGCAGCCAGTATTTACCCTGCATAGAAACAATATAACCCACCCAACTCTCTCTGCACATGTTACATCTACCACACCTGCAGTGCACATAGGGGGTCATTCCGAGTTGATCGCTCGCTAGCTAGTTTTAGCAGCCGTGCAAACGCTATGTCGCCGCCCACTGGGGAGTGTATTTTAGCTTAGCAGAAGTGCGAACGCATGTGCAGCCGAGCTCTGCAAAAAAAGTTTGTGCAGTTTCAGAGTAGCTCTGAACCTGCTCAGCGCTTGCAATCACTTCAGCCTATTCGTGTCCGGATTTGACGTCATACACCCGCCCAGTGAACGCCCAGCCACACCTGCATTTTTTCAGACACGCCTGCGTTTATGCAAACACTCCCTGAAAACGGTCAGTTGACACCCAGAAACACCCCCTTCCTGTCAATCTTCTTGCGCCCGTCAGTGCGACTGAAAACTTTGCTACAACCTGTGCACAACCACAACGGGCTTTGTACCCGTACGACGCGCGTGTGCATTGCGGCCAATACGCATGCGCAGAAATGCTAATTTTTAGCCTGATCGCTGCGCTGCGAACAATGGCAGCTAGCGATCAACTCGGAATGACTCCCATGGTTTTGGCCATTAGAGAAAAATGTAGATGCTGCGATCAGGTTTTAATTAGGCCCACGATGCGTTATATGCACCAACCAATAAAGAGCTAATGATGCTACCCACATAAGATCTCATTAGTTACCACTCGGGGACACAGCACAGTGTGTACTGTAGAGATGAGCAATGTTGATCCACAATTTCACGCAAATCGAATTTTGCTGTGAAACAGATCATTTCAGCAAAATGTAGAGTTACAACTATATGCTTTTATTTTGTAATTTCACATGTACACAGCCATAAATACAGAATTATAAAACAGCCAATTTTTCTTCCCTCTAATGCTGGCCATACACTAGGATGACCAGCAGCATCCGATCCGATTCTGGTCACAATTTCCATTCAATTCCCCTGAGAGCTCTGGACACACAAATTGGGGTTTTTGGACACAGAATGTGCATATGATGAAGCATACGATCTATTGAGGGATCGAATGCCTCACAAAAAGCATGTGACTACCTTGAAAAAAAAGCCACTCAAAATGATGCTGATCAAACGATCCATCGAGCGATCCATCGTATGTGTATAAAACAAGGTATGATGTGCATACGTATTCGATTGATAATATGGGCTGCATGTATGATTGTTTGATGCGACATTCGACCTGGGGGTCGCGCATGTCATCGTAATTGTACACAAAACATGCGCGATGTGCACACTATTACATTTGTACGTGATATCGTCCTAGTGTATGGTCAGCATAAGCTCTCAACTTGCCCAACCACTAAAAATCTTCACCGGTTTTCCACTAAGAGCAGGCTTGGTGCCTCTATGGTGGTTGGGCTGATGATGACAAGGCTAAAAAGGTGCCATCCCCAACCAAAGATTCTAGCCATGTGCTAAACTATGCAGGGGGGGCTTCCTGGTCCCTTGTGCTGTAGTGAATGGGGTGCTTAAAAAGATCGGGACACCTAGTAGGAACATTGGTGGTCAATACGAGTTGTTCACTCGTTAGCAGTTTTTAGCAGCCGTGCAAACGCTATGCCGCCTCCCACTGGGAGTGTATTTTAGCTTAGCAGAAGGATCGCAGAGCGGCTACAAAATATTTTTGTGCAACTTCAGAGTAGCTTCAGACCTACTCAGCGTTTGCGATGACTTCAGACTATTCAGTTCCTGTTTTGACATCATGAACACGCCCTGCGTTCGCCCAACCACGCCTGCGTTTTTCTTGGCACTCCTGCATTTTTTCGAACACTCCCTGAAAACGGTAATTTGACACCCAGAAATGCCCTCTTCCTGTCAATCACTCTGCGGCCAGCAGTGCGACTGAAATGCTTCGCTAGACCTTGTGTGAAACTACATTGTGCCGTTTTTTTGCCTGAACGCTGCGCAGCGAACGAAAGCAGCTAGCAATCAACTTGGAATGACCCCATTGTCACCACAAAAGACCACATGGCCTGAGTCCACTATATCATAGTATAAAAATACACAAATTATCCTGAATAACTTTCATTGACAGTTATAATGGCATGAATGACATAGGCGAATAGGAACAGCACTCCAAGCAGGAAAATATGCATAAAAATATAGAAGTTTATTTGCACATAAATAGTAACATTTCCGATCTGTATTAGACTCTATAGCAAGCTGTGTATATAGATATTTAATTTATTCAAATAATATTGTGGTAAGCCTTCTCATGTTTCTAATTTAGAACAATGGAATTAGATTGTCATTTAAATTATACTGTAGATATAGTTATTGTGGACAACATTGCGGAAATGCAAACATCTGCAGGATATGTGGGAACCTTGTAGCTAAATTCCAAACATTACAATTCTTTTCAGAGTACAGCATACAGTTTGTTAACTCTGGGGTGTAATTGTGCACTCATCTTTTTGTATAGAGTCATTTCTATCCTGTGCTTGGTTTTTGTAAAATTAAATGTTTCATGCATTCATAAACTTATATGAAATATTTAAATAGCTTGGGGGTGGACTAGCATGGACTGTTTCACCATGTAAAGCGCAAGGAACTATTCAATGACAGACTCAGAAACAACCCGCCCAGGGCCGGCTCGAGGCATGTTCGACTCGAGCGGCCACGCAGGGCGCCACCCTTAAAGGGCGCCGCGCGCTGGCGCCGCCATGTCGGAGCCTGGAGCCGGCCCTGATCTCCCCTGCTGTCCTCCGGCTGTGTGCGCTATGCGGCGCCGGCGTCTGATGTCAGACGCCGGCGCCGCACAGCGCGCACAGTCAGACAGCGGCGCGCACAGCAGCACTCCACCTCCCTCGGCACAGCAGGTACAGGGGGGCCTGGGGGCATATGTGGCACTGTGGGGGGCATTTATCTGGCACTGTGGGGGCATTTATCTGTGCACTGTGAGGGGGCATTAATGTATCTGGCACTGTAGGGGCATTTCTGGCACTGTGGGGTCATGTATCTATCTGGGACTGTGGGGGCATATCTGGCACTGGGGGTGGCATTAATGTATCTGGCACTGTGGGGGACATTTATCTGGCACTGTGGGGGCATTTATCTGTGCACTGTGAGGGGGCATTAATGTATCTGGCACTGTGGGGGCATTTCTGGCACTGTGGGGTCATGTATCTATCTGGGACTGTGGGGGCATATCTAGCACTGGGGGGGCATTAATGTATCTGGCACTGTGGGGGACATTTATCTGGCACTGTGGGGGGCATTCATTTATCTGGCACTGTGGGGGGGCATTAATGTATCTGGCACTGTGGGGGGGCATTTATCTGACACTGTGGGGGCATTTATCTGTGCACTGTGAGGGGGCATTAATGTATCTGGCACTGTGGGGTCATGTATCTATCTGGGTCTGTGGGGGCATATCTGGCACTGGGGGGGGGGCATTGATGTATCTGGCACTGTGGCGGCATTTATCTGGCACTGTGAGGGGGCATTAATGTATCTGGCACTGTGGGGTCATTTATCTATCTGGGACTGTGGGGGCATATCTGGCACTGTGGGGGGCATTTATATATCTGGCACTGTGGGGAGTATTTATGTATCTGGCACTGTGGGGGGCATTTATGTATCTGGCACTGTGGGGGGGGCATTTATGTATCTGGCACTGTGGGGGGCATTTATGTATCTGGCACTGTGGGGGACAGTTATATATCTGGCACTGTGGGGGGCATTTATGTATCTGGCACTGTGGGGGCAATTATGTTTCTCGCACTGCTGGGGGGGCATGTCATGTGCATTTGGCACTGCTGGGGGGGCATGTCATGTGCATTTGGCACTGCTGGGGGGCATGTCATGTGCATCTGGCACGGCTGGGGGGCATGTCGTGTCTAGCTGGCACGGCTGGGGGGCATATCATGTAGTGCTCCCATGTCTCAGTGCAATACCTGGCGCAAAGTGTCTAACGTGCTCTGCCTGGCGCAAAGTGTCTAACGTGCTCTGCCTGGCGCAAAGTGTCTAACGTGCTCTGCCTGGCGCAACGTGCTCTGCCTGGCGCAAAGTGTCTAACGTGCTCTGCCTGGCGCAAAGTGTCTAACGTGCTCTGCCTGGCGCAAAGTGTCTAACGTGCTCTGCCTGGCGCAAAGTGTCTAACATGCTCTGCCTGGCACAAAGTGTCTTAACGTGCTCTACCTGTCGCAGTGTGTATAGGAGGTTCTACCTGGTGCAATGTGTATTAGCTGCACTACTGTGTGGTGTAATGCGAATTGCCACTATTATGTGGCCGCGCCCCTTCCCCACGAAGCAACGCCCCTAAATTTTTGATGCGCGCCTTCGGCGCGCAAGGTCCATGATTTTGAACGGGGCAACAAGCATTACAGTATGTACATATTTTTTCCCTTCTAACTTAAATATGTGCCCTCCCAAATGCAAAATGTGCCCTCCCCGTGATCAGCACCCCTGCCCTAAAAAAATCCTAGAGTTAACACTATCATGTGTAGCTGGCACTGCTGGGGGGCATGTCATGTGTAGCTGGCACTGCAGCAGGGCATGTCCTGTCTATCTGGCACTGCTGGGGGTATATCATGTCTATCTGGCACTGCTGGGGGGCATGTCGTGTAGCTGGCACTGCTGGGGGCATGTCATGTGTAGCTGGCACTGCTGCGGGCATGTCATGTCTATCTGGCACTGCACTACTGTAGACATTATGTGTAGCTGGCACTATACCGGAGACATTGTGTGTAAGGAACACTACTGTAGCTGTTATGTGTAATGCTGCTAATTGTGTGCGTAGAGGGGGTGTGAAAATATATTTATTTATTTATAGTGTGATAATATGAAGTTGTGAGGCCCCGCCCACTTTTTCAGAGGCCATGCCCACTTTTCCGGGAGCTGTAGAGTATGGGAGGGGGCGCTTTTACATTTTCTCGCACAGGGTGCTAGTAGGCCTGGAGCCGGCCCTGAACCCGCCAACAGCTCTGACACAGCAGTTAATGTGCATCTCTGCTGGATCCCTCTGGAAGTGTGAGCTATCTCAGTTATCTCAGTGTTAACTGCTATCTCAGGGTTGACTGCAGGTCTCTAATACCCATTTAACACAGCAAAAATAACCCAATATAGACCCGGTATACTGCCGAGTCAACACGGGTAGCTATGCGGTGTAAAAGGAGCCATGACGAATTCCTGAGTCGCCTGTCCCGGTAATTCAACCCGGGAATAAAGCAGTGTTATTCCTGAGTTAAAAAACGGGTCAGGTGTAGTGTGAACAGGTTGGCGCAGAGATGATCTCATCTCCAAGCGCCGCCCCCAATGACGCTACGGTCCCCACCCCCGATGGAAATTGGAAACCCGACCAGGCATATTGCCGGGTCATGGAAGCCAGTGTTAGGGTCCAATGCCGGGTCGCACACAGGAACCTGTTTCCAATTCCCAGGTGCAGTCCAGCATTTGCGATGTGAAAGGGGTATAATTGACAAGCCCCAGGCACTTTATATGGGGGAGCAGGCTGCACAAACAGGGGCATAGCCATAATTTCAAGGGCCCCATAGCCACATTTTGAGGCCCCTCCCCTTTTTACTTCTAGCAAGACACCTATCTTTATAGTGGTTGTTGATTTTATGAACCATAGTTTTTCAGAATATGCCACATTGTAGTGCTGCCAGGACACATTATGCCTCAGAGTGCCCCTATTCACATTATGCCATACAGCATCCCCAGAACATATTATGCCACACTTAAGTGTCCCTAGCTTATAATATGCCACACTGTAGTGCCCCTAGAACTTAATATGCAACATTGTAGTGGCCTCGGTTCGTATTATGCCACACTGTAGTGCCCCTTCAGTAGTTCTTAAAAAGCAACATTCTAGTGGCCCCAGTTCATAGTATACCACATTCTCTTGCACCCAGTTCATATTGTGCCATACTGTAGTAGCTACCAGTTAATACTGTGCAACATTACAGTGCCCCCTACATGCACCGAAAGCGTGTGGCTGAAAGGGGTGTAGCTTCCCAAGAAGAGGCATGGCCGACTTCATTACTCCAGGGGCATGCCAAGCATTTTCAGAGATGCCGGGATGCCCCAGAGAGTCTGTCTGCACTGCAATCTCTTCCTCAGTGACAGGAGATGGGTGCTTCAGATAACATCACAGTACAGCACCTGGCTCACTGTCACTGCAGAGGAGCTGGCATTTCGATATCACCCCTTCCAAGGGTGACACCCAGGTGCAGTCCGCACCCCCTACACCCCCATAATGACACCTGTGCCCCTTGTTCATGTTATGCCATTCAAGCCAGGCACCAGGCCGGACCAAAATGTTTAGCAGGTACTTCTGGGAACTTGGTATATAACTAAATGCCCTGGTCCAGAGTCTTCTAAACCTCTGGTCCCCAAAGCAATGGCATCCCCTTGTGTGGGCACTATAGCACAAGTCAACAGGCAAATAACTGTATATGCCCCATATATTTTGAATATTTTGTTTTCCTTTGAATTAGATGGACTTTTTTGCTTTCCAGAATATTTACAATTTAATTTTACATGTAGGTAAAGTAAATTCTTATACTGAAGAATTGAATCTATTTCATACTGACGTTGAAGATACAGGTTAATACAGGAGATATGGTGAGACTGTGAGTGTGAGGGGTAAGGAGGTTGTGGCGTGGGTTCAGGAAGGATTAGTTGGAGAAACTGGAGATGGAACAGAAACATGAGAACATGAGATTCAGGTAGTGTCCATCACTATGTTGGGAGACGTCCTGTGGGACAACCCAAAAGATGATGTAAGTCAGAGACGTTAAAAGCAGTAGTGTCAGTAGGGTTGATGGCCTCAAGTATGAGAAGGTAGGTCAGTATATAGGAAGTAAGAGTGCCAGACAGTAAAGCTGACAAGGAATTAGGAGACTGAGGGGTCTATGTACTAAGCCATGGAGAGAACTAAAGTGGATGGGATAAAGTACCAGTCAATCACCTTCTGCCATTTTACAGGGTGTGGGGCAGATGTGCTAAGCCTTGGAGGGTGATAAAGGGGAGAGAGATAAAGGGACAGATGTATTAAGCTGGAGAAGTGATAAAGAAGTGATAAGTGGAAGGTGGTAATGCACCAGCCAAGCTGATTGGCTGGTGCATTGTCACCTTTCACTTATCACTGCTTTATCACTTCTCCAAACCCAATCCATCTGCCCCAGTGTACCATCAAACACAGCCTGTAACATGGCAGTTAGGAGCTGAGTAGCTCGTACTTTATCTCTGTCCACTTTATCTCTTGCCAAGGCTTAAGCTGGGTACACACTGAGTGATATGGTGTCTGATCCAGCAGATAGGACAGACATATAGCTCACATTGGCACATATCATATCACTGTGTACGCCCGATATGCGAGTGTCTGCGATTACTAGCGAAGTCGTCAGGTATGATGTGCTAACAATATTGCTAGTGGCAACATATATTCTAATGAAGGATGTAACAGTGATCTTTCCGTCCTTCGTTAACATCGCTCTATGGGGGTCATTCCGAGTTGATCGCTCGCTAGCAACTTTTTGCAGCGCTGCAATCAGATAGTCGCCGCCTATGTGGGAGTGTATTTTAGCTTTGCAAGTGTGCGAACACAAAAAAGATTCTTTGGCAGTTTCTGAGTAGCTCTGGACTTACTCAGCTGCTGCGATCACTTCAGTCTTTTTGGTCCCGGAATTGACGTCAGACACCCGCCCTGCAAACGATTGGACACGCCTATGTTTTTGCAAACACTCCCAGAAAACGGTCAGTTGACACCCACAAACGCCCTCTTTCTGTCAATCACCTTGCGATCGTTTGTGCGTATGGATACTTCGTTAAAGCCATCGCCTAGCACCGATCCTCTTTGTACCCGTACGACGTGCCTGCGCAATTTTGCAGAGAATTAACCTGATCACAGCGCTGCAGAAAGTTGCTAGCGAGCGATCAACTCAGAATGACCCCCTATGTGTGTACTCAGATTCCGACGGTCCATCCATCCCATTTCTATCTATTTTCAATCTATTTATGTAATATCTATCTATCTATCTATCTATCTATCTATCTATCTATCTATCTATCTATCTATCTATCTGTCTATTTATATCTGCTTTATATTATTCTACCATTAATTTGTCATTTACATATTTTCATTACATGCAGCTGATGATTACAATTCGCACACTGCACCTGCACTATAAATAATCCACAACAGGACAGTTTCTTACTACTCACAATTTATTTTGCAGACTGCGCATTTGGAAAGAGCAGCTGAGCATTCATTCCAGTTAAACTATGCAAGCACAGAGTTCTAGTTCTGACCTTTTTTTAAAGTAAAAACCTTGTCAAAATAAGTAAAAACTCACAGCTGCTTATGTAAGGAGGCTACTTCATTAATCATTGAATGCTTTCTAAAACAAAGCAAAAAAACAACAACCAACCCCCTCCAAAAAAAACCCAACATAAAATAAAACAACAACAACAACAGTAATAATAATAATAATAATAATAGTAATAGTAATAGTAGTAATAATAATAACTTGGAAAGGAGAGGAAATAGTTGATAACAGATACTTCATTACAAATTTTGGATTCAGGAGAAGGATTTAAGGATTTTATCCACTTTGTAACACAAATCAAAACCACCTCACTACATTGAGCATAGCAACGCAGAATCAGTACTAGTGAATTCAGCTAAATGGAAGTTCTGCTCACAATGGTTTAGTAAGAGAAGAGAGTATACATTAATAGGTCTCAGTATGACTATACGGCTGAACATGTGTAGCGCCTATGGGGGTCATTCTGAGTTGATTGCTCGCTGCCAATTTTCACAGCGCAGCGATCAGGTGAAAAACGGCATTTCTGCGCATGCGTATTCCCCGCAATGCGCACGCGCGACGTACGGGTACAAAGCTCTTTGTGGTTGTGCTCAGATTCTAGCTAAGTTTTCCTTCGCACTGGCGGCTGCAAGAAGATTGACAGGAAGGGGGTGTTACTGGGTGTCAACTGACCGTTTTCAGGGAGTGTTTGCAAAAACGCAGGCATGTCTGAAAAAACGCATGCGTGGCTGGGCGTACACTGGGTGGGTGTATGACGTCAAATCCGGACACGAATAGGCTGAAGTGATCGCAAGCGCTGAGTAGGTTCAGAGCTACTCTGAAACTGCACAAACTGTTTTTGTAGAGCTCCGCTGCACATGCGTTTGCACTTCTGCTAAGCTAAAATACACTCCCCAGTGGGCGGCGGCATAGCGTTTGCACGGCTGCTAAAAGTAGCTAGCGAGCGATCAACTCGGAATGACCCCCCATGTGCGGTGTAAAAGGCAAAGGGTAATTACTCCAACTAAAGAATATTCAAGTATGGAAATTAAAAAGGTTGAGATCAAAATAAACCAGGTCACTGCAGAAAACCTATGATGTATGCTGATCAGGACCTAAGACATGTACTGTCTCTATTCTGTTGTTTTGTAACTTCAGTACATGTATTAAGAGAAGCTTCACAATTGTGTTGGACGTTCCCTATGAGGTTGGGATTTACAAGTGTGATGAAGAGGTGATCGCACCATTAATGCACCTTGAGGCAATGAGCAGAATTTCTGACTGTGGAGTGAAATGCCTTTCCTTAAGCCAGTGGTTCTCAAACTGTGTCCTAAGCACCTTGGGGTATTTGAAAGTGAGGTCCCCATAACAGATAGCAGACTTGTGTCCTTATAATTTCCTAATCTTAAGGGGGGTACACACAGAGAGATCCGTTCTTAAAATCTAAGCAATCTTGCTAGATTGCTTAGATTTTAAGCACGGATCTGCCGTGTGCATGCCCTCCAGTGATAGCGATGCGCGGCCCCGCGCATCGCTATCGCCGATGCTAGATTGAGCCTGCATGCAGGCTCAATCTAGCGGGTCGCTCACTTCACCGTTGTGTGAAGTGAGCGGCCCCCCGTCGGCTTTCCCCCTCGCTCAGCACATCGCGCTGTGCTGAGCGGGGTGAGAGATGTGTGCTGAGCGGTCTGTGTTAAGATCGCTCAGCACACTTCTCTCCCGTGAGTACTCCCCTTAACATCTAGAGCAGGGGTGCAGCTTCCGTGCAGTATCAGTGATCTCTGCTGCAGATTTAAAGTGGCAGTAATTTAAAAGGTAAAACCAACTGGTTTCGTCTCTTATTTTTTTGCAATCTGTTTTTTATTAGAAATAACACATTGACATATTTGTATACAAGAAAAGGTGGTATAAAGGTTTCCTTTTTTTATTTTAAAGTACAAAGCCAAACAAAAAAGAATTCTAAAGAACACATAGAAAAAGGAAGAAGAATAACAAAATAGCGTGGATTAATGTTCTCGGACAAAAATGTAACCACAGGTCAAATGCTATGTACAGAGATCAGTAGGACAAAGGTTATTCAGATTACCATGCAAAGTATGTATAGTATTGAAGTATTAAAAACACTGAACCAATGAACCACAGGGAAATATATGGAAATTGTCCTTATGACTCTTCTCTAATCCTGAAAGAAATTACATAAGAAAGGATCGCAGCACTATAAACACACAACATTCGATGCAGTTATTATTATATTATATATTTACACTATTGTCCTCATTTTTTTATTTATATGAACATGTAAAAATCAAGCACTACACTTAAATTTCTATATTTAACACGTCTACTGCAGTCACATTGCTGATTGTTGAGAACTGTAGATACTTACTTAAAGGTTCCCTGGCCTTCACTGTACCAACGGTACTTCCCTGCGGAGCATCCTCAGCAATAACAAACGTGTAGCGTGATTTCTCAAAAATTGCCGGTGCCACAGCGGTCTTTAAAATGTTTACAGTGACAGATGCATTCACAGCAGATGTAAGACCACCTTTATCCCGAGCACATACAAAGATGATCACTTGCGAATCTTCCAAATGATTCAGAGCGGAGATCAAATAGATGATTCCTAAACATGAAAAACACACTTATAAATAACACATTATTATACATAACATAAGAAACCATGTCTGAGCATTTATAGGAAATCTTGCTCAACCTATCACATTTTCTGTCCATTTTGGACTAGTAAACCGAAAGTGCAAGTTGTTTCAAGTAGAAGTGAGTCAAGAAAAAGACACAATAATGGGGGTAATTCCAAGTTGATCGCAGCAGGAATTTAGTTAGCAATTGGGCAAAACCATGTGCACTGCAGGGGAGGCAGATTTAACATGTGCAGAGAGAGTTAGATTTGGGTGGGGTCTGTTCAATCTGCAATCTAATTTGCAGTGTAAAAATAAAGCAGCCAGCATTTACCCTACACAGAAACAAAATAACCCTCCCAAATCTAACTCTCTCTGCATATGTTAAATCTGCCTCCCCTGCAGTGCACATGGTTTTGGCCAATTGCTAACTAAATTCCTGCTGCGATCGACTTGGAATTACCCCCAATATAAGGAACTGCGCTGATGTTCTGTACAAGATGTCATTCAGCGCCAATTATATTAACTTTTCTAAGTGTAAAGAAACGTTTACAAATATATTTGTTCATGTCCCAAAATACTTTTTTCATTTTGAGCCAACTGGTATTTTAGGTTTAAAATAGAATGTTCACATTTGAATTTATTGCAGTATATTTTAAAGGAATTATTTAAAATGTCTATGTTCTAAAAATGGTAAAAATATTCCAACTGTCATGACGGGATTGGAGATGATTTAGTAAAGTGCAGTAATTGTCCAATTAACCTTTTAGATATATTTTAGCTATCTCTCCTTTGGGCCTAATTCCAATGTGTCAAGCTTTGCAAATTGAACCATAAAATATGTTTCCAAAGCAAGTGTAAATTCACATTATTATGATTTATAAGTATATTTCCATTGGATCTAATGAAATACAATTACTATAAGATGCACTTTATTTTTTTTTATTAGAAAAAGACATCATTTCATGGTGTATTGAAAAAGTCTTTTAGACACTGAATACTAAACGTTGTTTTGAAGATCAGGCCACTTACAGCCAAGATTCTATCAGACAGGAGGCAGATGGCCAAATGAGACCAACAGTTTGTCACCCAAACTAACCTTAAAATCTAGTAGACAAATTATTTAACAATCTTTAAGATGCAGCTGAACTGAACAGGATTAGTAAAGATCCCTATGAGCCCTATTCCTAATACTGTTTCCATCAGCACCGACAATAACATAACATAAAACGGAATTACTGTGCAATAAGCTGAACACAAAAGTTAATGACAATGAGGTACGTATTAGGACAAGTGCATGGGACATTCTATTTTTAAGGATTAAATAGGTTTGAGGATACCAAAAGGTAAAAAAGTGGCAGACTAGATGGGCCAAATGCAGGATTCGTAATGGTGGGTTTCCTTCTGCGTGTGTATGTGTATATATACATATACATATACACACACACACATCACATATACTGTACATATACACACACTTAGAACAAATACACAAATAAATATACACGCACTTAGAACATATACACACAAACACACATACATAACCACAGCAACACACACACATAGAATACATACATACACCCAAACACACACCATGGAACACATACACGCACATAGAACACATACATATACACACAAAAACACACATACATACACAGACATAGAACACAATAAACACACAGTTACACTTACTATTGCTGCCTGAGGGTTCCAGGAGCAGGAGGATGTTGATGGGGGACAAGCAGGGTCACACTTTTTCATTAGACCCCTCTCCCACTGCGTAATACCGCTATTCGCGGGTCAGCGGAAGGGGGCAGAGCCAATACGATGCAATTCTAGGAGAATTACATCATATTGGCTCCGCCCCCTCCCACTGAACCCGCAAATCGCGACATATCGCCACAAGGGGGCAAAATTGAAAAACAAAAACCGTTTTTGTCCATTGGGGGTGGGTGGATTCTGAGTACTCAGTGCACTATTGGGGCTAAGTGGTTCTTATCTGCCGTCAAATTCTATGTGTCAATTAAACATTAAAATATTCTTACAAAGAGTTATGTATACTGTATTGAACTGTAATATGGTTCTGAACTATTTGTAAAAGTATTCTATTTGGGGAATTCAATTGTTGCTCTGTTCGGGTGCACACAGCTGCTAGCACTGGCAGGGACGTATTAAGCCGTGTGGGGGCTCTAGCACTTAAGACAAGGGGAACCTGGGGGGAAGGGGGGTATATATTAGATTGTCATGTATATTACATTTAAACCAATAGTGTATATTTAAATAGTTTAATAATGCCTACGTACATAGGCGGATCCAGGAAGGGGCACTTGGGCCCATGCCCCCCCCCCCCCCCCCGTCGTTTCTGACTTCTTCTTTTTTCAAAAGGAGAACATCAGCAGCACTACTGCTATTTCCGTCAGAAAGATTTGCTAAAAGAGCAGGCAGGCACTAGGACCCACTGCTGCTCTAACAGCAAATCCGTGTGGTAACCAATGGGGATGCTGGAGCTGCCCCTATCTCCCCCACTGCCAGCCAGCCAGAGTCCAGCCCAGGCGCGGGGTTCAAATGCCAGCATCGAGTAAGACTGTTACTTATGACGGCGCAGAAGGCTTCATTAGCCCTCACTGCACTGCACAGTTTCCCAGCGCTTCCTCCTCCACTTCATTTACCACCATGCTAGGTGCAGTCAAACTCAGCTCAGCTTTGAGAAGGCGGCCCGTGGGATTGTGACAGAGCTGTCCTGCTAATGTCTTATGCTGCTTGTTGGAAATCCAGCTGGCTGCTTCTGCTAATCAAAGATGGGCAGTTCGTGTCCTGCAGTCTAAGTCTCACTGCAGTGCCCAAAACAAGGTATGCTGCACCTGCCACCACCAACTAAAAACTATAATAATTATATTGTGCTGGGGTGACTTCCAGGCTCCCATACCTAATGTAACAGGTGACCAACATTTCAAGGCCCAATCAGCCTTTTCATCATGGTGAAACACTGGCAATAAACCATGATGCGCTCCTACAGCCAATCATTACCTGATGGCGTATTCTGTGAGGCCACGCCCCCTGTGATACCACTCCTCTTATCTGGGAGCACACGTGCCTTAGGTGTATGTAAATATAACTATTACTGTTCCCCTATCACGGTGCCCCCCCTTTCATTTTCTTCTGGATCCGTCCTTGCCTGCGTATTGTTTACATTTCTACCTAATTGAGAGACAACTATTTTACAAAGTTTTCTTGTAGTGGAAAAAAAGACAACTTAGACAACTTAAACAACCTTAAAATACACCTAGAAAAATAAAATCTAGCAAAAATACAGTAGCAGCAGCCTCTGTACTACTTACACACTGGGACAGGACTCAGAATGACTCTGTGTGTGTCTCTCTCTGTAGACCAGAATGTTCTATTAGAGAACGGGTTACACAGGACCCAGACACCCAGACAGGGAAGAGGAAAAGTTTGTATCCCTGGGTCACTTACAGCTCTCTCCCCTCTCTTATCTCTTCTCTGGTCGGAAGCTCCATTTGTAGCTCATGAAAACTGATACTCCCGTGTCTCTGCCTGCATACTTTCTGTCTCGCATTTTGGCTGCCTGGTTCTGCTGCTGCACAAGAGGGAGACCTAGTGATGTCAGTGTGCTCTGGCCAGGGGGCCCCCTGACAGTGGGGGGCCTGGGGTACAGTGTCCACTACGCTTCCCCCAGGGACTTGCAGTGAGGCAAATAGCTGAGGAGCCAGTGGTTAGTACCAGAGCCAGATTTACACACAATATATGAGCCCAAGGGTTCATGTGGGAATTATACACAGGTGCAGCAGTAGCTATATACTGCTGAAAATTTGGTAAGTTTTGATCAAAGATGTGTAGAAAAGATAGGTGGGAGGGGGGGGGGGGCTGCTTCAACTGTCATATACTTTTTACTGCAGAGTTTTGGCTATAAAAATTATTAGAATTATACAGAGGATATTTCTGATATATTCTTTGTATTTTTCATATACTTTATATGGTCAAAACTCTGGCTTATACTGGAGTATCAAAAGGAAAAGCGACCAGGCACTGGTGTATGATAGATTACAAAAGAATTGTGAGAAACCAAAAGTGGACAATTATAATTGCTGGAAAGGGAAATTAAAGCCTTTCAATTGTAGTCCCTATTGGTGGTGCGCCCAGAGCTAGAAAGTACGAGTACCGACAAGGGGAGAGAGAGAAAGCTCTTGTGTGGGCGCACTCTTATGAAAAGAAGAATTATCATTCAATTATGAAAGGAAAATTAAAACGTATGTTTATTAATCAAAATTAAAAAGTTACCCCTCTGCGATCCAAAGAAAAGTGTGAACATAAGAAAAATGTGAGAAAATATTAAAATGTTCTGGTCTGTTTAATCACACGAGAAGGATTAGAAAGGCTGCAGACACCTGATAGTCTGACACCCGTTTCTCCTGACCAGGGCCGGCAACAGAAATCTTGGGGCCTGGTACACTGATATCTATGGGGGCCCCCCATAACCGCCCTCGAGCTCCCCCCTTCCTCATCATCCCCTCCTCCAAACATCCCACCCCTGCATGTGCATATAAGGTAGCATAAATATAAGAGGTAGAAGATCATGTATAAAATCTGTATTTAAGATGTATATAAATGTGTATATATATATATATATATAAAAATGTATAATTGTGTATAAAATGTGTACCAATTAAGTGAAAATATTAAAATACGTATAAATGTACTAACAATGTTTAGGCTCTTAACACAAAAATTTGGACTGCAGCCCCCATGTAATGTGGCAAACTTTCCCTATCTTACCCTACAGACGTCTTCTCGTACCCCATGGAGAGATGGTTCAGCGTTGCAGATCTCACTTTGTGCGCTCTCTGTGTGACAGTCTGACTGCCCTCAGTTAGATGTGCTCACTCCAGAGGCTCCCCCCAGAAATGAACTGTGCCCGATGAAATGCGGGGTCCGCTGTGTTGGTATTCTGCTGCAATACAGGTGTTGGTGCCGTCACTATAGTGGCTCCCTCCAGCAGTAGTTGTACACAGTTCCCATGCTGTATGGGGTCCGCTGTGCCTGGTTCCTGTTACCAGACAGGTGGAAGTGCCGTAACTGCTGTGACTCCTTTCAACAGTGCGGATCCTCAGCGGCACCGAGCAGTACTAGTACAGATCAGGATGACACGGCAGGGCATGATGTACAGTATACATAATAAAACTGTAATAGAAGGGGCATTATTTTTTGGCAGGCAGGTTGCTGTGTCGGTTGTGGTGCTCCTACATGTGGGTATAACATGGTGCACACTATGACCCGGGATGGTACTGAGTTATATCATCCACTGTAATGGAAGGGGCATTATTACTATTAATATTATTACCAGGCAGGTTTCTGTGTGGCTTCTGGTGCTGCTACATGTGGGTATAACTTGGTGCATAGTGTGCACCAAGTTATACCCACATGTACAGTAGCTGCACCAAAAGACACACAGCAATTTGCTTGGTAATAATAATAGTAATAATGCCCCTTCCATTACAGTGATCTGATATAACCCAGTGCCATCCCGGGTCATAGTGTGCACTAAGTTATACCCACATGTAGCAGCACCACAAGCCACACAGCAACCTGCCTGCCAAAAATAATGCCCCTTCTATTACAATGTTATTATGTATACTGCACATCATGCCCTGCCGTGTCATCCTGATCTGTACTAGTACTGCTCGGTGCCGCTGAGGATCCGCACTGTTGAAAGGAGTATGTACAGCTCAGGATAACACTGTATGGCATACAGCAACAGCAAGAGACAGGGGATGGGCAGGGCCTGGGCCACAGCGCAGCGCCCCGACGCCTGACGTCAGCACCACAACGGGCCTGGACCAAGTGACAGGGTAAGGGGGGCCGGGGGAGAATGTTGGTGCGGCCGACAGCATTAATTAATTTTTTTAGTTAATTAGCGGCCGAGAGGAGTGGGTAGTTTAGACAGCATTAACAGGTGCTGCGGCTCGTTTTTTTTGCGCCTCTGACCCTTGGGGCCCCTCTGACCCTTGGGGCCCGGGACGAGTGTCCCCTTTGACCCCCCCTGTCGCCGGGCCTGCTCCTGACCAGTACAGATATTCTGTATTAATGAGACCAACCAAGGAGGTCAGTATTGTGTCTTAGAGGACCACTTAGATTGGGTTAATACTAAGCAATTAGCTATTCACCCGTTAATCCATTTTACACAAATTGGAAATGTCTATGTTGGCGTGACCTGAACGCTGGTAAAGGTAAAGAAAATGTTAGAAAGAACAAATAGTGGTGATACTGCTGTTGGTGTTCACCCTTCAAAAGAAGGGGAATAGTCCCTACTCTACAACACCGGGTATTCCCAGGGAGTCTCCTCTCAAGGTACTGACCCGGCCCGACGCTGTTTGGCTTCCAAGATCGGACGAGATCGGGCATTAGCAGCGTGGTATGATAGTAGAGAGGCTATCTACCAATGAGAGTGCACCTATATAGGAATGGTAAGAAGAAGACATTTTAGAAAAGATGAGGCTATTTAGTGTGTGGATCCGCTTTCCACGTTAGGCAGGGTAAAACAATTGCCACTCAGTGGCGTAGTAAACCCTGGATCGTGGATGAGAGTCCACAGAAAAATAGTGAGCAATGGAAAAGAGAAGAAAGAAATATAAGAAGGATTTTATGCTGATTCGGATTCAGCTATTGGGAGGTGTCCCTGGGGAGAGACCAAATCGCAAAATATGAAGCGTCAGGTGAGTTTGTGAACCCAAACATAAATCACATATACATTCCTGTTGTGCAAAAGACACTCATGAGTACAGTGGCAGAAAATCATTACTTTGGGTAAGGGATGACACCAACCTATCAAGTGTACCACACTAAAAAAATTGAACAGTGTGCAACGAATAGGTCTAACCTGCAATCTATAGGATTAATAGGCTGTAATATGCACAGAAAATCCCAACTGCATAGTGTGCAGTATTGTTTGGTGTGCCCAGGGCGATAGGCACATATAGCAGAGGTAATTCAAACCTAAAGAAATATATATATGAAAAAATGATACTCAAAGTGTCAGGTTCAGGAGACAGGTGGCAGTAAACAATCCTCCAAGGAAGGGTCTCATTGTAAAGTCCGTGGAAAACGGATCCCGGAAGTGAACAAGCCCGGACGGGCGAAACGCGTTTTCCACGGACTTTACAATGAGACCCTTCCCCCTGAGAATCTGTTATCATTAAACAAATGTCCTATTCATTATAGCAGCAAAGTTAACACTAAAAGCAAATAAAACATAATTTACTAACTACTGTTAAAATCAATAGTAAAATATGTCCAGTTGCAGGTTTACTAATTGCATTGAATCATGTTGGGGGAGATGTATCATATATTGTAGAGAGATAACGTGGAGAGAGATAAAGTACCATTTTTCAAACATAGCCTGTAACACTTCAGTTAGAAGCTTATTGGTTGGCAATTCATCTCTCGCCTCTTTATCTCTCTCCAATTAAAACATACTGCCTGTGCATAGCATATATAAGCCAACCATCCTTTATAATGCATACATTTCAATATTTAACAAAATTAAATAAATAATGCATGCTGTATTTGGTACAGGACTGTTACATACTGTTACTATAGATTAGATAATACAAATAACGGGCCCGATTCAGTAAGGATTGCAAATTCTGCTAATTAACAGAATTTGCAATCCTTTGGATCAAAAGCTGGGGGCTGCCCATCGCAGGGCAAGTCCGCCCAGCGTGCTGACGGCTTACTCCCCCCCCCCCCCCCGTGATGAAGCAGAAATTGTGATCGCATCGCAATTTTCTGCTTCATTGCACAAATTAGGGATGCCTTAGCTGCCATGATCCCGATCTCGACGGCTGCGTGTGACGTTGTGCAGCCACCGCGATCACGCCCCCGCCACACCCCCGTTCACGCTGCACCACCGCCCCCTGTTTGGTCGCCTCCACCCCCGCAACGTTCTGTCTCCTCCCTGGAAATGGAGCGTTGCCCGCCCACCCTGCCCCATGGCCGCCTCTGCTGATTGACAGGCAGAGGCGATCACATTTCCTGCACCCCCCCACCCCCCCTCCCCAGCAGAAAATGCAGGCACATGCACAGGTCAGGCGCTACACATGTACCTGCATCTTTTTCTCATTTTTTGCAGTTGGATCGCACACTGCGATCAAAACTGAATCAACTCCAATGTCTTTAAGTTAATTATTTGCAAATAATTATTAATTCCCACTAAAGAATACAATCAAAACATTTTGTTATTTTGTAGCTAGCGTTGGGAATCACTATCCTCTTATTTGTACAATAATTGTAGTGAGAATTGAATGCTTAACCTGAAAACTAAGGATTTCATTCAGGATTTGCTATTCAGTGTAACTCAGAATAAGGGATTCATTATTATAAATTTCAGTTTTCACATTTATTTAAAAAATAAAAATAAAAAATAAATAAAAAACAGGATAAAGGGAATGCTGAGACAAATACATTTATTACCTTGCCATTATATGAATGCTAGGACTTTGCTCAGAAAGCAATCTACAGTAGATGTTGGTTACTGCATTCTGCTGTAATTACATTAAAGTGATTCCCTCATTAAGTTAATCACTTGGATCAATAACTTGTCCTTCAACTTCTTCCCCACTCTCCCCTCTCCCCCTCCCAATCAGATCCTCTCCTCCTAATCCAGCATAACATCAGTTACCATAACTAGCACCAGAGCAGTTTCTATTTTTCCATTGTCCTAAACCCTAAATCTTTACCTTGGCAGAGTAATTGTCACTGGAACACTACAATTACATATACTACTGTAGTTGTTTGTTTGAGGGTTGTTATTTATGTTATAGATACATACAGAACTGCATACTACAGCCCACCCTTCTGGCCACAGCTCTGCTCTCAGAAGAATAGTGCTGGGTACTTTTCTGAGAACACCAGAGTCCAACACAGGGAAGATCAGATTGGGCTGTTATATACTGTTCTACGTGGTCAGTTCAATTAGATACGCATCTGCAAAAAGCACACTCACATCACAAAACTTTGCATACATCGCGTAAAGCACACACCTGCACAATGAGAGATTCAATTAGAAATGGTGTTTTGCAAGACTTAAACCGGGTACACACTAGAGCAGGCATGTCCAAACTGCGGCTCTCCAGCTGTTGTGAAACTACATATCCCAGCATGCCCTGACACAGTTTTGCTGTCAGAGAATGCTAAAGCTGTGTCAGGGCATGCTGGGATGTGTAGTTTCTCAATAGCTGGAGGGCCACAGTTTGGACATGCCTGCTCTAGAGTGATGTGGGTACAATATGCAGTTTCCTAATGACATATTGCCTACATCGCTTAGTGCACAGGTTCTCAAACTCGGTCCTCAGGACCCCACATAGTCCATGTTTTGCACGTCACCTGTAGATTTTTATAATGTGACAGTTGGTGATACACAGTGCAGCTGCTGGGTGACATAGAAAACATGAACCGTGTGGGGTCCTGAGGACCGAGTTTGAGAACCACTGGCTTAGTGTGTACGGGAGATTGCTCGTTCCCACGGACGCTAGCGATGGACGCTTGGTTGTATGTTATGCACATAACACTAAGCATTGAAAAAGTTTCTCCCATCAATACATCTCTACAAAACTGACCAACATTACATACCCCATTTCTGAGCTTTTTAGCTAAATTCACCTGAAAACTGACAAATTTCTACTATTTAAACCCCCAAGTGCACAATTATTAATTAGGAGGGGTGCACCAGAGGTTCTGTACTGTGTCCCAACATTTTTACCATAAAATAAAGATTATCCCAAACTTGTCAGCTGCTCAGTGTGCACAACAAAACTGTGAATTTGCTGTGAAAACATTGCAATAGCACATTTGGAATTAAATTGCAAAGGCAATTCCTTGTTTGAAATTGCTGTGATAAGGTCTTGCAGTTCCCAACTTGCAGCTGAGACGAGTGAAACTTTGGCTTTGTAATTGGTGTGTACAGTATACAGTATCTCAATTTCTGCAAGTCTAAATGATGCATTGTGGAATATGTTGCATACAGGTGTTGGTGGACAGATTGCTACTGTAATATTACCTCAAGATGGTATTAACTCCTTTGCTGCTGAGGGCTCTCTTACCCTTGTGCTGAGGTCATTTTCCAACACTATTGCTCATCACGTTCCAACAGCTACATCACTGATTTATTAATGCAGCACACAAACAAATTATTCCTATTTATTTTTCAGAAGACTTTGTATGACTATTAAGGTTTTTACTTATTCTAACATGTATAGTCATTTTTTTTAAACAAATGGACAAAGAAGTGTATTTTATTAATAAATGAGGCCAATTGCGTATCTAGAGAGGAGGGGACCCGTGTGCTGTCTCCGTGTGTGGGCCCCCTCCTCTCCCGTAGCCAGCAGCGATGTTAGTGCTCTGAGTGCTAGAGACTCTAACACAGTGCCAGAGACTACAGCATTTGCACAGGTCTCTGGAAAAATGGCGCGGCGGACATTTTCTCAGAGACCTGCGTATGTGCTGTAGACTCTGGCTCTGTGCCAGAGTCTTTAGTCTTTCTTACCGCTAACAAGAACAGTGAGTGCTTCCGGCTACGGGAGAGGAAGGGGCCCACACACAGAGACCGATGGACACGAGAAAGGTAAGTATAGAAGAAATGGGTGCAGTGTGTGCGGTGTGGGCCCTCTCTGGACCCAGGGGCCCATATGCACCGCACACACTGCTCCCATTACAGATATGCCACTGAATGAGGCCTAAAAGATGCAATGTGTTTAGAAGGGTAACTTCAGTAGAGACTGCATGGGAAGGGAAGGAGAACTGCAGGAGAGGGTGGTAGGAGGTGTGATCAACGTTACAACCAGAATGGCACGATCGTTCACGTGACTGCCGGCATCCTGGCCGTCGGGATATCATATCACACACAAAGTACTAACCAATTAGTTCCTGTCATTTTACAGGCTGTGTTTGAAAAATGACAGAAGCTGTCTGGTTGGTATTTATCTACAACCTTTGCTAAATCCACCCCCTCCAAGAAAAAAAATTATTTTCAAATAGAGGACCTAGGGGGACATTTACTAAGCAGTGATAAGAGCGGAGAAGTGAGCCAGTGGAGAAGTTGCCCATGGCAACCAATCAGCACTGAAGTAACATCTATCATTTGCATACTATGAAATGATACAGAGCTGCTGATTGGTTGATGGGGCAACTTCTCCACTTGCTCACTTCTTAGTAAATGTCCCCACTAGAATCTTAGCTAACACATGAAAAAAAACTCACTCCATTTCAAGTTTTATGCTTAATGACAAATATTCGTATGTGAGACTGAAAACGATTCAAACTGTATATTAAAATATACTCTGTATCAAAAAAAACATGTACATGTAAAGCTGATCAATTCTGGGCACCACACTTTATAAGCACTTTTGATACTATTCACTACATGCATGTAAAATAATAGTGAAAACTCTCAAAATAAGCCTATTTCCTTTTTGAGCAACATTTTAATTGTGTGTCAAAACTTAACAACAAAGCAAATAAACATCTGTTTTTGTTTTAGTAGAAAAAAGTTTTGTATGTCTAACTTTGTCACTATAAAATATTAATTGTAATATTCAGAATGCAGATGAAATTAATGCTCATAATATTTTGAAGTTCTCATTAAAGCTTTTTTTTTAATTGTGATAAACTGCTAGCAGCAATACTAGTATCATCATTGCAGTGTTGTTGCTTTTTGAACCTAAGTTAATTAAACGGTATAATTGTCATGCTTTTTAATCAGACATACACATGCATGCTGAATCCTTTGCCTAATTGACAATCAGCTTTCCATAGATTATGTTAAGGAAGGATGCGGGAATAAGTGTTTTGACGTTTCTAAGTACTATGTTTTGCTTGTGTTTTATTCCATAATTCTTCTTTCCAATCACACTGCAATAAAAATGTATCCAGGTAAACAAGTCGGGATATTTTTTTCCCTCAGACGTAATGTGCCATTTTTGTGACAGTGAAAAAACAGTGGGTTGGTTTTAGAAGCATGCCCAAGGTCAGGAGCTTATTTGTACCTTTGATGAAATAATACAAAACAGCATGTTTTTTGGCGTACTGAACTGTAACCAAAGTCGTGTAGCTATCATCTAACGTCTTCAGCTGTTTCTTATTAAATACATCATATTTTTGCCTAATGGAAAAACAAGCAGGATCAAGCACTCAAGTTTTGAGTTAAGTTTAGCTTCAAAACATATCCACCGCAAAGGTTTATATATAACTCAAATATTTAAACGAGTCATGCTGTGCCAAGTGATCTTATTATAGAACGCCATTAACAAAAGTAAAATATAAATAAGCCAATGTGTTTGTTTCAAACTTTTTATGCATCAAAAGCCCAACACACATTGAATAAGCCAATTGTTCGGAAATGACTCTCAAAGGAACAAGATCCCCGAAGGAGTACAGCAGTCCTTCTACTAGAGAACATGTTATCCTGCATTACGTTCATAGGGGGTAATTCAGAGTTGATCGCAGCAGCAAATTTGTTAGCAGTTGGGCAAAACCATGTGCACTGCAGGGGAGGCAGATATAAAATGTGCAGAAAGAGATAGATTTGGGTATGGTGTGTTCAAACTGAAATCTAAATTGCAATGTAAAAATAAAGCAGCCAGTATTTACCCTGCACAGAAACAAAATAACCCACCCAAATCTAACTCTCTCTGCAAATGCTATATCTGCCTCCCCTGCAGTGCACATTGTTTTGCCCAACTGCTAACAAATTTGCTGCTGCGATCAACTCTGAATTACCCCCATAGTCCTCTACTAACGTCTAAGGAGAGATATCAATGCTTGTGCATTTAAAATACCATTGTTCCTAGCAATATGACATATGCCTACAACAGCATACATTTAGCTACATTTGGGGCAGATTTATTAATGGGTGATATCCTTGCTATCATTGATAAATGATAAATCAATGATAAATGGTGCTCAATCAGCTCATAAGTTTGATTTTTCAAACACGTGACAGGAACTGATTGGCTGGAGCATCATTTATCATTTGTAATGATGACTGTTAACAAGAATATCACTTGCTGATAAATCTGCCCACTGTTGTGTTTTATGAATATGGTTTATTCACCAGAATATGGTTTATTATTGTTAGCTGGAAAGGGATAGTGATCTCCCTACAACTGTTCCATCTGAGCTGAATGTTGTGGATATTATATTATTTAAATGTATGCATGATAGGAAGATTCATTGCATGGGGTTACACTGCCCAGAAGGGTAAACCTCGGTGAATAGCAATGAGCTATTGGTGTATAGGTGGCCAATGTCACAGATAGGTATTCTGTGATAGATGCTTTTCCAAAATGTCTTCAAAATGCAATATCTACTTTAAATAAACACAAATAATAATGTTAAGAAGTGTAGGCGAGCTCTTAAATTCTAGTACTTATTTGTCAGGTAGTGTGGTTGACTTGACATTTTCCATTGGGTCTACATATGTGGCCCCCTAGGTTCCACCTTTATCTTTGAGAAACTCCTATTCACACTATAAGATTGGAGAACCAATATTGAGATTTCATGCAGACTCTGCCTGTTCCACTGCAAATCTCACCGCAATTTTTCTTACCTCTGTTTATAAGGTGACTTCTTGTAAAGAATCAACTTGTGCAGCTTTAACTTTATATTTTGCTTAACCTTTATATTTTATGTTCAAATTTAATTAAAAGGCTGAAGGCTTAATGGGTTTTCCATAACAAACATACTGTATTTCCTTTTTTGATAATCATGCTTATGTCTGTATCCTGTTTATTCTATCAATTGTACTATTTACCATTCCCATGATGTAACGTTTCTGCATAAACCATCAGACCATCACATGAAATTATCAAACATATTCAGTCAAGCCATTCCCACGGATATACCTATGCCGTTTTCTGTGCAATTGTCTCTCTATCACAATTTAGAGAACGGTATCAAGCAAGTGCTTGCTGATATTTGTAATTTGTATAAAAATATCTAAGGAATTAAGCAATATCTCATTTCAATTTTAACCACATGTTTTAAAACTTTCCTTAAACCACATGTTATATATGGTCGTGACAAATGACAGCGATCCATTAATAAATCACATACATAAACAGTTATGCATATGTCACAGATAGTGATTCCTACAAGCATACACTGTCTAAACTTGATATGAACAAATGTCTAACGCTTACAAAGTTTTCAAAATGTTAGCAATGTGCCTAAAGAGGAAACTCAGAGTAAAGTCACTTGTTTAAGATGACCTATGAACATAACGAGATGCAGTTAAATTGCCGGCAGTCGGGATCCCGGCGGTCAGGGTACTGACACTGGTTTCCTGATTGCTGACAATGCCGCCAGCTGGAATCCCGTCTTACAGGGACTATTTCCACTCATGTCCACGACAACCATAGAGTGGGAATAGAACCTGTGGCAAGCGCAGTGAGCCCCGCAAGGGGCTTTCTAGCGCTCACTCCGCTGCCGGCATACTGACGGTTGAGATTCCGATGTCTGTATACTTATGGCCGGCATCCCGACCATTGGTAATTCATACCGATCCCAACAGAACCGATATCCCATTATTAAAGTAATGTAAGCAAAGATGGGCGGTATGTAATGCCGCCCGAGTTCGGCGGCCGTCCGGTATGCTGGCCGAACTCGGATGTTTTTTTAAAGGGGCAATCGTTTACAAGGCAATACCATGCCTTGTAAGTGATTCTCCTTTAAAAAAATGTTCGAGTTCAGCCGGCATCCCGCATGGTCGCAGAACTCAGTCAGCATTCCATCCCGCCTGATGATGTATTTTTCATGTAGTTGGTATAAACAATAGTTCCAAAATCGAATACGCTTTCCTTTTTCCTTGACGTATTCTTTGAAATGTTAGGCAGCTGGCAAAAGAAAATGAACTGCATCTTTATGGGCATAGGGGTCATTTTGCAAAAATAGCATTTCAACCTGATCAAAACAAAAGCCACAATAGTGGTTCCATTCTTTGATTGTATGTCTACTGGCTATCCCCATTACCGAGACACTCATGCACACTTCACCTGGAGTCTGGTATTAGTAGAAGAGGAGAAGAATGTCAAACCTGTTATGTTAAACAGTGGCATTATTATACGTTGGCTGCAGAAAACTTCCTATTTTTCCATCAGAATTTGGCCTTAAGAGTTCCATGTGGAATTCCCTTTTTTGGTTTTTATATATATATATATATTTGGAAAACATTTCATGTGAGAACACTAGAAGCCATTTTGTGTGGGTTCCAAAATAGTGGATTTCAGGACAAGGCAACTTGCAGCAATATAACAGGAAAAACATTGTTTTATACTCAAAATGTTTTTCTGTGAATTGTCTTTCAGATTGGATTAGAAGTAACTGACCTTAAAATAAACCCAGTCATCTGGTCAGACCACTACTCCCTTTGGTTCTCAGTTGCGACCCCTCAAATAAGATCTCTGCCCGTGGCGTTGACCAGGTATTGTCCAAGGAGGGGTATGACTCCCCAGGTTCTTGCAGCAAATCTGGATCTCTCTGCTATACTGGGTGCCTGTGAAGATCCCTGTTCCTTAGTCCGTTATTATAATAGGGATATTATGGCTGCAATTGATATTATCGCCCCTGTGCGTATAAGACCTCGTTAACCACAACGTCGAGCTCCCTGTTTCGACAACAGTGTTAGTAAGCTCAAGTAAAGGGGGCGTAGACTGGAAAGACAATGGAGGAAGACTAACCTAGTGGATGACAAAATAAAACTAATAAAGCATAACAAAGAATATCAATCGACAATCACCCGTAAGAAATCACAGTTCCTGTGAAATGAGATCACGGCAGCAAACTATAGGCCAGCTCAACTTTTCCGCACAGTGGAGATGCTTTGCAAGCCATCATGCCTGCAGACTGATGAAACTCTCTACCAGGCAAGATGCAACGAGTTTGCAAACTTCTTTGCAGATAAAATATCCACCATCCGGGCTGGAACCTCCACAGTGCCATCAAAGGAGTGCCAAACTACAAAGCCTGCCAATTTAAGCCACCTGCCTACATGGACCAGCTTTGACCCAGTGGATGTAAAGGACATTGCTGAGATTGCTCGGATTTTGCGTCCCACCACCTGTGATCTGGACCCTGCCTCAACCAAGCTTCTAATAGGTTGTATGGATATAATTGATCCTGTCTTTTCAAAAATTGTTCAATGCTCTTTACAGACAGGCATTTTTCCTGGACCCCTAAAGGAAGCAATTGTTAGACCTCTTCTTAAAAAACCTAATTTAGATCCCGACTGAATGACCAACTACAGACCGGTATCAAACCTTCCTTTTCTAGGAAAGGTTATTGAGAAAGTGGTTGCAAATCAACTGGAAACCCGCCTGACAACCCATGATATTTATGATCCATTCCAATCAGGATTCAGGAGAAGACATAGCACTGAAACAGCCCTGGTATGTGTGTTAAAACTTAAATGATCTTCTGATAGCAAGAGACAGAGGTGACCGTTTAATATTAATCCTTCTGGATCTCTCTGCAGCATTTGATACCGTGGACCATGGGTTTCTGATTAAGCGATTGATACATTTTTGTGGACTGGATGGCACAGTCCTGAGCTGGTTCAAATCATTTCTCACAGGCAGGTTACAGAGAGTATCGTCTGGAGTATACTCATCACCATCAGTGCCATTGCCATGTGGTGTCCCACAAGGTTCTATACTATCTCCCATGCTTTTTGCAGTATACATGCTCCCGCTGTGTGAAATAATCAGGCGCCATGGCCTGGTCTACCACTCCTATGCAGATGATACACAACTGTACTTGTCCTTTGCTCCGGTCACTGATAACCCAATAGCAACCCTAAATGGCTGTCTAGCTGAGCTCCAGGAGTGGATGAGTGCCAGTTGGCTGCGACTGAACCCGGATAAAACAGAGGTCCTTATGATAGGACTGCAACATCAAAGGACAAGAGTGCAGCATAGCCAACCAACTGGACTTACACTCGGGGATTCAGAATTACAAACCACTGATCGTGTGCGAAATCTTGGCGTTGTCCTGGATGGTGCTTGACACTAAAACATCAGATATCAGCCGCAATCAAATCCTCATTCTTTCACCAGAGGAACATAGCCAGAATCAAGCACTTAATTCCCTCAGATTATCTGTCAAAAGTCATACATGCATTTGTATCATCTCGATTAGACTACTGTAATGCCCTCTACCTTGGTCTCCCAGCAAAAGAATTGCACTTACAGCTGGTGCAAAACACAGCTGCCAGGCTGTTAACCAACCAGCCCCACTCTAGCCACATAACACCCATCCTCTACTCCCTTCACTGGCTGCCTGTAAGATGGCGAATCATCTTCAAGATTGGCTTACTGAGTTTCAAAGCACTACATGACCAGGGCCCAAGGTACCTGAAGCAGCTTCTGATTCCATACTGCCCCATTCGATTACTGCAATCTATAGATGAAGGACTTTTAGCAGTACCTAGAATCTCCCGTAATTCATCTGGGGGTCGAGCTTTTAGTCATGTGGCACCGACTCTATGGGACTCACTGCCCCGCACAGTGCGAGAGGCCCCAACTAAAGAATCCTTCAAAAGTAGACTCAATACTTTCCTGTTTACTCAAGCATTTTCATAATGTCCCTTTAGTATCTACATGCTCTGTATTTTATGAAAAGCTGTTCTGTACTTCATTACTTTCTGTACTATATTATGCTATGTATCTGTTAAGCGCCTTGAGTCCTACTGGAGAAAGAGCGCTATAAAATAAAATTATTATTATTACATGTACAGTAGAAAGTGTTGTTTATTCGCATAGTATACAGCAAGTTGTTATCTAATACAATGGACATTACAGTGCTCCACACATTCATGCAAACATATAACATCACCTAACATTTTTAGCACTTTTTCTCCACCAAGGACACTTTCCGCCACTCCCCCTCCTCCAATCCATTTCTCCGCTCAGCTCTCCTTTTTCCACCCAGCTCTATCATTTGTTCTATATGCTCTCACTCCCTTATTTTTATCTCCTTCACAGCACTCTCTGGTATATATTTACTAAAGTGTGTGTTTATAGAAGCACATGTGTTGCCGATAGCAACCAATTATATTCTAGCTATTAACTTCTAGAAAGTGCTAGATAAATAAGTAGAATCTGTTTGGTTGCTATTGGCAATATCTCCACTTCAATAGACCTGCTCTTTAGTAAATATACCCCTCTGTCTCTATCTCTAAAATCTCTTTTGACCAAATTATGGGGGTAATTCCAAGTTGATCGCAGCAGGATTTTTTTTAGCAATTGGGCAAAACCATGTGCACTGCAGGGGGGGGGGCAGATATAACATGTGCAGAAAGAGTTAGATTTGGGTGGGTTATTTTGTTTCTGTGCAGGGTAAATACTGGCTACTTTATTTTTACACTGCAAATTAGATTGCAGATGAACACACCCCACCCAATCTAACTCTCTCTGCACATGTTATATCTGCCTCCCCTGCAGTGCACATGGTTTTGCCCAATTGCTAACAAAAATCCTGCTGCAATCAACTTGGAATTACCCCCTTTGAGTCTACTTGCATCATGAAGATAAGCAAGAAAACTAAAGTGTAGTGTCCCTAAAACACAGACAATTTTGCCATCGCACTCATTGCAATATTTGACTCAATTATTCCTCTAATAGCGCCAATAGGGCTTTATTTAGTTTCCTACGGACCTGCGGCGCAAAGCGCAAAGTACCAGTGTCCAACGGTCTGCAACAGTGGATGCTAGGCAGCATTGCACTGTCAGTGATTGACAGTCTGATACTGTTTGGGGAAAGCATCAGCCTCCGTTTAAAAAAAAAAGGGGGCATGTTGTCGCTGTTGCGGGGAAAGAACGAGGCCAGGATCTTTGTCGGAGGACAATGATTTCTTGGCCTCTTGGTAGCACTTGTGGCGGACAGCTTGCGTGACTCCTTGGATCACGCAGCTGGTCGATGGTGTTGCATATGATCCGATACTGCATCCTTAGATGCAGCTCAGATCAATAATGTATCAGGAGGCGTGACGCCCCCTGCTTCATTACCATATTAGTGATGTCACTGCCGCTTCCATGTAAGCAGCAGCGACAGCAACTCCAAATACATCTGAATCAGGCCCATAATTCTTGCAGATTCACATCCGTTTTTCATGAAAGATGGGGAACATTGGATTAATGTTTAAGACAAAGATATGAAAAAGTAAAGTCTTACTGTGTGCAGATTCTTTTTATGGTCTCTGCCAATGGGATATGCAGAAATACTGATAACCAATCTTCAGGGCCGGAGCAAGATCTCTCTGCACCCTAGGCAAACCTTCAGCCTAGTGCCCCCTAACCTGCTAGTCCCACACACACCACCTGAATGGGAGATAGCAGGTGGCCACTAAGGGGGCTGTGGTGAATTGCATCATTATACATACATACACGGACAGAATACCGACAGTGGCATCCCGAGCACCATAATAACGTAATTTTACATTAAATGAATTAACCTTACTCCTTATCCTATCCCTCCCTCCCTGTAGCCTAAATACTAACTTTCAGGATCCTGGCTTTCGGGATTCTGGCATCGGTGTCAGGATTCTGGAGCCAGTATTTTAAAACACCAGCATCTGGACCACCGGGATGCCATCTACATCCTGTAAAATTGTATGTGTTTAGATGTGTATACGCACAGACATACATATATTTGTATGCTCCTTATTGTGTTCAATCCCCCCATCTTTAAGTTCATTACTGACCGCATACAGAGACATCCTTCAGTTTTTTGCTAGATGAATTGAGTGGTGCCCTCCAGTGGACGGCGCCCCTAGGTAGCCGCCCAAAGCTGCCTAATGGTAGAGCCGGCCATGCCAATCTTTCAAAAACATAATATTCCCAGCAGCCAATAATAGCTACCGAGTTGACTTCTCTGTTTCTGCTGCTATCACAACAATAGCTGTACACCTCAACCTGCTGCCTAGATTTCCTTGACTCTGAACTGTCCTTTGTTCCCCACATTCAGTCTGTATCCAAATCTGGTTTAATACATCTAAGAAATAAATGCAAAATATGCCCATATCTCACACAATACCCTGCAAAAACTCTAATTCATTCTGTCATTATTTCTCACTTAGATTATTGCAAAAGTCTCCTTACTGGTCTTACCCTAAACAAGTTTCACCCTACAATCTATTTTTAAATGCAGCAGCTAGACAGATATTCTTTGCTAAATAATCTACTGCTGCTCCGCTCTGTCAGTACATACATTGGTTTCCTGTTTTGCATTTAATACAATATAAAATACTTACACATAAGACTATCAACCAATCTACAACAACATACGTCGCTTTGTTTATCTCAAAATATCTCCCAGTTTGACATCTCTGCTTTTTGCAAAATGTTTGTCTCTCATCCACACTCATCACCGTCTCACATCGATGGTTGCAAGGCTTTTTGAGAAATGCCCTTCCATGCACAAGACTTTCTACTAGTCTCCAAACCTTCAATGACTGCCTGAAAATTCACCTCTTCAGACAAGCTAATCAAATTCCCAGAAACACCTACAGTACATAACCTCCAAAAGCTGTCCTACCCAATTACTTACTCTCCACACTGTTCACACATAGTGTTCTCTTTATACACTTACACATCCCGCTGACCAATACTGCTGTGTGTCTGGTTCATACTGTACAACCAACCAGGAACCTCCGTCTGGAACAATATGCAGTATGTAGCACTTATGTATCTTTAGATTAAAACCTTGCGAGCAAGGCCCTCTTACCTCTTTCTCTGCATGTTATTTCTCTTGCCTGTTTTATTACCGTTTTGTTCCCAATTGTAATATCATTGTACTGGGCTTGATTCAGAAGTGGACAGAGATGCACATAGCACAAAGTGTCGATATTAGGTACTATGCGCACATGCAGGATCTGTACTGCACATTAGCAGTACGGGTCTGCAACGTCTGTAGCAGATCGGCTGAAGACTGCCAATGATTTACAGTCTGTTGTCATTCGGGTGTTAGAGTGGGCATCTAATTGGAGCCATTTCCCAAAACAGAGTGTCATCTCCATTTTGGGGAATTGACAAAGCTAGCATCTTTGCTGAAAGATACACTGTTCTCTCTGTTGTATCTGCGATGGCTGTCTTACGTAACTCTATGGGGGTCCGAAGATGCAGCACATGGAAGAAGGAGGCATCAAACACCTCCTGTTGCATGAACATATCAGTGATCCCTGCAGCTTCCATGAAAGCAGCAGCAATTTCACCTCCGTCCAAATCTGAATCAGGCCCAATAGAATATGCTACTGCTATATAAGTAACTGTTATTAAATAAATCACCAAACTCTGCGGGGTCCATACGGAGTGTACCCTCTTGAGCCCTAGAAAGAACCATGGGAGGAGCTACTGTGATTGGCATGTATAGCACTGTTTCGGCCATTTTGTTTTGCACTGCAGCCATGATTTTACATCCACGGTACTCTATTATTGCTCATGGGGACAACTGGAAACTCCCACTAAGTGCACACTTAAATCAAGGCATATAATACTAGCACATAGGATTTTACTCTTCATCTGTTTAGAGCTTCATAAATGAGGCGCTGCCTGTGTAGACTTCATTTCAATAATCCCTCTTTTAGCTCACTTAGAACTCTGTTCAGCACACAGTAAATCTAGGAGTGTGATGGATACACTTTAAAGAAGTTGCTGAAAACTAAAGCAATTTGTTATTAAACTATGCGAGTTGTCCAATTCTAAGTACAAAACCCCCCTCACATCTGGCCGCCCAAACCAACACTCCACGTTCCATTACTCTTTGTTGTTTTGCCTTTTTTCGACTCTACATTTTGTGAGCATCTTTTTATATTCAAACAACTATTTCAAAGTGACAGTCCTGTTTCTTCTTTTCTAGCTGTATGGAATTGTAACAAATGTGACCATGTCTACTACAAGTCATGCAACATAACAATTTATCACTTGTAATTAACATTCCTTTACTTATTGCAGTTCAATGTGCTAGTAATTAAATATGAAATAGTGTGTTTTAAATCATCACAATGGTAATATAAATAGCATAATGTTGCATGAAATGTTACTCGTTAGAAATTGCACAATGAAAAGTTATTTTCCAAATGTGTTTATTGGTGAATATATTTGGGAAAACTCACAATTCAGCACTGAGTATTATTATATATTTTATTAGGGAGACCTTGGTTTTCTTTCATCTGTGACAAAATATATTTTGTTTTAGACAGCTGGTACTATATTTGTAATTGTATGTCCCTATGTACCAGGGTTGCACTGGTCCACAGGGGTACAGGTGATATATATTAGAGATGAGCGGGTTCGGTTCCTCTGAATCCGAACCCGCCCGAACTTCAGGTTTTTTACACGGGTCCGAGCAGGCTCGGATCTTCCCGCCTTGCTCGGCTAACCCGAGCGCGCCCGAACGTCATCATCACGCTGTCGGATTCTCGCGAGGCTCGGATTCTATCGCGAGACTCGGATTCTATATAAGGAGCCGCGCGTCGCCGCCATTTTCACACGTGCATTGAGAGTCATAGGGAGAGGACGTGGCTGGAGTCCTCTCCGTTTAGAGAAGAGAGAGACACAGTATTTTCGGGGAGCATTATTAGGAGGAGTACTACTGTATACTACTATACTACTTGCTGAAGTGATATATAGATTAGATAGTGTGACTGTAAGTGTATTATCTGACTTGTGGGGGAGACACTGACAGTGGGGAGCAGTTAGAGTCTGAGAGCAGGACTCAGGAGTACATATAACGTACAGTGCACACTTTTGCTGCCAGAGTCAGTGCCACACTGCCATTGTTGTGACCACACTGACCACCAGTATAATAATATATTTTGTGATTGTCTGCTTAGGCCTCGGAGTACTAGTTGCAAGTTGCAACGTGACCTGTCCTGAAGTGACCACCAGTTTAATAATCAATCACCACCAGTTTAATATATATATATATATATATAATTGTATATAATATATATATATATATATAATATTGTATACCACCTACCCGTGGTTTTTTTTTTTTTCATTCTTCTTTATACATACTACTATAGTAGCTTACTGTAGCAGTCTGCGGTGCTGTGCTGACCTGACAGTGTCCAGCAGGTCCGTCATCAGTCATTACATAATAAATATATATAGTACCTGTCCGGCTGCAGTACTAGTGATATTATATTGATTTCATCTCATTATCAATAATTTATCATCCAGTCTAGACTCTATATTAGCAGCAGACACAGTACGTTAGTCCACGGCTGTAGCTACCTCTGTGTCGGCACTCGGCAGTCCATCCATAATTGTATACCACCTACCCGTGGTTTTTTTTCTTTCTTTCTTCTTTGTACATACTACTATAGAGTATAGTAGCTTACTGTAGCAGTCTGCGGTGCTGCTGAGCTGACAGTGTCCAGCAGGTCCGTCATCAGTCATCATTACCTAATAAATATATTATCTACCTGTCCGGCTCCAGTACTAGTGATATTATATATACATATATATATTGATTTCATCTCATTATCAATCATCCAGTCTATATTAGCAGCAGACACAGTACGTTAGTCCACGGCTGTAGCTACCTCTGTGTCGGCACTCAGCAGTCCATCCATAATTGTATACCACCTACCCGTGGTTTTTTTTTTTTCGTTCTTCTTTGTACATACTACTATAGTATAGTAGCTTACTGTAGCAGTCTGCGGTGCTGCTGAGCTGACAGTGTCCAGCAGGTCCATCATCAGTCATCATTACCTAATAAATATATTATCTACCTGTCCGGCTGCAGTACTAGTGATATTATATATACATACATATATATATTGATTTCATCTCATTATCAATCATCCAGTCTATATTAGCAGCAGACACAGTACGTTAGTCCACGGCTGTAGCTACCTCTGTGTCGGCACTCGGCAGTCCATCCATAATTGTATACCACCTACCCGTGGTTTTTTTTTTTCTTTCTTCTTTGTACATACTACTATAGAGTATAGTAGCTTACTGTAGCAGTCTGCGGTGCTGCTGAGCTGACAGTGTCCAGCAGGTCCGTCATCAGTCATCATTACCTAATAAATATATTATCTACCTGTCCGGCTGCAGTACTAGTGATATTATATATACATACATATATATATTGATTTCATCTCATTATCAATCATCCAGTCTATATTAGCAGCAGACACAGTACGTTAGTCCACGGCTGTAGCTACCTCTGTGTCGGCACTCAGCAGTCCATCCATAATTGTATACCATCTACCCGTGGTTTTTTTTTTTCGTTCTTCTTTGTACATACTACTATAGTATAGTAGCTTACTGTAGCAGTCTGCGGTGCTGCTGAGCTGACAGTGTCCAGCAGGTCCGTCATCAGTCATCATTACCTAATAAATATATTATCTACCTGTCCGGCTGCAGTACTAGTGATATTATATATACATACATATATATATTGATTTCATCTCATTATCAATCATCCAGTCTATATTAGCAGCAGACACAGTACGTTAGTCCACGGCTGTAGCTACCTCTGTGTCGGCACTCGGCAGTCCATCCATAATTGTATACCACCTACCAGTGGTTTTTTTTTTTTCTTTCTTCTTTGTACATACTACTATAGAGTATAGTAGCTTACTGTAGCAGTCTGCGGTGCTGCTGAGCTGACAGTGTCCAGCAGGTCCGTCATCAGTCATCATTACCTAATAAATATATTATCTACCTGTCCGGCTGCAGTACTAGTGATATTATATATACATACATATATATATTGATTTCATCTCATTATCAATCATCCAGTCTATATTAGCAGCAGACACAGTACGTTAGTCCACGGCTGTAGCTACCTCTGTGTCGGCACTCGGCAGTCCATCCATAATTGTATACCACCTACCCGTGGTTTTTTTTTTTCTTTCTTCTTTGTACATACTACTATAGAGTATAGTAGCTTACTGTAGCAGTCTGCGGTGCTGCTAAGCTGACAGTGTCCAGCAGGTCCGTCATCAGTCATCATTACCTAATAAATATATTATCTACCTGTCCGGCTGCAGTACTAGTGATATTATATATACATACATATATATATTGATTTCATCTCATTATCAATCATCCAGTCTATATTAGCAGCAGACACAGTACGTTAGTCCACAGCTGTAGCTACCTCTGTGTCGGCACTCAGCAGTCCATCCATAATTGTATACCACCTACCCGTGGTTTTTTTTTTTTCGTTCTTCTTTGTACATACTACTATAGTATAGTAGCTTACTGTAGCAGTCTGCGGTGCTGCTGAGCTGACAGTGTCCAGCAGGTCCGTCATCAGTCATCATTACCTAATAAATATATTATCTACCTGTCCGGCTGCAGTACTAGTGATATTATATATACATACATATATATATTGATTTCATCTCATTATCAATCATCCAGTCTATATTAGCAGCAGACAAAGTACGTTAGTCCACGGCTGTAGCTACCTCTGTGTCGGCACTCGGCAGTCCATCCATAATTGTATACCACCTACCCGTGGTTTTTTTTTTTTCTTCTTTGTACATACTACTATAGAGTATAGTAGCTTACTGTAGCAGTCTGCGGTGCTGCTGAGCTGACAGTGTACAGCAGGTCCGTCATCAGTCATCATTACCTAATAAATATATTATCTACCTGTCCGGCTGCAGTACTAGTGATATTATATATACATACATATATATATTGATTTCATCTCATTATCAATCATCCAGTCTATATTAGCAGCAGACACAGTACGTTAGTCCACGGCTGTAGCTACCTCTGTGTCGCCACTCGGCAGTCCATCCATAAGTATACTAGTATCCATCCATCTCCATTGTTTACCTGAGGTGCCTTTTAGTTGTGCCTATTAAAATATGGAGAACAAAAATGTTGAGGTTCCAAAATTAGGGAAAGATCAAGATCCACTTCCACCTCGTGCTGAAGCTGCTGCCACTAGTCATGGCCGAGACGATGAAATGCCAGCAACGTCGTCTGCCAAGGCCGATGCCCAATGTCATAGTACAGAGCATGTCAAATCCAAAACACCAAATATCAGTAAAAAAAGGACTCCAAAACCTAAAATAAAATTGTCGGAGGAGAAGCGTAAACTTGCCAATATGCCATTTACCACACGGAGTGGCAAGGAACGGCTGAGGCCCTGGCCTATGTTCATGGCTAGTGGTTCAGCTTCACATGAGGATGGAAGCACTCAGCCTCTCGCTAGAAAACTGAAAAGACTCAAGCTGGCAAAAGCACCGCAAAGAACTGTGCGTTCTTCGAAATCCCAAATCCACAAGGAGAGTCCAATTGTGTCGGTTGCGATGCCTGACCTTCCCAACACTGGACGTGAAGAGCATGCGCCTTCCACCATTTGCACGCCCCCTGCAAGTGCTGGAAGGAGCACCCGCAGTCCAGTTCCTGATAGTCAGATTGAAGATGTCAGTGTTGAAGTACACCAGGATGAGGAGGATATGGGTGTTGCTGGCGCTGGGGAGGAAATTGACCAGGAGGATTCTGATTGTGAGGTGGTTTGTTTAAGTCAGGCACCCGGGGAGACACCTGTTGTCCGTGGGAGGAATATGGCCACTGACATGCCTGGTAAAAATACCAAAAAAATCAGCTCTTCGGTGTGGAAGTATTTCAACAGAAATGCGGACAACAGGTGTCAAGCCGTGTGTTGCCTTTGTCAAGCTGTAATAAGTAGGGGTAAGGACGTTAACCACCTCGGAACATCCTCCCTTATACGTCACCTGCAGCGCATTCATAATAAGTCAGTGACAAGTTCAAAAACTTTGGGTGACAGCGGAAGCAGTCCACTGACCAGTAAATCCCTTCCTCTTGTAACCAAGCTCACGCAAACCACCCCACCAACTCCCTCAGTGTCAATTTCCTCCTTCCCCAGGAATGCCAATAGTCCTGCAGGCCATGTCACTGGCAATTCTGACGATTCCTCTCCTGCCTGGGATTCCTCCGATGCATCCTTGCGTGTAACGCCTACTGCTGCTGGCGCTGCTGTTGTTGCTGCTGGGAGTCGATGGTCATCCCAGAGGGGAAGTCGTAAGACGACTTTTACTACTTCCACCAAGCAATTGACTGTCCAACAGTCCTTTGCGAGGAAGATGAAATATCACAGCAGTCATCCTACTGCAAAGCGGATAACTGAGGCCTTGGCATCCTGGGTGGTGAGAAACGTGGTTCCGGTATCCATCATTACTGCAGAGCCAACTAGAGACTTGTTGGAGGTACTGTGTCCCCGGTACCAAATACCATCTAGGTTCCATTTCTCTAGGCAGGCGATACCAAAAATGTACACAGACCTCAGAAAAAGAGTCACCAGTGTCCTAAAAAATGCAGCTGTACCCAATGTCCACTTAACCACGGACATGTGGACAAGTGGAGCAGGGCAGGGTCAGGACTATATGACTGTGACAGCCCACTGGGTAGATGTATGGACTCCCGCCGCAAGAACAGCAGCGGCGGCACCAGTAGCAGCATCTCGCAAACGCCAACTCTTTCCTAGGCAGGCTACGCTTTGTATCACCGGTTTCCAGAATACGCACACAGCTGAAAACCTCTTACGGCAACTGAGGAAGATCATCGCGGAATGGCTTACCCCAATTGGACTCTCCTGTGGATTTGTAGCATCGGACAACGCCAGCAATATTGTGTGTGCATTAAATATGGGCAAATTCCAGCACGTCCCATGTTTTGCACATACCTTGAATTTGGTGGTGCAGAATTATTTAAAAAACGACAGGGGCGTGCAAGAGATGCTGTCGGTGGCCAGAAGAATTGCGGGACACTTTCGGCGTACAGGCACCAAGTACAGAAGACTGGAGCACCACCAAAAACGACTGAACCTGCCCTGCCATCATCTGAAGCAAGAAGTGGTAACGAGGTGGAATTCAACCCTCTATATGCTTCAGAGGTTGGAGGAGCAGCAAAAGGCCATTCAAGCCTATACAATTGAGCACGATATAGGAGGTGGAATGCACCTGTCTCAAGCGCAGTGGAGAATGATTTCAACGTTGTGCAAGGTTCTGATGCCCTTTGAACTTGCCACACGTGAAGTCAGTTCAGACACTGCCAGCCTGAGTCAGGTCATTCCCCTCATCAGGCTTTTGCAGAAGAAGCTGGAGACATTGAAGGAGGAGCTAACACGGAGCGATTCCGCTAGGCATGTGGGACTTGTGGATGGAGCCCTTAATTCGCTTAACAAGGATTCACGGGTGGTCAATCTGTTGAAATCAGAGCACTACATTTTGGCCACCGTGCTCGATCCTAGATTTAAAGCCTACCTTGGATCTCTCTTTCCGGCAGACACAAGTCTGCTGGGGTTGAAAGACCTGCTGGTGAGAAAATTGTCAAGTCAAGTGGAACGCGACCTGTCAACATCTCCTCCTTCACATTCTCCCGCAACTGGGGGTGCGAGGAAAAGGCTCAGAATTCCGAGCCCACCCGCTGGCGGTGATGCAGGGCAGTCTGGAGCGACTGCTGATGCTGACATCTGGTCCGGACTGAAGGACCTGACAACGATTACGGACATGTCGTCTACTGTCACTGCATATGATTCTCTCAACATTGAAAGAATGGTGGAGGATTATATGAGTGACCGCATCCAAGTAGGCACGTCACACAGTCCGTACTTATACTGGCAGGAAAAAGAGGCAATTTGGAGGCCCTTGCACAAACTGGCTTTATTCTACCTAAGTTGCCCTCCCACAAGTGTGTACTCCGAAAGAGTGTTTAGTGCCGCCGCTCACCTTGTCAGCAATCGGCGTACGAGGTTACATACAGAAAATGTGGAGAAGATGATGTTCATTAAAATGAATTATAATCAATTCCTCCGTGGAGACATTGACCAGCAGCAATTGCCTCCACAAAGTACACAGGGAGCTGAGATGGTGGATTCCAGTGGGGACGAATTGATAATCTGTGAGGAGGGGGATGTACACGGTGATATATCGGAGGATGATGATGAGGTGGACATCTTGCCTCTGTAGAGCCAGTTTGTGCAAGGAGAGATTAATTGCTTCTTTTTTGGTGGGGGTCCAAACCAACCCGTCATTTCAGTCACAGTCGTGTGGCAGACCCTGTCACTGAAATGATGGGTTGGTTAAAGTGTGCATGTCCTGTTTATACAACATAAGGGTGGGTGGGAGGGCCCAAGGACAATTCCATCTTGCACCTCTTTTTTCTTTAATTTTTCTTTGCGTCATGTGCTGTTTGGGGAGGGTTTTTTGGAAGGGACATCCTGCGTGACACTGCAGTGCCACTCCTAGATGGGCCCGGTGTTTGTGTCGGCCACTAGGGTCGCTTATCTTACTCACACAGCTACCTCATTGCGCCTCTTTTTTTCTTTGCGTCATGTGCTGTTTGGGGAGGGTTTTTTGGAAGGGACATCCTGCGTGACACTGCAGTGCCACTCCTAGATGGGCCCGGTGTTTGTGTCGGCCACTAGGGTCGCTTATCTTACTCACACAGCTACCTCATTGCGCCTCTTTTTTTCTTTGCGTCATGTGCTGTTTGGGGAGGGTTTTTTGGAAGGGACATCCTGCGTGACACTGCAGTGCCACTCCTAGATGGGCCCGGTGTTTGTGTCGGCCACTAGGGTCGCTTATCTTACTCACACAGCTACCTCATTGCGCCTCTTTTTTTCTTTGCGTCATGTGCTGTTTGGGGAGGGTTTTTTGGAAGGGACATCCTGCGTGACACTGCAGTGCCACTCCTAGATGGGCCCGGTGTTTGTGTCGGCCACTAGGGTCGCTTATCTTACTCACACAGCTACCTCATTGCGCCTCTTTTTTTCTTTGCGTCATGTGCTGTTTGGGGAGGGTTTTTTGGAAGGGCATCCTGCGTGACACTGCAGTGCCACTCCTAGATGGGCCCGGTGTTTGTGTCGGCCACTAGGGTCGCTTATCTTACTCACACAGCTACCTCATTGCGCCTCTTTTTTTCTTTGCGTCATGTGCTGTTTGGGGAGGGTTTTTTGGAAGGGACATCCTGCGTGACACTGCAGTGCCACTCCTAGATGGGCCCGGTGTTTGTGTCGGCCACTAGGGTCGCTTATCTTACTCACACAGCTACCTCATTGCGCCTCTTTTTTTCTTTGCGTCATGTGCTGTTTGGGGAGGGTTTTTTGGAAGGGACATCCTGCGTGACACTGCAGTGCCACTCCTAGATGGGCCCGGTGTTTGTGTCGGCCACTAGGGTCGCTTATCTTACTCACACAGCTACCTCATTGCGCCTCTTTTTTTCTTTGCGTCATGTGCTGTTTGGGGAGGGTTTTTTGGAAGGGACATCCTGCGTGACACTGCAGTGCCACTCCTAGATGGGCCCGGTGTTTGTGTCGGCCACTAGGGTCGCTTATCTTACTCACACAGCTACCTCATTGCGCCTCTTTTTTTCTTTGCGTCATGTGCTGTTTGGGGAGGGTTTTTTGGAAGGGACATCCTGCGTGACACTGCAGTGCCACTCCTAGATGGGCCCGGTGTTTGTGTCGGCCACTAGGGTCGCTTATCTTACTCACACAGCTACCTCATTGCGCCTCTTTTTTTCTTTGCGTCATGTGCTGTTTGGGGAGGGTTTTTTGGAAGGGACATCCTGCGTGACACTGCAGTGACACTCCTAGATGGGCCCGGTGTTTGTGTCGGCCACTAGGGTCGCTTAGCTTAGTCATCCAGCGACCTAGGTGCAAATTTTAGGACTAAAAATAATATTGTGAGGTGTGAGGTATTCAGAATAGACTGAAAATGAGTGTAAATTATGGTTTTTGAGGTTAATAATACTTTGGGATCAAAATGACCCCCAAATTCTATGATTTAAGCTGTTTTTTAGTGTTTTTTGAAAAAAACACCCGAATCCAAAACACACCCGAATCCGACAAAAAAAATTCGGTGAGGTTTTGCCAAAACGCGGTCGAACCCAAAACACGGCCGCGGAACCGAACCCAAAACCAAAACACAAAACCCGAAAAATTTCCGGCGCTCATCTCTAATATATATATATATATATATATATATATTATTTTTTTTCAAGGGGCCCAGCCTATGCACTCTCTAATGGTCAGACAAACCAATGTGCTGGCTGGCCACACCCCCTCTGGAGACTGGCCACACCCATAAACATGGGCCCCTACCACTGTATTTCCCTCAGTGGGCCCTTCATGCCCCAGTCCGACACTGCTATGTACTACAACTCGGTTATTCAAAAATGTACTGTAAACAACATTAGTTTCATACAGTCTGTTTATCAAATAGAAATAGGAGTTGTGTCGCCACCTGATTCCTTATAATCATCCTTTTTGGGGATGGTATCGGGATCCCGGCGCTTGGGATGCTGGCAGTCAAAATACAGACACGGCATCCCGCCGCTCAATATCCCGACACGAAGGGGATTAGTAGACTAGCCCTTATCCCCAACCCCCCTAATCCTCCTTACCCTCAGCCTGACCCTAACCCTCCCACCCCTGCAGCCTAACCCAAACCCTCCCTGGTGGTGCCTAAGCCTACTCTGTTGGGATGCTGCCGTTAGGATTCTGACTACCGGGATCCCCAACAGGATTCCATTTCTTGATGTAGTGTTCTGGATAATGGCCCTCATTCCGAGTTGATCGGTCGCAAGGCGAATTTAGCAGAGTTACACACGCTAAGCCGCCGCCTACTGGGAGTGAATCTTAGCTTCTTAAAATTGCGACCGATGTATTCGCAATATTGCGATTACTAACTACTTAGCAGTTTCAGAGTAGCTCCAGACTTACTCTGCCTGTGCGATCAGTTCAGTGCTTGTCGTTCCTGGTTGACGTCACAAACACACCCAGCGTTCGCCCAGGCACTCCCACCGTTTCTCCGGCCACTCCTGCGTTTTTTCCGGAAACGGTAGCGTTTTCAGCCACACGCCCCTGAAACGCCGTGTTTCCGCCCAGTAACACCCATTTCCTGTCAATCACATTACGATCGCCGGAGCGAAGAAAAAGCCGTGAGTAAAAATACTTTCTTCATAGTAAAGTTACTTGGCGCAGTCGCAGTGCGAACATTGCGCATGCGTACTAAGCGGATTTTCACTGCGATGCGATGAAAAATACCGAGCGAACAACTCGGAATGAGGGCCAATGTGTCTGACATTGGGATATTTGTGCCTGGTTTATTATTGCGCAGTTAAGTTGTGTTATTGGAAACAACATCATTACTACGATCAGATATTGGTGCGCTATGTGTACCATTAGCTTGGGGTCTATTTTTACATCATTGCTTTGTGGCCATAACTGTAATTATGGAATTTCTCATATCCCATGGCTATAGCCAACATTTCTTTCACAATTTATGCATAATTAACCTGTGGTGATATTAATTTTGGGCTTCACCCTTCTGTGGAATTCTATCCCCTCACTCAGGGGTATATCTACCCATTGGCCAGGATGGCACTCGCCAGGGGCGCCAGCCAAGGAGGGGGCGCCACCTGGCAGTGCGACCCTCGGTCAATGGGAGGAATCACTTAGTAGTGGCATCTACTGTGCTGGAGGATCGCACAGTATTCAGGAACAAGCGCCGGTGTTCGGCACCGCAATGCACTAGTGAAGAAAGTGAAAATAAACTACAGTTACCAGCAGCCCTTGCTATCGGGAGCTCCTGCAAGCAAGGGTTGCTGGGAGCTGTAGTTTACTTTCACTTTCTTCAGAAAGTGTGGTGCGGTGCGGGAGTGTGGTGTTCCTGTCTACTGTGCGACCCTTCAGCCCAGGTGATGCCCAGCTCATCACACTAGGTATACATATTACGGATATGTTCTTTGAGGGGAGAGGACTATATGCAGGGGGGGAGACTATGGATAAGTGCAGGGAGGGGGGAGACTATGCCTATGTGCAGGAGGGGAGACAATGGCTATGTGCAGAGAGTGGGGAGACTATGCCTATATGCAGGAGGGGTAGACTATGGATATGTGCAGGGAGGGGGGAGACTATGCCTATGTGCTGGGAGAAGAGACTATGGATATGTGCAGGGAGGGGGGAGACTATGCCTATGTGCAGGAGGGGAGACAATGGCTATGAGCAGAGAGTGGGGAGACTATGCCTATATGCAGGAGGGGTAGACTATGGATATGTGCAGGGAGGGGGGGGACTATGCCTATGTGCAGGGAGGGGAGACTATGGATATGTGCAGGGAGGGGGGAGACTATGCCTATGTGCAGGAGGGGTAGACTATGGATATGTGCAGGGAGGGGGGAGACTATGCCTATGTGCTGGGAGGGGAGACTATGGATATGTGCAGGGAGGAGGGAGACTATGCCTATGTGCAGGAGGGGTAGACTATGGATATGTGCAGGGAGGGGGGAGACTATGCCTATGTGCTGGGAGGGGAGACTATGGATATGTGCAGGGAGGGGGGAGACTATGCCTATGTGCAGGGAGGGGAGACTATGGATATGTGCAGGGAGTGGGGAGACTATGCCTATGTGCAGGAGGGGAGACTATGGCTATGTGCAGGGAGGGGGGAGACTATGTCTATGTGCAGGGAGGGGGGAGACTATTTATATGTGCAGGGGGGAGACTATTCTTATGTGAAGGGAGGGGGAGACTATGCCTATGTGCAGGGATGGGGGAGACTATGGCTATGTGCTGGAATGGGGGCTATGGCTATGTGCTGGGGGAGACTATGGCTATGTGCTGAGAGAGGGATGGAGACTACGGCTATGTGCTGTGAGGGGTATGGAGACTACGGCTATGTGCTGGAAGGGGGATGGGGACTACGGCTATGTGCAGGGAGGATGGAGACTATGGCTATGTGCAGTGATGGGGGAGACTATGCCTATGTGCAGGGAGGGGGATGGGGGCTATGGCTATGTGCTGTAATGGGGGATATGGCTATGTGCTGTGGGGAGACTATGGGCTAGATGCATCATTGCTTGAAAAGTGATAAAATGGAGAGTGAAATAGTACCAGCCAATCAGGTCCTAACTACCATGTCACAGGCTGTGTTTGAAAAATGGCAGTTAGGAGCTGATTTGCTGGTACTTTTTCACTCTCCATTTTATCACTTTCCAAGCGATGATGCATCTGGCCCTATGGCTATGTGCTGAGAGAGGGATGGAGACTACGGCTATGTGCTGGGAGGGGGATGGAGACTACGGCTATGTGCTGGGAGGGGGATGGAGACTACGGCTATGTGCTGGAAGGGGGATGGGGACTACTTCTGTGTGCTGGGAACAGAATGGAGACTACGGCCATGTGCTGGGAGGGGAATGGGGACTACTTCTATGCTGGAAGGATGTGGGGACTACGGCTATGTGCTCGGGACAGGAGGTTATCTACAGTACCCATTGGCCAGGATGGCACTCACCAGGTGCAATGGCCGAGGAAGGGGCGCTTTCTGGTGTTGCCACCCTTGGCCAGGGGGTGGAATCACTTAGTAGTGGCAGTGCCAGGGCAGGTGGCTCACACAGCAGCCAGGAGCTGGCACCAGTGTTCGGCACTGCAATGCACCACAGTGAAGAAACTCAAAATAAACTACTAGAATACTATCCTTAATATATCACTACATTACCACTACTAGGTAGTGAGCAGAGATACCTTTTCATTGCCATTAATATTTGATTATACCCCCTGGCTTCGGGTGGCATCGCCGGGTGGTGCCCCTCCTTGGCCGCGCCAGGCACTGCTGATTTCTCCACAGTGTGACAAGGATTACTACTGTGAAACATAATTTTAATTGGGAGTACTATTGTGTGGTCATGTCCCTTTCCCACAAGATCATGCCCCTTTTTTGCACATGAGCCTTCCCTATTTCAAATATGGGAGCGCCAGTCTCTTATTTTGCCAGGGGCGCCCGGACCCCTAGATACACCTCTGCGCCTCACTCACCAAGACTTTCCTCTAGCCTCTAAATTTTCAAGTATTCCGTGACAACTTACCTCTTCACGTAAGCTTGTTGTATTCCCAAACTACCCTTTTATCTTCCCTAGGATAGTCTATGAGAGCACCACCTACACAGTTCTATGCATTTTCTTTCTGTATAAAAATAACCTTGCAAACCCTAAACTGACATAACAGTGTGGCTGGATTCCATACCACCTAGCGCTCTTTCCCAATGCAGTCTGGCTGGACCAATATGCAATATGTAGTACATTACCTCATGAATCAAACTACTACATCCCTATGAACTATAAGCTTGAGAGCAGAGCCCATTCAACTCTCTGATTGGCTGTTATTACCCAATCTCATTTTATTACTACGACTGTTCACAATTTTAAACACTATGATATATGATGGCTCTAAATAGCTAAAAGTTAATAAATAAAACTGACTTGCCTTCTGTAGTGAACAACATTGCCAGTACTCTTTGTAATCTATCCAGTTGTGCCACTGTTTACCTGGGTTTGTTGGAGGGACCCTGCGGGGGCCTGGGACAGTTGCTGAGAGGGGTACTATTCCCCCCTGAGGCATGTAATGCTCTCCTTAGCAGTGCACAAAGTAATTTCCAGCTTTTTTAAAGGGGCAAAGCCACAACTGCCATATCTGGTCACGCCCCCAGTACCCAGGCCCTGTATATTATTCACTTGAAGCACACAAAAAAAAAAAAAATATCAAAGACCATTCATATTACTTATGATTGCTTGGTTGTAACTTGACAGTATCAAAAAGTATTATCCCGTGATGTTTTACGCCTTCACTATAACCTGTTTCATATTAATTAAATGCTTATCGTATAGCATTAAATAGCTATAACAAAATTCTAAAACATTATAGAAACACCACACACTTATCAGTTAACAAGCTTTAGGTCATATGATGATCTGTTCTGTTTGGTAATAACTTAGAGGCCTATTTATTAACATTATTTTTACAAAAAAAATGTGAAAGTATCACTGAAATATATTAAAGGGCTTTTGGAGCAGTTTTTGGGAAAAATTGCTCCAAATCCTTTAATTCTCTCCTTTTTTTTTTTTTAGTAACCCACATCACATTCCTCATACTTATAATGTGGCTGAATTTACTAAAACAATAAAAAAAAAAATACCGCAGTGTGCTCTGTGATAATTACGCCAGCTCAGGCTGGCAAAATCACAGGGCAGCAGAGGCGTAACTAGGGCAGGGCGAGTGGGACACGTGCCCTGGGCGCCTTGGCAGGCCCAGCAGAGGGGGGCACCACCGGCGGCCAGGGCATCATGCCCCACTCGCCCCCCTCACGCTGCAATGTGAGGGGAGGAGAGCGCAGCGTCTCTCCTGCCCCTCAATGTCCTCACTGCCTCGCGGCGCTGCGTGTGTCCGGTCTCCGCCCGCGTTAGCCAATCAGAGCTTGTGGACCGGCTCCTGATTAGTTGCTGGTCCGCGAGCTCTGATTGGCTAACGAACCGGCGCCACATAGCCGCCGCCGGAGACCTGGAGCGTTGAGGGGCAGGAGAGGCGCTGCGCTCTCCTCCCCTCACATAGCAGAGGCAAGGAAGCGGTGAGTGACCGGAGGGGGGGGGAGGGTCTTATATCTGGTACTGTGGGGCATGTAACTGGCACTGTGGGGCATTGTTACTGGCACTGTGGGGCAATGTAACTGGCACTGTGGGGCATGTATCTGGCACTGTGGGGCATGTATCTGGCACTGTGGGGCATGTATCTGGCACAGTGGGGCATGTAACTGGCACAGTGGGGCATGTATCTGGCACTGTGGGGCATTGTAACTGGCACTGTGGGGCAATGTAACTGGCACTGTGGGGCATGTATCTGGCACTGTGGGGCATGTATCTGGCACTGTGGGGCATGTATCTGGCACTGTGGGGCATTGTAACTGGCACTGTGGGGCATTGTATCTGGCACTGTGGGGCTTTGTATCTGGCACTGTGGGGCATTGTATCTGGCACTGTGGGGCGCTGTATCTGTCACTGTGGATCTGGCACTGTGGGGCAATTGTGTATCTGGCACTGTGTAAAAAGGGGACTCTGCATGCGTACTGTGCAAAAATTGAATGAAGCTGTGCTAAGAGACGACACAAGGGGTAGGTGATAGTGTGCTGAGAGGTGACACAGGGGGTAGGTTATAGCCCTGTTGGCACGCCCCATTTTCAGTGGCCACACCCCTTTTCGTGTGTGGCCACGCCCATTTTTCAGCACGCGCACATGCTTCTCTTAGGGTTTGGGGGGGGGGGGGGGACGCCACTCTTCATCTTGTCCTGGGCTCCGAAAACCCTAGTTACGCCTCTGCGAGATACCTACTTTTGCACAGCTTTCTCTGCCCCCTCGCAGAGAAAGCTGTGCGGGGATCGGCCAGTATGATCAGCTATGTGTGTCCGATGGACACACCAACTGATCACTTGTTAAAAAAACAAACAAAGAAGTTTAAAAAAAATAAAATAAATTAACAGTCCAGGGAACCGGTGATCGGTGCTCCTGTGCAGGCTGCCAGGCACTGGGTCCTCCATGTGCTGCACTGTGACCCCGGTGCAGTAAAGTGACGCTGCAAAACTGCAGATCACTTTACAGCACCGGGGGTCACAGCAGCGCACAAGATCCGGTGCCCGGCAGCCCTGCAGGAGCAGCGATCGCCAGCTCCCTGGACTAATAAGTATACCTGGGAGGGAGGGGGGTCCGCGGCACGTGGGGGTAGTCACAACGAAGGGGTTGACCCGACGGCGGTTGTAGCGGCGATGTTGGCGGTGGCAGTGCAAGCACAGCAGCACATAAGGGTATTTTTACCAAAAAAATACCCCGATGATGCTGCGGATTGTCATCGCAGGGACAGAGCTTGCTTGCAAGCTCTGTCCCTGCATGCGATAATTGATACATCCGTACAATGTGATCAATTATCGCAGTGTGGATTCGGGCAATTTAATCACACCACGTCCGCATCCTTGGAAAAATAGGCCCCACTGTCTTTTTATATTTCTGTGTTTGTTCCCAATTGCTGTGGAGTATTCTGGTGACATATAAATACATGATATAAATAAATGATGCATCTGCTATACCATATGCATCGTGTTGCCTGTTGTGTCAGACTTCATACTGTAGGCATTTCTATGCTGTGCAAGCTAACCTTCTGGAGTGAATAAACATCTGGTCCTGCAGTAAGGTCATGAATTCACATTGTTTTTCAGATTGCTTTGTGTTACACAGCACAGGGGCATGTTACATACTGTAAAACATATAGGGGGACATTCCGAGTTGTTCGCTTGCAAGCTGCTTTTAGCAGCTTTGCACACGCTAAGCCGCCGCCTACTGGGAGTGAATCTTAGCTTATCAAAATTGCGAACGAATGATTAGCAGAATTGCGAATAGACACTTCTTAGCAGTTTCTGAGTAGCTCCAGACTTACTCGGCATCTGCGATCAGTTCAGTCAGTTTCGTTCCTGGTTTGACGTCACAAACACACCGAGCGTTCGCCCAGACACTCCTCCGTTTCTCAAGCCACTCCCGCGTTTTTCCCAGAAACGGAAGCGTTTTTTCGCACACACCCATAAAACGGCCAGTTTCCGCCCAGAAACACCCACTTCCTGTCAATCACATTACGATCACCAGAACGAAGAAAAAACCTCGTAATGCCGTGAGTAAAATTCCTAACTGCATAGCAAATTTACTTGGCTCAGTCGCACTGCGGACATTGCGAATGCGCATTAGCGACTAATCGCTCCGTTGCGAGAAAAAAATAACGAGCGAACAACTCGGAATGACCCCCATAATACATTTAGAAATTAAATTAGTTTTACTCATATCTTCCGTTTCACTGCACTTCAGGCCACCACCCTGCAACAGTCCTTCTGGTAGCCACAATGAGCATTATGGGGTCTATTTACTAAGCATTAAATGGAGATAAAGTGGACGGAGATAAATGACCAGCTAATCAGCTCCTAACTGCCATGTCATAGGCTGAGTTTGAAAAATGACAGTTGGTAGTTGATTGGCTGGTACTTTATCTCCGTCCAATTTATCTCCATCCAAGGCTTAGTAAATAGACCCCTAAGTCTAGTTTTCCTACAGGCAAATGTATTTAACCAATAAGTGCCTGGATAATACCTTGTTATATCAAACACAGGAGAAATTCCAATGGTAAAGTTAAACAACAATTGGTCCAGCAATTACGCAACAATTGATCCACATTTTCCAATCCTGAAATGGCAATTATTTTGAAGACTTAGCAGTTAGCACCTCTATTACCTGGGCGGCTGGGCCCATTGTTGGCAAAGAGTGGCAAATTACTACACAGTTGTGTTTGTTGTTTGTAAGGGCCATGCCAGCCTGTTGCGTAACTATGATATGGTGGCTTTTGCAAATATTACTATTGGATAGAATTACAGCTGGTGAATGTCTGTTTTGAGAAAAACACAATAGGAAAACAATGTGGGAAATCTCAAAAGCTTATAGAGACAGCACAGCTGGTTGGAGCACTTCAGACACTGTTAGTGCCTTGCCAAAACAGAGAAGAAATCTCTGAGCTATTCTTATTCATGATAGGGATGCCTTGTGACAGTTGGAGATAATTCTAATAATATTAGCCTATTGTTGCCATGCTGCTGAGTAAACAGCAAATTAAGTTAGTTGTTGGTTTTTATTTTTTTATTTTAAATAGAAGTATAGTAATTTCAAAACATCAAATGGTTTGTGCTTTGTAGGTTCACAAACGTATTTGATGATTTATTTAACTGTTGAGTGCCTCTAATTGGATACCATCTGTGTGTGAGTGTGGCTGTATCTGCATATGAAATGCTACGTTACAGGGATTTCCTTGAAAACAATGTAACATAGAATTTCGTAAGCAGATAAATCTGCATTCTTACACAGGATATAGGCATGCCGCATATCATTTTAGTCAGCAGAAGCTTGTGCATCCTATCCACATAGCGATGTGTTTAAGATGCATTTACGGCAAAAAGACGCCCAACGTTAGGAGAGCTGGCCTGGAACTGACTGCTCACTCATGCCAGGCATCTTTTGATCTCTCGGTGCATGCACAATGCTATCATGTCATACAAATGAACATGCCTTCTGGGTTCTCTTCCCCCAACCAAAGCCAGCATGAGCAAATTAATTTACATACAGTAGTGTACCAGCTGTGTTGTGTTTGTCATTTACTGAGCAGTATACCCAGTTTGTGAAATCAAAAGCCTCACTGGGAGTGGGATCAGGGGTAGGGAAGGCTGCCTATTAAAGCAAGAGGGAGGTCTGTGAAGAACTACAGTAAATGCAGTATCATAAAGATAACACTCTCATAATTTGAAAAGCCACACCTGCATTGTATATCTGTGTAAAAAGTAGCATTTACGGCTTTTTTTAAATTTCCCAAAAACAGTTCTGTCATGCTTCATATACAGACTCAGACAGGCACACATATATACAGTCAAAATTAGAAAAAGCTTTGAATGCTAATGAGGCAATACGGATGGTGTAATGGTTAGCATTACTGCCTCACAGCACTGAGGTCATAGGTTCTATTCCCACCATGGCCCTATCTGTGTGGAGTTTGTATATTCTCCCCGTACTTGTGTGGGTTTCTATCGGGTACTCCGGTTTCCTCCCACAATCCAAAAATATTTTGGTAGGTTAACTGGCTTCCAAGAAAATTAACCCTAGTGTGAATGTGAGTTATGAGATAGGGAATATAGATTGTAAGCTCCACTGGGGCAGGGACTGATGTGAATGGCCAAGTATTCTCTGTGAAGCGCTGCAGAATATGTGTGCGCTATATAAATAACTGGTAATAATAATGCTAATTTTTACACAGATATAGTCACAGTGTGACTTTTCAAATTACAAGAGTCTTATCTTTATGAGTCTGAGTTTACTGTACTTCTTCCCAGTCCTCCCCATTGCTTTAAAAGGCAGCCTACTCCCTCCCTTTCCCTGTGAGACTTGGGATTTCACTTACTGAGTGTAATGCTTAGTAAATGACAAACACAGCATTGCCAGTCCACTACTATATGAATGACTCGTGTTGTCATTTACTAGGCAGTTCATGAAATCATAAGTGTCATGGGAGTTGGGGAGACTGTCTATTAAAGCAATAGGGAGGCCGGGAAAAAGCACAGTTAACTCAGTCTCATGAAGATAAGTCTTTCATAATTTGAAAAGCCACACTTGTATATCTGTGTAAAAAGTAGCATTCACAGCTTTTTTTCTAATTTTGACTATAAATCTGTGTGCTTGTCTGAGTCTGTATCTGAAGCATGACAGAGCTTGTTTTGGGAATATTTGAAAAAAAAAATGTGAATGCTAATTTTTATACAGATATACAAGTGTGTCCTTTGTGAAAATTAAACCCTAGCTCACGGGCCATTGGTGATACCACTATGTCAAGATAGCCACGGAGACAGATGACTGACACCTGCAATTACATATTGATGTTGCTTTTTGCAATTTATTTTATAGAGCTGTGTTTCCCAACTCCATTGCTCATTGTAATGATAGTTTTCTGTTAGAGAGCTGTGTAGAACTCTGAACTGTGCTTTTCTTTGTGTGCATCGGAGATGCTGCACAAATCTTTTTCTGAGTTCACATTTCTACTGTAGGGATCATCTAAAAAAAGTAGTTCTAAAACTACAAGCATCATTTGACTTTACAATGGAGACTTCACACATGCGCAATGGTGGTTTTCAAAAGCGATACCTGGTGGACGAAAACCAGTATTGCACCTGCCAGAGACTAAATTCATTACACTGTGACCTTGACAAGGTGCAGGCAGATGTAATGCGACTAGTTTTACGTACTACACGCCACATGGAGGATATATGAGCATGGATACTGATTAATTTAGACTTTTCTTTTTTCCCTAAATATACAATACTGCTAGTTCACTCTCCTTTTACCATTATATTTAAAGTGTCAAGTCATAATTATTATTTATTTATTTATTTATTATGCTTTGTTTGTAGAGCACCACAATATTACAAAGCATTGTAAAGAGAATATTTAATTATTTCTTTCAGTCATTCTGTATTTTAATCACATTGGTATACTGTATGTGGAGTTATGCTCATGAATGAAAAGGTACAGAATGATATTTGTAATGTGTAAACCTTTTGTGTACCTAGAAAGCCCTGCATCCCCCTATTAAATCAGGAATAATTGAATTTATGACTTTTCATCACATTTTATCAATTCCCTTACTTAATCTTGTGAATAACTGTACATACTATGGCTGTCTACAGGATGTATGCAGGAAAAAACATGTAAAGAAGAGTGCATTTACATGAATATGTTCATCTGGATGCAACACAAGATGCATTTAGCTGTACAACTTTAGCATTTGCACCAAATGAATATCAGTCATGCAAATGTGTATACTCACAATAGCGTAGCGATAGCATAGACTAGAGGGGCGGGATGTAGTAAAGTCTGAGTTCGGCGGGCATGTGGGATTTTTTAAAGGAGCTATCATGCACAAGGTATGGTTTATCCTTGTACATGAAATAAGTCAGAGTTTGGCCAGCATCCCGCATGGCTGCCAAACTCGATTTACACTTTAAAAAACCGTCCGAGTTCATCCGGCATCCTGCATGGCTGCCGAACTCGGAGTTCATTACAGCCCGCCCGAGATGTGCTTTGGAAGTGTTAACAGTAAATGCCGGAATTACATTATTTGTACACAATAATTATGTATCATAAGAGAAAATTTTGTCTAGACAGTTATAATATGTGCAAAGGTCATATTTTCAATATAAAATCTAATTAAATATAAACACAACTACAAAATATACGGTAAGTACAAATTAAATTAAATGCAAAACATATTTTCTTTTCCTCTTAAAAAACCCCAAATGGAAAACTTCTTTAATACAGAAATCCAAATGTCTCAATCAGGATTGTATCTAGAGAGGAGGGGACCCGTGTGCAGTCTCCATTTGTGGGTCCCCTCCTCTCCCTTAGCTGACAGCGCCGCTGTTAGCGCTCTGAGCACTAGAGACTTTGGCACGGTGCCAGAGTCTACAGTGCATGCGAAGGTCTCTGTAAAAATGGCGCAGCGGCCATTTTTTCGGAGACCTGCGCATGCGCTGTAGACTCTGGCACTATGCCAGGGTCTCTAGTGCTCATAGCGCTAACAGCAGCGCTGCCGGCTACGGGGAAGGAGGGGGCCCACACACGGACACCGAAGGACACCAGAAAGGTAAGTATAGAAGATATGAGTGCAGGGTGGGCCCCCTCTGGACCCAGGGGCCCCGTGTGCACCGCACACACTGCACCCATTATAGATACACCACTGGTCTCAATTTAGTAATACATAGCCTATAAATGGTGCAACTTCATATAATTCAGCACAGCACTAATGATTTTTAGGTGTTGTCATTCGAGGGGTAATTATGATGATAGCTATCATCATTGTATTTATTTGTGCCAAACCACTGACACCAGCAAGAGATATGACTCTTAATAGATGCATCTGTTGATGAAGATGACATTACTGTATGTGGTATGCTTCCTTGTCCCTTCCTCATGTTCCACCTCTGAAGCTATAAGAAGATGTAAATGTAAGATGTACAAATATCTTGGTACGGATATATATACACTGCTCAAAAAAACAAAGGGAACACTAAAATAACACATCCTAGATCTGAATGAATGAAATATTCTTATTAAATACTTTGTTCTTTACATAGTTGAATGTGCAGACAACAAAATCACACAAAAATGATCAATGGAAATCAAATTTATTAACCCATGGAGGTCTGGATTTGGAGTCACACTCAAAATTAAAGTGGAAAAACACATTACAGGCTGATCCAACTTTGATGTAATGTTCTTAAAACAAGTCAAAATGAGGCTCAGTAGTGTGTGTGGCCTCCACGTGCCTGTATGACCTCCCTACAATGCCTGGGCATGCTCCTGATGAGGTGGCGGATGGTCTCCTGAGGGATCTCCTCCCAGACCTGGACTAAAGCATCCGCCAACTCTTGGACAGTCTGTGGATGGAGTGAGACATGATGTCCCAGATGTGCTCAATTGGATTCAGGCCTGGGGAACGGGCGGGCCAGTCCATAGCATCAATGCCTTCGTCTTGCAGGAACTGCTGACACACTCCAGCCACATGAGGTCTAGCATTGTCTTGCATTAGGAGGAACCCAGGGCCAACCGCACCAGCATATGGTCTCACAAGGGGTCTAAGGATCTCATCTCGGTACCTAATGGCAGTCAGGCTACCTCTGGTGAGCACATGGAGGGCTGTGCGGCCCCCCAATGAAATGCCACCCCACACCATTACTGACCCACTGCCAAACCGGTCATACTGGAGGATGTTGCAGGCAGCAGAACGTTCTCCTTGGCGTCTCCAGACTCTGTCACGTCTGTCACATGTGCTCAGTTAGAATCTGCTTTCATCTGTGAAGAGCACAGGGCGCCAGTGGCGAATTTGCCAATCTCTGTGTTCTCTGGCAAATGCCAAAAGCCCTGCATGGTGTTGGGCTGTAAGCACAACCCCCACCTGTGGACGTCGGGCCCTCATACCACCCTCACGGAGTCTGTTTCTAATCGTTTGAGTAGACACATGCACATTTGTGGCTTGCTGGAGGTCATTTTGCAGTGCTCTGGTAGTGCTCCTCCTGTTCCTCCTTGCACAAAGGCAAAGGTAGCGGTCCTGCTGCTGGGTTGTTGCCCTCCTACGGCCTCCTCCACGTCTCTTGATGTACTGGCCTGTCTCCTGGTAGCGCCTCCATGCTCTGGACACTACGCTGACAGACACAGCAAACCTTCTTGCCACAGCTCGCATTGATGTGCCATCCTGGATGAGCTGCACTATCTGAGCCACTTGTGTGGGTTGTAGACTCCGTCTCATGCTACCACTAGAGTGAAAGCACCGCCAGCTTTCAAAAGTGACCAAAACATCAGCCAGAAAGCATAGGAGCTGAGAAGTGGTCTGTGGTCACCACCTGCAGAACAACTCCTTTATTGGGGGTGTCTTGCTAATTGCCTATAATTTCCACCTGTTGTCTGTTCCATTTGCACAACAGCATGTGAAATTGATTGTCAATCAGTGTTGCTTCCTAAGTGGACAGTTTGATTTCACAGAAGTGTGATTGACCTGGAGTTACAGTACATTGTGTTGTTTAAGTGTTCCCTTTATTTTTTTGAGCAGTGTATATATATATATATATATATATATATATATACACATTCTGTTTCTGCAAAAATGTGTATGTAATGCAATTAAAACAGATGTACTGTACATGTAACTGTACAATGGTCCACAGAAAATTGCTAGCTACAACTCACTTTGCCCAGATCTTTCTGTAATGCAAAACAAAAATTACGGTTTGAAAATAAACAACTTTTTGCAACGCAAACCTGTACAGTATGTGTTTAAGCAAGAGAAGCAAAAACAGGTGTGTTACCTCAAGTGTGATATGATGGTCTTTTGCACTGTGTTTCGTAAATAAATCTTAAATGTGAAGGGGTTTTCTAGGTTCAAACCATATTAGCCAGAAAGCTGGCAAATGTGGCTCAAACTGATAAAATATACAATAAAGTAATTGCTCATTACACTTGTACAAATTATACAGTAGATGGATATAAAATGCAGGATACCAGAGATCATTTATATAATTAGTCATTATCAACTTTATGGGCCTGATATACAGTAGAATAAATGCATATTTTCAGGGCCGTAACTAGGGATTCAGTATGATATCCCGGCTGTCGGGATCCTGGCGGTCTGGAGGCCAACGCAGGGATCCCGACAGCCAGACTACTGGCGGTGAGCGCAGTGTGTTCCCTCGTGGGCTCGCTGCGCTCTGGGCCCGGTAGCGACCTCCGGTCACCACAGGGTTATACTTCCGCTCAGGGGGTGGCGCAGATCACCACCCGAGTGGGAATTCTGGGTGGGGGTCAGGATTGCGACCGCTGGTATTTCACTGGTGTCAGCATTCCAGTGTCAGTATCCTGACTGCCAGGATCTTGGCAGCCGGCAACCTGAATGCCTGCCGTAACTAGAGTAGTGCAGACGGTTCCTTGCACACCGCACATTTGGTATACGGGCACACTGTCAGCACTGACCCTGAATGGCCGTATGTGGAAGTGCCAACAGCGGCAGCAATGAGAGGTCAGCGTGTGTTCCTGGAGTGGTCCACCCCCTGTCCTCCTTCCGGGTACAGGAGGTGGCTAGTGCTAGTGTTAAGGAGAATGTAGCTATTATGTGGGTAGATTGGTGTTTAGGGGAGGGATGGACACACACACACTAACGATGGCCATCGGTGGGAGCAATCGATAGCACCATTAATGGCTAACATTGATGGTATGAAACCATCTGCTAGGGAACATCAATGGTTTCACCCACCGATTTTCATCCCTTCTTTACTAGGGAGTAGGATACTGGCCAATCAGTGACTGGGGTGGGGCTTCATGTGCGTCAGAAATGGAGCTATATGCTCTTTGTCCCGACACAATGTAGAGGGGAAAAAAACATCAATGGCAGGAAACCATCTGGTTCTGCCCCATCAATGGCTAAAGTATTCAACATCAGCTATAGACCATCAATGGTTTTGAATCATTGATGGTTGATGGCCATCCCTAACACACACACACACACACACACACACACACACACACACACACACACACACACACACAGATCAGTGGTTAGGGGCTGGGACGGAGGGACATGTACAGACACATACATACAGACACACACACACACACACACACACACCCACACACTCACACCATTTGTGGGGGAGAGAAATAATGAAAAGGAATGAGTTATAGAGGCTCTACCTGGCATAATGTGTATAAAGGGATCTTCTATGGTGTAACATGTATAAGGTGCTCTTCTGTGGTGTAACTTACAGTATATAAAGGGCTCTTCTGTGGTGTAACGTGTATAAGGGGCTCATCTGTGGTGTAACTTACAGTATATAAGGGGCTCTTCTGTGGTGTAACTTACAGTATATAAGGGGCTCTTCTGTGGTGTAACGTGTATAAGGGGCTCATCTGTGGTGTAATGTGTATAATGGGACTGCTGTGCAGTGTAATGTAAATTGGTACCTTTCTGTGTCCATGCCCCTATATTTTTGAAGAGCATGCACTGTCTCTATTTTAACTATGGGGAGGGGAGGCACCAACTCTCTTTCTGGCAGTGCACCAAAATGTCTAGTTAAGGCTCTGCATATTTTATTAAAATATATCACATATACCAAAAATTAGAGGGGAGAACGCACCCCTCAGTATTTGCACTCCGCGAGATTTATTTACTGTATATCTTTCCGAGGCCCCAATTGTATTATTTGCACGTTCTGTAGTCAGTACAGTGCGTTTTACTGTTAATTAGTGGCACTAACGGTCCCAGTGGCTCAGTGCTACCAGGCATTTTGGCACCCATAGTATTACAAGTGACAGCATGCCTAAATAGGTAAGGGCTGCCAGGATTACCTGGGACCTGTAATATCACACACTGGAGCACTATTACCTACTGTTTTACTTATTACCCTAACCTCCAATGACATCAGCAAGGTTGAGAATAACCTAGGGTCATGGGGATGGTTTTCACTAGGATGGGGGAAACATTTATTATTTATGGGCTCCCTAACGCATGGGAATTTATCCCTGTGCTGGCAAAGTTGAGACTGGTTCACACTTTTACACAGGCACACTATGCTGCAGGCCTTTCTGTTATAGTGGGACCATCTCAGCCTGGTATGGCTGTTGTTCCCCTGTATTTACTCTAACCAGTCCAGGATGTGAGCACTTGGTGAGACTTTTTTTTTGCAGAGAACACTTCGGACCCCCCACCTCCCATTATTTATTTGTTCATTTTTATATTTATTTTTCTTGACAGTCATCATCAAGTTAATACCCTTCAATCGTATCTCCACACAGTCACATTCTTATACAGTATTCTGAGCTTTATGTATCTTAGGGGTACATTTACTAAGCAGTGATAAGAGCAGAGAAGTGAGCCATTGGAGAAGTTGCCCATGGCAACCAATCAGCACTGAAGTAACATCTATAATTTGCATACTATAAAATGATACAGAGCTGCTGATTGGTTGATTGGGAAATTTCTTCACTGGCTTACTTCTCCATTCTTATCACTGCTTAGTAAATGTACCCCTTAAGATACAATACAAAACACAATTTTGCAACCTGTAATTTATGTGTATGTTTATGCCACAAAACTGTGTGCAACTGTAAACGAGGCGCTTATTGTATAAGTCTTGTTTTAACAGCATGCAAAACATCACTGATCTCTGCACTACCACTTTATCAAATTATGACACATTATTTTAATGGTATACAATGCTCACTGTGCTTAGTAAGTAAGATGAATCATATAGTAAGAAATACAGGGGGAATTAAATTGTTTTTAAAGCAACAAAAAGTGTATGGTCTCCCATTGTTCAAATTCAACTGTTTTGTGCACCCTTTAATTATCACAATTATCACTGCCAACAAGACTGGGTTTTACAGTGTAACGCGGCAAAACCCGACTAAACTAATGGGCGCGATGGGAAAAGTGTGTATAGGTGCCCAAACAGTTGACTTTTCACACATTTCAGCTCACCACATCCAGGGGGTATGAGCTGAAATGTGTCTACCGTGGATAATGGGAGTCTGATCAGAGCAACAACTGAATAGCTCTGATAGACACCCAATAGTTTAGATGCCCATTAAAACAAATGAATTTACCCTATAGAACGTGTTTCTAAATTACAACCAGCAGAGAAACACGGTTGTACTTTGCACATTGGGGGTAATTCCAAGTTGATCGCAGCAGGAATTTTTTTAGCAATTGGGCAAAACCATGTGCACTGCAGGGGGGGCAGATATAACATTTGCAGAGAGAGTTAGATTTGGGTGGGCTGTGCAGAGCCGGCCCTAACCAATATGATGCCCTAGGCAAGATTTTGGCTGGTGCCCCCTAGCACAACTGCTGGTTCAGCCTCTGACCTTGCACCTCTTTCCCAGCACCATCACCCCTCTCCCATAGCAGTCCTTATTTTGGTGTTTGTACCCCCTATATATTAAATAGGAACAGTTCTCACATTTGGCACACAGCCCAAAAATGGGTGTGTTTTTGCTGGCAAGGGGCATGGCCACACAATAGTAACCCCAATTCCAATTACGCCACACAGTACTGCAACTTTATTCACATTTGATCATGCGATAGTGTCCATAATTCATATTACATCCCACAGTAGTATCACTTTACCTTATAAACGTTACTCCTCACAGTAGAGCCCCTTATTCACATTACATCACACTGAATTGCTCCTTATTCACATTACACCACACCCTATTGCTCTTTATTCACATTAGACCACACAGCAGTGCCCTTTCTATACGTTACGCCACATAGTAGAGCACCTTATACACATAATGACACACATTAGTAATGCATTTATACACATAATACCACACAGTAATGCCCCTTACACATATGACACACATTATTAATGTCCTTATAAACATAATGCGCCGTATACATTATGACAACCTTTATTAATGCCCTTTTACACATAATGTACCTTACACATATGGCGCACATTATTAATGCCCTTATACACATAATGACACACACACAGTGCCCCCTACACATTTGCTGCACATTATTAGTGCGCCTATACACATAATGACACACATACAGTAGTACCCTGTTACACATATGCCGCACATTATTAATGCTCTTATACACATGACACACACAGTGCCCCTTACACATATGTTGCACATTAATGCATTTTTACATGAAACACATAATGCTTCTTACACATATTCTGAACACTACTGCACAATCAACCCACTCACATGCATACAGCACTCAAACTGCCACTAACACTGTTACCTCTGCTTGGATACAGATGTGTCCTCATAAATCTTGCCTCAATGCTAACGTCTGGCACCTTTTTTTTATGAAAATGCATCTTATTTGCATTGCTATGTGTTTAGGATGCACAAGTAGCTTCTGCTGATTAAAATGATATGCAGCATGCCTATATACTGTGTGAGACTGTGGCTGTATCTGCATATGAAATGCTGCACACAGAATATAGGCATCCCACATATCATTTTAATCAGCAGAAGCTGCTGATGCCCCTAGGCATATCAAATGCCCTAGGCAATTGCCTAGTTTGCCTATGCCTATGGCCGCTCTGGGGGTGTGTTCAATCTGCAATCTAATTTGCAGTGTAAAAATAAAGCAGCCAGTATTTACCCTGCACAGAAATAAAATAACCCACCCAAATCTAACTCTCTCTGCACATGTTATATCTGCCTCCCCTGCAGTGCACATGGTTTTGCCCAATTGCTAACTTTCTTGCTGCTGCGATCAACTTGGAATTACCCCCATTGTCAGCTGTATATAGCAGGAAACATTTTTTTACCAGGAACAAATTTTCAAAACCTATTTTTTCTATTGCCTTACTAAATGATATACTACTGTATACACTGGTGTATCTATAATGGGTGCAGTGTGTGCTGTGCACACGGGCCCCTGGGTCCAGAGGGGGCCCACACCACACACACTGCACCCATTTCATCTATACTTACCTTTCCGGCGTCCATCGGCGACTGTGTGTGGGCCCCCTCCTCTCCTGTAGCCATAACAGCTGCTGCTAGCGCACTGAGTGCTAGAGACTCTGGCACAGTGCCAGAGTCTACAGCGCATGCGCAGGACTCCGGAAAAATGGCACGGCGGCCATTTTTCTGAGTCCTGCGCATGCGCTGTAGACTCTGGCACTGTGCCAGAGTCTCAGCACTGAGAGCGCTAGCAGCAGTGGTGACGGCTACAGGAGAGGAGGGGGCCCACACACGGAGTCTGCACACGGGTCCCCTCCTCTCTAGAAACGCTGCTGACTGTATATATACACAATGCACAGCTATGTCCGGATTGATACATTTAATTTTAAAAAGCTTTTTATTAGAGTCAATTTTAATTTCCAAAAATAGGCATGTGAGTAATGTTGCTGGACCTATTCCTACCTTTCAAAATGTATGCTCGTCACTAAAATATTTCCTGATAGACAATCGTAACTCTAGAAATTTTAAATGCTCACAATTGAAGTAGTGATGTGCACCGGACATTTTTCGGGTTTTGTGTTTTGGTTTTGGATTCGGTTCCGCGGCCGTGTTTTGGATTCGGACGCGTTTTGGCAAAACCTCACCGAAATTTTTTTGTCGGATTCGGGTGTGTTTTGGATTCGGGTGTTTTTTTTCAAAAAACTAAAAAACAGCTTAAATCATAGAATTTGGGGGTCATTTTGATCCCATAGTATTATTAACCTCAATTACCATAATTTCCACTCATTTCCAGTCTATTCTGAACACCTCACACCTCACAATATTATTTTTAGTCCTACAATTTGCACCGAGGTCGCTTGATGGCTAAGCTAAGCGACACAAGTGGCCGACACAAACACCTGGCCCATCTAGGAGTGGCACTGCAGGGTCAAGACAGGATGGCACTTCAAAAAAATTGTCCCCAAACAGCACATGATGCAAAGAAAAAAAGAGGCGCACCAAGGTCACTGTGTGACTAAGCTAAGCGACACAAGTGGCCGACACAAACACCTGGCCCATCTAGGAGTGGCACTGCAGTGTCAGGCAGGATGGCACTTCAAAAAAATTGTCCCCAAACAGCACATGATGCAAAGAAAAAAAGAGGCGCACCAAGGTCGCTGTGTGACTAAGCTAAGCGACACAAACACCTGGCCCATCTAGGAGTGGCACTGCAGTGTCAGGCAGGATGGCACTTCAAAAAAATTGTCCCCAAACAGCACATGATGCAAAGAAAAATGAAAGAAAAAAGAGGTGCAAGATGGAATTGTCCTTGGGCCCTCCCACCCACCCTTATGTTGTATAAACAGGACATGCACAATTTAACGAACCCATCATTTCAGCGACAGGGTCTGCCACACGACTGTGACTGAAATGACTGGTTGGTTTGGGCCCCCACCAAAAAAGAAGCAATCAATCTCTCCTTGCACAAACTGGCTCTACAGAGGCAAGATGTCCACCTCATCATCATCCTCCGATTCCTCACCCCTTTCACTGTGTACATCCCCCTCCTCACAGATTATTAATTCGTCCCCACTGGAATCCACCATCTCAGGTCCCCGTGTACTTTCTGGAGGCAATTGCTGCTGGTGAATGTCTCCACGGAGGAATTGATTATAATTCATTTTGATGAACATCATCTTCTCCACATTTTCTGGAAGTAACCTCATACGCCGATTGCTGACAAGGTGAGCGGCTGCACTAAACACTCTTTCGGAGTACACACTGGAGGGAGGGCAACTTAGGTAGAATAAAGCCAGTTTGTGCAAGGGCCTCCAAATTGCCTCTTTTTCCTGCCAGTATACGTACGGACTGTCTGACGTGCCTACTTGGATGCGGTCACTCATATAATCCTCCACCATTCTTTCAATGGTGAGAGAATCATATGCAGTGACAGTAGACGACATGTCAGTAATCGTTGGCAGGTCCTTCAGTCCGGACCAGATGTCAGCACTCGCTCCAGACTGCCCTGCATCACCGCCAGCGGGTGGGCTCGGAATTCTTAGCCTTTTCCTCGCACCCCCAGTTGCGGGAGAATGTGAAGGAGGAGCTGTTGACGGGTCACGTTCCGCTTGACTTGACAATTTTCTCACCAGCAGGTCTTTGAACCTCTGCAGACTTGTGTCTGCCGGAAAGAGAGATACAACGTAGGTTTTAAATCTAGGATCGAGCACGGTGGCCAAAATGAAGTGCTCTGATTTCAACAGATTGACCACCCGTGAATCCTGGTTAAGCGAATTAAGGGCTCCATCCACAAGTCCCACATGCCTAGCGGAATCGCTCTGTTTTAGCTCCTCCTTCAATGTCTCCAGCTTCTTCTGCAAAAGCCTGATGAGGGGAATGACCGGACTCAGGCTGGCAGTGTCTGAACTGACTTCACGTGTGGCAAGTTCAAAGGGTTGCAGAACCTTGCACAACGTTGAAATCATTCTCCACTGCGCTTGAGTCAGGTGCATTCCCCCTCCTTTGCCTATATCGTGGGCAGATGTATAGGCTTGAATGGCCTTTTGCTGCTTCTCCATCCTCTGAAGCATATAGAGGGTTGAATTCCACCTCGTTACCACCTCTTGCTTCAGATGATGGCAGGGCAGGTTCAGGAATGTTTGGTGGTGCTCCAGTCTTCTGTACGCGGTGCCTGAATGCCGAAAGTGGCCCGCAATTCTTCGGGCCACCGACAGCATCTCTTGCACGCCCCTATCGTTTTTTAAATAATTCTGCACCACCAAATTCAATGTATGTGCAAAACATGGGACGTGCTTGTTTTTGCCCAGATGTAATGCACGCACAATATTGCTGGCGTTGTCCGATGTCACAAATCCCCAGAAGAGTCCAATTGGGGTAAGCCATTCTGCGATGATCTTCCTCAGTTGCCATAAGAGGTTGTCAGCTGTGTGCCTATTCTGGAAAGCGGTGATACAAAGCGTAGCCTGCCTAGGAACGAGTTGGCGTTTGCGAGATGCTGCTACTGGTGCCGCCGCTGCTGTTCTTGCTGCGGGAGGCAATACATCTACCCAGTGGGCTGTCACAGTCATATAGTCCTGAGTCTACCCTGCTCCACTTGTCCACATGTCCGTGGTTAAGTGGACATTGGGTACAACTGCATTTTTTAGGACACTGGTGAGTCTTTTTCTGAGGTCTGTGTACATTTTCGGTATCGCCTGCCTAGAGAAATGGAACCTAGATGGTATTTGGTACCGGGGACACAGTACCTCAATCAAGTCTATAGTTGCCTCTGAATTAACGATGGATACCGGAACCACGTTTCTCACCGCCCAGGCTGCCAAGGCCTGAGCTATCTGCTTTGCAGCAGGATGACTGCTGTGATATTTCATCTTCCTCGCAAAGGACTGTTGGACAGTCAATTGCTTACTGGAAGTAGTACAAGTGGTCTTCCGACTTCCCCTCTGGGATGACGATCGACTCCCAGCAGCAACAACAGCAGCGCCAGCAGCAGTAGGCGTTACACTCAAGGATGCATCGGAGGAATCCCAGGCAGGAGAGGACTCGTCAGACTTGACAGTGACATGGCCTGCAGGACTATTGGCTTTCCTGGGTAAGGAGGAAATTGACACTGAGGGAGTTGGTGGTGTGGTTTGCAGGAGCTTGGTTACAAGAGGAAGGGATTTAGTGGTCAGTGGACTGCTTCCGCTGTCACCCAAAGTTTTTGAACTTGTCACTGACTTATGATGAATGCGCTGCAGGTGACGTATAAGGGAGGATGTTCCGAGGTGGTTAACGTCCTTACCCCTACTTATTACAGCTTGACAAAGGCAACACACGGCTTGACACCTGTTGTCCGCATTTGTGTTGAAATAATTCCACACCGAAGAGCTGATTTTTTTTGTATTTTGACCAGGCATGTCAATGGCCATATTCGTCCCACGGACAACAGGTGTCTCCCCGGGTGCCTGACTTAAACAAACCACCTCACCATCAGAATCCTCCTTGTCAATTTCCTCCCCAGCGCCAGCAACACCCATATCCTCATCCTGGTGTACTTCAACAGTGACATCTTCAATTTGACTATCAGGAACTGGACTGCGGGTGCTCCTTCCAGCACTTGCAGGGGGCGTGCAAATGGTGGAAGGCGCAAGCTCTTCCCGTCCAGGGTTGGGAAGGTCAGGCATCGCAACCGACACAATTGGACTCTCCTTGGGGATTTGTGATTTAGAAGAACGCACAGTTCTTTGCTGTGCTTTTGCCAGCTTAAGTCTTTTCATTTTTCTAGCGAGTGGATGAGTGCTTCCATCCTCATGTGAAGCTGAACCACTAGCCATGAACATAGGCCAGGGCCTCAGCCGTTCCTTGCCACTCCGTGTCGTAAATGGCATATTGGCAAGTTTACGCTTCTCCTCAGACGATTTTAATTTTGATTTTTGGGTCATTTTACTGAACTTTTGTTTTTTGGATTTTACATGCTCTCTACTATGACATTGGGCATCGGCCTTGGCAGACGACGTTGATGGCATTTCATCGTCTCGGCTATGACTAGTGGCAGCAGCTTCAGCACGAGGTGGAAGTGGATCTTGATCTTTCCCTATTTTATTTTTAACCTCCACATTTTTGTTCTCCATTTTTTAATGTGTGGAATTATATGCCAGTTTCAATAGCAATGGCCTACTACTATATTTACTGCGCACAACTGAAATGCACCACATATATGGATGGATAGTATACTTGATGACACAGAGGTAGGTACAGCAGTGGGCTACCGTACTGCTATATATAGTATACTGGTGGTCACTGTGTCAGCAAACTGCAAAACTAAAATGCACCACAGGTATAGAATGTAGATGGATAGTATACTTAATGGATGACGACACAGAGGTAGGTACAGCAGTGGCCTACCGTACTGCTATATATAGTATACTGGTGGTCACTGTGTCAGCAAACTGCAAAACTAAAATGCACCACAGGTATAGAATGTAGATGGATAGTATACTTAATGGATGACGACACAGAGGTAGGTACAGCAGTGGCCTACCGTACTGCTATATATAGTATACTGGTGGTCACTGTGTCAGCAAACTGCAAAACTAAAATGCACCACAGGTATAGAATGTAGATGGATAGTATACTTAATGGATGACGACACAGAGGTAGGTACAGCAGTGCACTCTGAACTGTACTCCTCCTATATAATATTAATTATACTGGTGGTCCCCAGTCCCCACAATAAAGCAGCACACTGAGCACAGATATGGAGTGTTTTTCAGGCAGACAACGTATACTGGTGGTCACTGTCAGCAAAACTCTGCACTGTACTCCTGCTATATGCTGCTCCCCAGTCCCCACAATTAAGCAGTGTGAGCACTCAGCACAGATATATTATGCATCACACTGAGCACAGATATGGTATGGAGCGTTTCTTTCAGGCAGAGAACGGATAAAAACTGGTGGTCACTTATCAGCAAAACTCTGCACTGTACTCCTCCTAACAGCTGCTCCCCAGTCCTCCCCACAATTAAGCAATAAAGCAATCAACTTCAACAATAAACGGAGAGGACGCCAGCCACGTCCTCTCCCTATCATCTTCAATGCACGAGTGAAAATGGCGGCGACGCGCGGCTGCTTATATAGAATCCGAATCTCGCGAGAATCCGACAGCGGGATGATTACGTTCGGGCGCGCTCGGGTTAGCCGAGCAAGGCGGGAAGGTTCGAACCTGCCTCGGACCCGTCTAAAAAGGGTGAAGTTCGGGGGGGTTCGGTTTCCGAGAAACCGAACCCGCTCATCACTAAATTGAAGTCACAGCTGCAGGGCCGGCTCTACCATTAGGCAGCTTTAGGCAGCTGGCTAAAGCTAGAGGGCACCACTGAATTCATCTAGCAAATAACTGAAGGATGTCTCCAAAACCAAAACCACGCTTTCGTGTTTTGGTTTTGGTTTTGGATCTGGATGATTTTTGTTTTAAAACATAAAAACAGCTAAAATCACAGAATTTGGGGGTAATTCTGCTCCTACGGTATTATTAACCTCAATAACATTCATTTCCACTCATTTCTAGTCTATTCTGAACACTGAACACCGAGGTGGCTGTATGACCAAGCTAAGCGACACAAGTGTGTGGCACAAACACCTGGCTCATCTAGGAGTGGCACTGCAGTTGAAGACAGGATGGCAGATTTAAAAAATAGGCCCCAAATAGCACATTATGCAAAAAAGAAAAAGAGGTGCAATTAGGTAGCTGGATGGCTAAGCTGTGCGGCACAAACACCTGGCCCATCTAAGAGTGGCACTGTAGTGGCAGACAGGATGGCATTTAAAAAAAACTAGTCCCCAAACAGCACATCATGCAAAGAAGTAAAAGAGGTGCAATGAGGTAGCTGTATGACTAAGCTAAGCGACACAAGTGTGCAGCACAAATACCTGGCCCATCTAGGAGTGGCACTGCAGTGTCAGACAGGATAGCACTTTTCAAAATCTAGGCCCCAAACAGCACCTCATGCAAAGATGTAGAAGAGGTGCAATGAGGTAGTTAAGCGACACAAACAATTGGCCCATCTAGGAGTGGCACTGCAGTGGCACACAGGAGGGCAGATATCAAAAAAAGGCCCCAAACAGCACATGATGCAAAGAAGAAAAAAAGGTGCACCGAGGTTGTTGTATGACTAAGCTAAGCGACACAACCACCTGGCCCATCTAGTAGTGTCACGCAGAGGCTGAATGTCGAGAGTGGGCCGCAATTGTTCTTCAGCACGCCCCTGTCATTTTAAAAAAATTCTGCAATTGGTGGACTTATATGGCAGTACCCCAGGACTAATACAGCAGTACCCCTGGACTCATATGGCAGTGTCAGACAGGATGGCACTTTTCAAAAACTAGGCCCCAAACAGCACCTCATGCAAAGATGTCGTAGAGGTGCAATGAGGTAGCTGTATGACTAAGCCAGCAACACAAACAATTCCAACTGAAATTATACGTCCAAATCACTGGAATTATACATCCAAATCACTGGAATTAATTGGCAAAATCACTGGAATTAATAATTATACGTCCAAAACACTGGAATTATACTGCAAAATCACAGTAATTATCCGTCCAAATCACTGGAATTAATTGGCAAAATCACTGTAATTAATAATTATACGTCCAAATCACTGGAATTAAATGGCAAAATCTCGGTATCGCCTGCCTAGTGAAGTGGAATCTAGATGGGATTTGGTACCGGGGACACAATATCTCCATCAATTGTCTAAATCCCACTGCACTAATGGTGGATACCGGACGCACGTCTAACACCAACATAAGAGTCAAGGCCTCAGTTATGAGGGCTTCCATCGTCATGTGAAGCAGAACCACTAGTCATGAACATAGGCCAGGGCCTCAGCCGTTCCTTGCCACTCCGTGTCGTAAATGGCATATTGGCAAGTTTACGTTTCTCCACAGACCATTTAAATTTCTTTTTTTGGGTATTTTACTGAACTTTGGCTTTTTGGATTTTACATGCCCTCTACTATCACAGTGGGCATCGGCCTTGGCAGATGACGCTGATGACATTTCATCGTCTATGTCATGGCTAGTGGCAGCAGCTTCAGCAATAGGAGGAAGTGGTTCTTGATCTTTCCCTATTTTATCCTCCAAATGTTTGTTCTTCATTATTTTTCTGGAGTTATATAACACAATATGCGGCACAAGAGAGCGTACCTCTACACCTCACAGGGCAAACCCTGTAAAAATTATTTGGATTAAATATTAATAACCCCTTTATTTGGAGTAAATAATATACAGCACAGGACAGCACCATGGCAGTACCCCTGGACTGGATTTATACAGAATTATATGGATTTATATGGAATTATACGGCAGGATTACTGGAATTATACGGCAGTGTCACAGGAATTATATGGCAATATCACAGGAATTATACGACAGTATCACGGGAATTATACGCCAGTATTCAGAGAATTATATGGCAATTTCACAGGAATTATACAGCAATATCACAGGAATTATACGCCAGTATCCCGAGAATTATATGGCAGTATCACAGGAATTATACGGCAATATCACAGGAATTATATGCCAGTATCACGGAAATTATACGACAGTATTCCAAGAATTATACGGCAATGTCACAAGGATTATACGCCAGTATCACGGGAATTATACGCCAATATCACGGGAATTATACACCAGTATCACGGGAATTATACGGCAGTAACACTGGATATATGTCAGCAGAGGACACCACCTGGTGTCTGGTCACTGGACTGATGCTGCACAAGACACTGACTACAATGGACTGGACAGCACAACACAGCACCACTTTATACAGCTACACTGGATACATGGCAGCAGAGAACACCAACACTGTGACTGGCTGGACTGATGCAGCACAATACACTGACTACACTGTACTGGTCTGCACAACACAGCACCACTTTATACAGCTACACTGGATACATGGCAGCAGAGAACACCAACACTGTGACTGGCTGGACTGATGCAGCACAATATACTGACTACACTGGACTGGACAGCAAAATACAGCACGTCTGGGATGTCTAGTCTAACATGTCAGACATGTGGGGAAATCAGCCACCAAACCAAATACAGGATTCTAGACAATAAAAATCTATATTTCGAAACTGATTTTTATTTTTTTTACATTTTTGATGTGTTTTAATAAAATGCATCAAATAAAGAGTCCTGTGGACATTGTTGCCCGGATGGGATAAATCTAGGCCTTAAAGCACCCATGTGCCTAGTGATGCTACCTGAAGAGGGGAGGCACAACAGGTTGTCTGACCCTGTCCCCCTGCATCACAGATGCTGATCCATTTATTATGTAGCACCAGTGGGGGAGAGGGGGGTCATGGGAATGAGCTGTGGGAGAGGTTGGGTCTACCTGCTGGAAGGCTTTGGCTTTTGGACCAGCCAGGTCCAGCTTTCATGAAGGGGATGAAGTCTGAGCCTCTCCTGTCACTCCTTGCTGGGTAAATCTGCAGCTATGCTCAACTGCCAGTGACCGTGGAGGTTGAGGGCAGTTGTGAAAGGGGCAGCCAATAATGTGGTGATTAGGGGTGACTTGACCCCTAAATCAGCCTTTACAAGTAACAAATTCATAGTGACACTAGCTGCCTTCCAGAATTATTCAGTGAAGAGACTTTGAACATTGTTGGACTGATTGGTTATCAGTCATCTGCAGTTCATTTTCACAGATGGAAGAATGAACTCTTGCGATGCTGATGAAATATTTGTTCAGAACGGGATTATCATCATTAGCACTCAAATACACCAGTGGTGCAAAAGATGTGTTGGAGATATGTTTCAAGAATAACTTCAAAGCATACAGTTACAAAAAAGAATTGCAAAGAGTATATGATTATTTAAAAGGACACACAGATTATAGACAATTTCAGAGGAAATAATAAGGATAAAACAAAGTTCAGCTTTCACTTGCGAATTGAACAATGTCCGGGTAAGGTTTCCCCTGAAAGTAGTTTGACTTTTGAGCCATCTGGCTTCCTTAAGCAAATGACACATGGGGGTATATTTACTAAGCTCCCGATTTTGACCGAGATGCCGTTTTTTCATCAAAGTGTCATCTCGGTAAATCTCGGTCATTTACTAAACACTAATCACGGCAGTGATGAGGGCATTCGTAATTTTTTGCTAGTTCAGGTAAAAAATTACGAATGAATACACCATCGGTCAAAACGCGGCTGTTTAAGTATGAATCTCGGTCATTTACTAAGAAGTGCAAAGCAAAAAAACACAAAACACTGCCGTGAAAAATTACAACTCGTAAAAAAGTCCTAAAAAAAACCAGACCTGCTTTTTTTATCCGTGATTTGAGATGCATGCAGGGATCCATGAGATCCGTGCATGTATATCAGTGGGAAGGGGTGTGAAAGTGCTTATTTTTGCTAAATAAATTGCGTGGGGTCCCCCCTCCTAAGCATAACCAGCCTCGGGCTCTTTGAGCCGATCCTGGTTGCAGAAATATGGGGGAAAAAATGACAGGGGTTCCCCCATATTTAAGCAACCAGCATCGGGCTCTGCGCCTGGTCCTGGTCCCAAAAATACGGGGGACAAAAAGAGTAGGGGTCCCCCGTATTTTTAAAACCAGCACCGGGCTCCACTAGCTGGACAGATAATGCCACAGCCGGGGGTCACTTTTATACAGCGCCCTGCGGCCGTGGCATCAAAAATCCAACTAGTCACCCCTGGCCGGGGTACCCTGGGGGAGTGGGGACCCCTTCAATCAAGGGGTCCCCCCCCCCCAGCCACCCAAGGGCCAGGGGTGAAGCCCGAGGCTGTCCCCCCCCATCCAATGGGCTGCGGATGGGAGGGCTGATAGCCTTTGTTGTAAAATAAAAGATATTGTTTTTAGTAGCAGTACTACAAGTCCCAGCAAGCCTCCCCCGCATGCTGGTACTTGGAGAACCACAAGTACCAGCATGCGGCGGAAAAACGGGCCCGCTGGTACCTGTAGTACTACCACTAAAAAAATACCCAAAAAAAGACAAGACACACACACCGTGAAAGTATAATTTTATTACATACATACACACATACATACATACTTACCTATGGCCCCACGCAGGTCGGTCCTCTTGTCCAGTAGAATCCAAGGGTACCTGTTGAATAAATTATACTCACGAGATCCAGGGGTCCAGGCTCCTCGGCAAATCCAGGGTTAATCCACGTACTTGCCAAAAATAAAAAAACGGTGTCCCGACCACGAACTGAAAGGGGACCCATGTTTGCACATGGGTCACCTTTCCCCGAATGCAAGAAACCCACTTTGCCTTCTGGCTAAGTGGGTTTCTTCAGCCAATCAGGGAGCGCCACGTTGTAGCACTCTCCTGATCAGCTGTGTGCTCCTGTCTTCACTGACAGGCAGCACACGGCAGTGTTACAATGTAGCGCCTATGCGCTACATTGTAACCAATGATGGGAACTTTCAGCTCAGCGGTGACGTCACTTTAGGTCAACCGCAGGGCAGAAAGTTCCCATCATTGGTTACAATGTAGCGCATAGGCGCTACATTGTAACACTGCCGTGTGCCGCCTGTCAGTGAGGACAAGAGCACACAGCCGATCAGGAGAGTGCTACAACGTGGCACTCCCTGATTGGCTGAAGAAACACACTTAGACATCAGTCAGAGTGGGTTTCTGGCATTCGTGGAAAGGAGTCCCATGTGAAAACATGGGGCCCCTTTCAGTTCGTGGCTCGGCTTTCCGTTTTCTTATTTTATGCAAGTACGTGGATTACCCCTGGATTTCCCGAGGAGCCTGGACCCCTGGATCTCGTGAGTATAATTTCTTCAACAGGTACCCCTTGGATTCTACTGGAGAAGAGGACCGACCTGCGTGTGAACATAAGGTAAGTATGTATGTATGTTTGTGTGGATGTATGTAATAAATCTTTACTTTCACGGTGTGTGTGTCTTGTCTTTTTTTGGGTATTTTTTAGTAGTAGTACTACAGGTACCAGCGGGCCCGTTTTTCCGTCGCATGCTGGTACTTGTGGTTCTCCAAGTACCAGCATGCGGGGGAGGCTTGCTGGGCCTTGTAGTACTGCTACTAAAAACAATATCTTTTCTTTTACAACAAAGGCTATCAGCCTCCCCATCCGCAGCCCATTGGATGGGGGGGGACAGCCTCGGGCTTCACCCCTGGCCCTTGGGTGGCTGGGGGGGGGGACCCCTTGATTGAAGGGGTCCCCACTCCCCCAGGGTACCCCGGCCAGGGGTGACTAGTTGGATTTTTGATGCCACGGCCGCAGGGCACTATATAAAAGTGACCCCCGGCTGTGGCATTATCTGTCCAGCTAGTGGAGCCCGGTGCTGGTTTTAAAAATACGGGGGACCCCTACTCTTTTTGTCCCCCGTATTTTTGGGACCAGGACCAGGCGCAGAGCCCGATGCTGGTTGCTTAAATATGGGGGAACCCCTGTCATTTTTTTCACCATATTTTTGCAACCAGGATCGCCTCAAAGAGCCCGAGGCTGGTTATGCTTAGGAGGGGGGACCCCACGCATTTTTTTTTATTATTTTACAGTGTTTAATTAAAAAAAAAAAAAAAATAAACCCCAGCACGGATCACACAGATCCGGCCGAGATTGATTGTAAAAAAAGTCGGCAGTGTTTTGCTAATCACTGCCGTAAAAATAGGTAAAAAACCACGAATGACATCGACATCGGAAGAAATGAAAAACCCGAATACGACAGCTTAGTAAATCCATCGTAATCAATTCAAAAAGTTGCAGTTTTACACTGTCGATGTCATTCGTGATTGAACTTTGACCTTTTTTCGGAAATTACGAATCTTAGTAAATTTACCCCATGCTGTACAGTTTGCCTGGTTAATATACCCCTTCTGTCATGCTTCCTATTTCACAGAAAATGGATGCTTCCTCTTCAGGTATGATTGCTTGACCTTTTATCAAAATAGTGTTCTTATCAACAAATGGGGATGACACTGTGGGCAGCCTGAAATATGACATAGTCACAGGGTCTCATCTTCTGCTTCCTGCTCTAGAATACTGTATAAACCGTTTTAGATTTTAGATCACCTACAAGTGTGAATTTCTATTTTCCATTCAGCCCCCTGCTAGTCACACCACTTACAGACATCCGGAAAGTATTCACAGTGCTTCACTTTTTCCACATTTTGTTATGTTACAGCCTTATTCCAAACTGGAAGAAATAATTTTTTTCCCTCAAAATTCTACACACAATACCCCATAATGACATGAAAAAGTTTTTTTTGCAAATTTAAGAATGACGTCACACGCAGTCACTGCGATCTGGGATGTGGCGGGTAGCCGCCTGCCAAGGGCAGCTAGGCTGCGCAGGCAGGGAGCTACTCGCCGGTGCAAAAGTATCGCCGCTGTGCAATGCTTTTGCACCCGTGCGGGGGGAGGGGCAATGCCAGACATGGGGGCGGACTAGCCCTGTGCTGAGTGCCACCCCTCCCCCCCCCCCGCATGTCTGAGAAACTGATCGTAGATGTGCTAAATTTAGCACACCTATGATCAGATCTGGATTACCCCCCATATGCCATCCTGAATGTAGTGTAAATGGGTAAGACATGCCCATACTGCCCCTTTAAGCTGTCCTACTTAGTAAATAAGTATACAGAATTAAAAATAAAAAAAGTCATAGGGTGGGATGCAAGTTCGGCAAGTTTGGCAGCCATGCGGAATGCCAGCCAAATTTGGACTTTTTTTAAAGGGGCAATCACTTGCAAGGCAAAACCATGCCTTGTAAGTGATTGCCCTTTTAAAAAATGTCTGAGTTCGGCCGGCATTCCGCACGACTGCTGAACTCGGGTGGCATTACATCCCGTCCATAGTGGGTTTCTTTTATTATTCTACTAAGTTGACTTTCATCAAATGAGAGCTTATAGCCAATCAATGAAAATAATAAAATTAGGTGGATGGCGGCTGCTACCGTTGTGCCTTGGGGCACCCTTACCCCTAAATTTGCCCCTGGCTACAGAACATTGGGGGTCATTCCGAGTTGATCGCACTGTAGCAATTTTTTGCAGCTGTGCGATCAGATAGTCGCCGCCTATTTTAGTGTATTTTAGTGTATTTAGTATATTTATAGTTTTTGTGCGGTTTCCGAGTAGCTCTGAACTTACTCACTCAGTCACTGCGATCACTTCAGCCTGTCAGGTCCTGGAATTGACGTCAGACACCCGCCCTGCAAACGCCTGGACACGCCTGCGTTTTCCACAGCACTCCCAGAAAAGGTCAGTTGCCACCCAGAAACACCTTCTTGCTTTCAATCACCCTGCGATCGCCGCTGCAATCGTTTTTTTCGTAAGGTCCCACGCTGCCCGGCGTTTCCCGTTGCCAGGCAGAGACGTTCCTGCGTATTGCGGTTGCGGCGCATGCGCAGTTCAGACCCAATTGCACCACTCCAAAAAAAATGCAGCGTGCAATCGGGTCGGAATGACCCCCATAATGTCTTGGCAATATTATGTCTGATTTTTGTGAATAGCCTTTGGTAGCAAGCCATGCTTTGCAGTTTGTACCATTCACTGCTGCTATCTGTGTTACATTTCACTTTAAAAGTCCATATGCAGCCTATGGCTGTTTTCCTGGCTGCTAAGTCTGGAAGAGCCTGGGTATGGTTATCATGCATGAACCTTACTTCTGCTACAGCTACCTTTATCCATATGTTTTCCTCCACTTCTGAAAGCTTAGGTATGTCTGTCCAGGGTTACGTTCGCGTATTTAGTACTTGCTTTGTATGAAATACATATAGGCCCTCATTCCGAGTTGTTCGCTCGCTAGCTGCTTTTAGCAGCATTGCACACGCTAAGCCGCCGCCCTCTGGGAGTGTATCTTAGCATAGCAGAATTGCGAAAGAAAGATTAGCAGATTTGCGAATAGAAATTTCTTAGCAGTTTCTGAGTAGCTCCAGACTTACTCAGCCATTGCGATCAGTTCAATCAGTTTCGTTCCTGGTTTGACGTCACAAACACACCCAGCGTTCGCCCAGACATTCCCCCGTTTCTTCAGACACTCCCGCGTTTTTCCCAGAAACGCCAGCGTTTTTTCGCACACTCCCATAAAACGGCCAGTTTCCGCCCAGAAACACCCACTTCCTGTCAATCACACTCCGATCACCAGAACGATGAAAAATCCTCGTTATGCCGTGAGTAAAATACCTAACTCTTAAGTAAAATAACTAAGCGCATGCGCTCTGCGAACCTTGCGCATGCGCAGTAAGCGACTAATCACAATATAGCGAAACTCGGCAACGAGCGAACAACTCGGAATGAGGGCCATAGTACAAGCAATGTATCTTTTTTCTACAATGCTTAATGCCTTTGTTCAGCATCTGGTGTTGACTGTATCTTGCTTTGCACTTCACGGCAACTTCAACCATTTATTGAGAAGGTGTATGGTTGGATTATTCCATGGCAGTTTTTTTTCTTTTATTTATTTTAATGTAATCATGACACAATTTTCATGTCTTCAACAAACATTATTCTGTTTCTTATGGCTGCTTACAGTACTATCTTTGGATTCAGCATTCTTTGGACCCTTATACAATATTTGCTGAATTCATTAAGCATCCCTTCTGTGGCCCAATTTTAGCAACTGAGTTCCTCTTCTGGAATTAAAAGGAATGCTTTATAATAAAACATCTAAGGCTAAATGTAATAGGGTGTGATTTTGGAAAACGGGCGATTTTTGCAGCAAAATCGCACGTTTTCTGAAAATCGCAAATGTAATAGCTTGCGATTTTGCTAAAGATCACAAGTTTTGAACATATACCAAAAATTGCAAATGAAAATTCACATCCAGATGTTTTTCATTGAAAACAATGAAAATCACAAATGTTATAGGATGCGATGGTTTGCATATATATATATATATATATATATATATATATATATATAAAAAATGAAAAATTATTAATTCAGCCTACTAGATAAAGAGCTTTGTTTCCTTATAAAATATTAAGAGTGATTTAGTCTAGAAATGCCTTTCACTTCTGTTTTTCTGTTTTCCCTTTACCTACATACTGTATTGAGGCACTCTGTACAACATTGATGTATAGTTAATTTTCTACACTAGTCTTGTTTTTTTATTAAACTAGAAATTCATGTAAATCCAGTTATAATTGATGTATAAAATGTATATGTAAGAAAGCTGTAACTTAGTAGCTTTGCTGCTGGTTACTTTGACATCACACCTAGCCTGTGACATCACTAGCCTGTGACATCACAATGCTTCTTCCTGTAACATTCTATCTACAGCTGCAGAAGTTTCCAGTTACAATGCAGGGTGACAGGTAGGAGGAGGTGAGTCCTACATAGCAGGTTATGATGGAGGGGGGTAAGGAAGACAGAGTGCAGTATAGTCAGCTGAAAGGCAAGACAAGATAGTCAGAACAGGGAATATAGGTACAAACACACATTAGGAGAAGCGCAAGAAGGAATTACATATTTAAGAATACAAATGTAGCATTAGAGAAATAAAGAGGGCAGTGGATGCAGATAAGTCTCTATGAGGCAAGATCTTGCTTTGGGATGAAAAAGTAAATAAAATAGATAAATGGCAAATTGATACATTTGAAAGTATGTTGTTTGGTTTAAGGAAGATTGGGAAAGTGGTTGACTCATGGACATTTTATTGTACTTAAAACTAGTACGAGGCTTAAGGATAGTCTTGTGTTTTTTAGAAGATCATCATCTGGCAATGTTCTGGCAAAAAGATTTGCAGAGTGTCTGGTGACCGGCAAAGAGATCTGCAAAGTGTCAGTTGAAGACGACGTGAGGGGTTGCAGTGTCAGCAAGGACTGGAGGATAACATGTAGGAGGTAAGTTCCCATACTTATGTAATTGTGTGTGTGGTAGGGGGTATTGGGAGCACAGTACAAAACAGAGACTATGGTGGGGGAGAGCAGACAATACAAGACAGGCAGATGGAGTCAGCTGAGTATAGGACATAGGCAGATGGAGGCAGCTCAGTATGGTGTGGGGGCAGAGGCGGTGCTAGGGTGTTCGCCGCCCCCTTGCAAACTATAAATTTGAGCCCTCCCATACTTTGTAAAGTGACAGCAAGCAGCTTAAAAGGGGTGTGGCCTCCTAAATAAGGGATGTGGCCACACAATAGTACTACCAATTAAAATTACACCACACAAAAGCACAATCTTATTCACATTATACAGCAGTAGTGCCCCTGATACATAGTACGCCACATAGTAGTATCCCTTATTGGCAGTACATCACACAGTAGCACCCTCTAGTCAGATTAGGCTACATAGTAGTGCCCATTATACACATAATGCCCACAGTAGTACTGCCCCTTACAAAAAATGCCCACAGTAATAGTGCTGTTTATAAACATTATGCCCACAGTTGTGCCCCTTATATGCATGTCAACAGCAGTAATGCCCCTTATACACATGATGCACTTAGTAGTTGTGCCATTTATACACGTAATGCCCTCAGTAGTAGTGTCACTTATATGCATAATGTCCACAGTAGTAGTGCCCCTTATATACATAATACCCACAGTAGTAGTGTTCCCTATACACATTATGCACACAGTAGTAGTGCCCCTATACACATAATGCCCACAGTAGTAGTGCCCCTATACACATAATGCCCACAGTAGTAGTGCCCCTATACACATAATGCCCACAGTAGTAGTGCCCCTATACAAATAATGTCCAAGTAGTGGCCCTTGTACACCTAATGACACACAGTAGTGTCCTATATACATAATGCTTTATACACAATACCCATAGTAGTGCCCCTTAACCATAATGACCAAAGTAGTGCCGCTTATACACATAATGCCCACAGTAGTAGTGCCCTTTACACATAATGCCCACAGTAGTAGTGCCCCTTACACACATACTGGCCACAGTAGTAGTGTCCCTTACACTTAAAGCCCACAGAAGTAGTGCCCCTTATACATATAATGTCATTTCTAGTATAAAGGATAGTTATAGTAGCTCTATAATTATGACTGTAACCTGCACACTGTGGGTATTGTATGATACTAACATGGTCCTAGTACTAGGGAAGATAAAACCTGGAGCCGATAACTTGGGTCTCTATGAGACAGGATCTTGGTTTTGAATGAAAAAGTCAATAAAATAGATAAATTGAAAATAAATAAAATTGAAAGTACATAACAAAATGTAGTAGTACAATTATACACATAGTATGTCTGACCAAGAAATTATGGTTGTTTAGATCATCATCTGGCAAAGTTCTAGCAAAGAGATTTGCAGAGTTTCGGGTGACCGGCAAAGAGATCTGCAAAGTGTCAGTTGAAGACAACGGGAGGGGTCGCAGAAGCAGTAAGAACTGGAGGATAACATGCAGGAGGTAAGTTACCATACTTATGTAATTGTGTGTGTGGTGGGGGGTATTGAGAGCACAGTACAAAACAGAGACTATGGTGGGGAAGATTGGACAATACAGATCATGCAGAAGGGGGCAATTCAGTATGGGACATACAGATGGTGTGGCGGCAGGAGCGGTGCTAAGGTGTTTGGTGCCCCCCTGCAAATTATAAATTTGAGCCCTCCCATAAAGTGACAGCTAGCTGGCTGAAAAAAAGCAGTGTGGTCTCACAAAGAAGGGGCGTCACCACACAATAGCACTCCAAATTCAAATTACGTCACACAAAATCACAATCTTATTTACATTACACTGCACGTAGTGCCCCTGCTTCATAGTACGTCACATAGTAGTGTCCCTTATTCACATTACATCACACAGTAGTGCCCGCTAATCATGTTATGCTACACAGTAGTTCCCATTATACACATAATGCGCACAGTAGTAATGCCCCTTACAAATAATGCATACAGTAGTAGTGCTGCTTATACACATTATGCCCACAGTACTGCCCCTTATATGCATAATGTCAACAGTAGTAATGCCCCTTATACACATGATGCGCACAGTAGTAGTGCCACTTATACACATAATGCCCACAGTAGTAGTGCTGCTTATACGCCAACTGTCCACAGTAGTAAAGCCCCTTTTATGCATAATTCCCACAGTAATGGTCCCCCTTATATAAACATAATGCCCACAGCAGTAGTGCCCCCTATACATATAATGTCCACAGTTGTAATGTCCCTTACAAATAATGCACACAGTAGTAGTACTGCTTATACACATCATGTCCACAGTAGTGCCCTATTATATGTATAATGTCAACAGTAGTAATGACTCTTATACACATGATGCGCACAATAGTAGTGCCACTTATACACATAATGCCCACAGTACTAGTGGGGAACCTATTTTTTTCTGCTCGTTTCCCCTAATGTCAAAACTTGAAGAGCTGTACCGCTGGAGATAGCAAACTGGGTGACCTTTTTTTATCAATGAACTGGGGGCAGATATATTAACTCACATAGAGGATCCCATTTCAAAGTGACTGACAGGAAGTTGGCATTTGGGGTGGTAACACAGGTGGCTAACTCTACACAGGCATGTCATTTTTTTTCAAACACCTTTCCGTGCATATGTATAAATTACCCATTGCGACCTGTGTTGATGCTGGAGAGCCCTCAGTGTCTAGGAGACTTGCTCAGCCTACAACTGCTCAGACTCACTCAGGGTGGACTGCAATGCAATGTTTTTTCATCTTTTCCCCTTAGTCTACACAGCAGTTGACCTTTGGCAAGTATAGGCAGGTATAGGTAAGTAGTCTACCCCTCCCATTAGCCATAGCTCCCATTGGCGTTCGGTTTAGGCTGCGGGTGGGGAGAGGTTGGGGTTAGGCTGCAGGTAGGGTGGGTTAGGATTAGGCAGTGGGGACAGAGGTTAGGATTAGGCATCTCCGTGGGAGGGTTAGAGTTAGGCACAAATGGGGAGGTCCGTTTTAGGCTGCGGACAGGGAGGGTTAAGGGGGTGAGGAGAGTGGATAACACCCCTTACTCACCCCTGTTGGTGTTTTTTGCACCGCGATTCCGGCATCAGTATTACGACCAATAGGATCTCGTGCGCCGGGATATCATACTGATCTCCCTATTAGTACACCTCTTAATGCCCAGAGGGAAGGGCAATTCTGAGGCTATGGTTCCCCAGAGGTTTCACCCCAAGGGGGATTTTCCTCTCCTGCGTGCTGAAGGATGACTCTTTGTGAGTCCAGAGGTGTAGCTTTTATGTCATAATGAGTATCAATCTCATGCCCGTCCCTGCAATGTATAAGAAGTAAAATAATCGCTAATGCAGTCACTTTATTTCTGTGTTTAGACCCCAGCTGCGCTACTTCACATGTGCATTCGTCAGACTGCGTATGTGAGAGCAGAAAGTAATGCAGAGGGATCCCAAGGATCCTTCTCCTGGGAAAAATTGCTTAATGAAGCCCACAGGATACAAACGTCATTTAGAAATGGCATTAGCTGCCGGGCCAAGCTCAGAAATGCTTCACATTCTGGAGTTTGCTGAGTTTCGCAGTTTACCAACTTCCGTAGAAACTTTTGGTGGCTGCTTTGCAATCACATTAGGAGGAATGCAGCAGGTATCTTCAATATCTATTGCAGCCCCCAATACATACATTCAGGGGCTGTTTAATATTTGTGGGCAGCCTCTAAAATCGACTGTTTTCTGAGATGTCGCGCAAATATTATTTGTTAAATATTCTTCATAATAAATTTATATTTTAGCATATACTAAAAAAAATGTATGCATTAATTGACTGAGTTTCTGTTCTTTATTGCATGGTAATTTCACAGCGTCTGCAAATTATTACTGATATGACTGTTACTCTACTGTCCTGCTGGTGCTCCTGACCTGCTGTATAGCAGCTATACATACTGTATATTTTATATACAGCACTCTTGGGCAGATGTATCAAGCCTTGGAGACAGAGAAAGTGGAAATGTCCAAAGCACCCAATCATCTTCTGTCACTTATCCAGCACAGTGCATGAAATTATACCTGTAGTTTGAAGCACCATTTGCTTTGGGAAAATACCCAACTTTATCTCTCTATGTGGCTTGAGATGTCTCCTGGAAAATATCATGTCTCCCTTTCAATTAATTAACAAGTTAACTTAATAATTGACAATGTCTTTGTCTTGGAAACAGGGTAAGAAATTCATAGTATAAGATAATGTTAAAAAGGGTTTCCATCTTCCGATAACTTTCTAATGGCTTGTCAATACCCTCCTGGTACATTTCTTTGATTTATCATTCACGTTTCTTCTATGCCAGACAAGGGTGTATTGGGAACTTAAAATGGCCCTGGCAAAAATATGAAAAGTGGTCTCATGTAGTGGCCTCAGCAGAAAGATTGTGTCACAGTGGGTGATCAGACCAGTAGGTGAGGCATTGTACTGGTAGGCAGAGTCAGCACACCAGGGTGACAAGTAGACACATTAAATGATTATTACTACTAAAATGGCTCATTCTGACTGGAGTCTCATCCATTACATAGAAACATAGAATTTGACGGCAGATAAGAACCACTTGGCCCTTCTAGTCTGCCCCTTTTTATCCTTTAGGTAATCTGAACCCTTTTTGAACCTTAATTCTTTGTAAGGATATTCATATGCCTATCCCAAGCATTTTTAAATTGCTCTACAGTCTTATCCTTTACCACCTCTGATGGGAGGCTATTCCACTTGTCCACTACCCTTTCTGTGAAGTTTTCCTTAAATTTATCCCTGAACCTGCCTCCCTGCAGTTTCAGTGTATGTCCTCGAGTTCTAATATTCCTCTTCCTTTGAAGAATGTTTCCCTCTTGAACTTTGTTAAAACCCTTGGTATATTTTAAAGTTTCCATCATGTCCCCCCTTTCCCTTCTCTCCTCCAAACTATACATGTTAAGATCTTTTAGCCTTTCCGGGTACGTTTTGTGATGTAGGCCATGCACCATTTTAGTTGCCCTTCTTTGTACACTCTCTAATGTATTTATATCCTTCTGGAGATATGGTCTCCAGAACTGGACACAGTATTTTAGATGAGGCCGTACCAATGACCTATACAGTGGCATTATTACTTCTTTTTTCCTACTACTGATTCCTCTGGCTATGTAACCAAACATCTGACTTGCCTTTCTCATTGCTTTGTTGCATTGCTTTCCTGCCTTTAAGTCACTTGAAATAGTAACTCCTAAATCCCTTTCCTCCTCAGTAGTTTCCATTATAGTACCCTTGATACTATATTTAGCCTTTGAGTTTTTAAGACTCAAGTGCATGATTTTGCATTTTTTAGCATTAAACTGTAGTTGCCACATTCTTGACCATTTCTCAAGCCTAGCTAGGTCATCAATCATTTGTTTTACCCCTCCCGGTGTGTCTACCCTGTTGCAAATCTTTGTATCATCTGCAAAAAGGCATACTTTCCCTTTAATACCATTTGCAATGTCACCAACAAAGATATTAAAGAGAACTGGTCCAAGTACAGATCCCTGGGGTACTCCACTGGTAACATTTCCTTCCAAAGATTGCACTCCATTTACTACAACTGTCTGTTTTCTATCCTGCAACCAGGTTCTTATCCATTTAACTGTTTTGTAATCCACCTCCACGCTTTCAAGTTTATTTAGCAGTCTGCGATGTGGGACTGTGTCAAATGCCTTACTAAAGTCTAGATATGCTACATCTACAGCTCCCCCTTGATCTATTATTTTCATCACAGAGTCAAAAAAGTCAATAAGATTTGTTTGGCATGATCTCCCACCAGTAAATCCATGCTGTTTTGGATCCTGTAAGTTGTTTGATTTAAGATATTCCACTACTCTTTCTTTTAATAATTTTTCCATTACTTTCTCTACTACTGATGTAAGGCTTACTGGTCTGTAGTTACTTGCTTCTTCCTTGCTTCCACTTTTGTACAGTGGAACTACATTTGCTCTTTTCCAGTCCTCTGGAATGGCACCTGTATTTAGTGACTGGTTAAATAATTCTGTTAATGGTGCCACCAGCACATCTTTTAGCTCTTTTAGTATCCTTGGGTGTATTCCATCTGGCCCGATTGCTTTTTCCACTTTTAGTTTTGAAAGTTCTGTTAGGACCTTCTCTTCTGTAAATGTAGTTTCATCTACCTTATTTTTCTGAATGTCCTTGCAGCTTAACTGTGGCCCCTTCCCTTCTCCTTCTGTAGTAAATACGGAGCATAAATAATGATTTAGGTGATCTGCTATTGCCTTGTCTCCCTCCACCAAATTTTCACTCTCTGTCTTAAATCTTATTATTCCTCTATTTGATTTTTTCCTTTCATTTATATACTTAAAAAAAGTTCTGCCCCTTTATCTACTGACTGGGCCATTTCTCCTCAGCTTCTACCTTTGCACATCTGATTACTTTCTTAGCATCCTGCCGTCTGTCAAGATACACCTCTTTGTCGTTATTATTTTGAGTCTGTTAGTGTTTCCTAAAAGCCATCTTTTTCACACTAGTTGATACTTCTTTTGTGAACCACATTGGCTTCCTTTTCCTGGTGCTTTTCCTAACCCTTTTGATACAAAGGTCTGTTGCCCTTAGTATTGCACTTTTCAGGTTTTCCCCATCTCTCCTGCACTCCTTCTAAGTCCCTCCAGCCCGCCAATTAATCACTTAAACATCTCCCCATTTTTGCAAAGTCAGCATTCCTAAAATCCAACACCTTTGTTTATGTGTGACAGGAGTTGGATCCTGTCTTTATACTAAACCATACTGCTTGATGATCACTGGATCCCAGGTGCTCACCCACATATGTGTCTGATATGCTGTCACCATTTGTAAGAATTAAATCTAATATTGAGTCTTTGCGAGTGGGATCCCTCACCAATTACATAGTAACATAGTATTTGAGGTTGAATAGAGGCAAATTGCCCATCGTGTTCAACCTGTAGAGGTGCTCCCTGTAAGGAATTTAGAAATTTGCCACTTGTAGCTGAACTAGCAAAAGACCCCTCCCAATTTACATCAGGTGAATTAAAGTCTCCCATGATTATGACTTCTCCCTTTAAAGCAATTTTAGTGATGTCCAACAATAAGTTCCTGTCCAAATCCTGCTCCTGGCCTGGTGGTCTATAGATCACCCCAGTGCGAATAATATCCTTCTCCCCGGTTTCTATGGTGACCCAAAGGGCCTCAGTTTTGTCTTCAATATTTTGTATTAAAGTAGAATTTATGCTTTTTTTCACATACATTGCTACCCCTCCTCTGATTCTTCCCATTGTTAAACACCCACTGGTCTCGCATTTTTCCTAGCGGTGTAGAAGAAAAAAGAAATCACAATGTCTCTGTCTACCATTCCAGTGAGAGATACTGTATTCAATACAAGGAGCATCCCAGTGACCACCATACAATGCTCATAGCAACCAACCAGGTGATAGCTAGAAGCTCATTCATTGCAATGGACAACAAACTCTTTAGAAGGTTTGCTACATCTCTCCCTTGCCCAGCTGAGCACATATCTCGCACTTATGGTAGTGCCCAAATCTCAGGTTTTCTCTCGCACCTCCATGTTGTAATGAAGGTAGGACACGATGTGACGTTGGAGTTCCTGAACTGGCATGGTTCAGATTAGGCCAAAGATAAAAGAAAAAAGTCATGTTACAGAACAGTGTTATTAGCTAATAGGGGAAGATATTTGGTTACACATATAGAGCCTGATTCTGAGATTTACATAAATCGCTGCTGTTTAATGATCTGCACATGAGCAGGCACCGCACTGCAAATGTGACGATCTGGTCTTGCAACATCATGAGTAACCTCAGGGTTACTAGATGTCCTATGTGCACGCAGATGATCCCATGCTGCCCCTTCAGATGCAGCAGCGCATCACAGAATCCTGGGTTACTTTTTTACTTAATACACCTCCTGTAGCTTTTGCATAATTCTGCAGAGGTGCCATTAGCGTTCACCTCTGAATCGGCACCATATTTATATAGAGGCAGGGGCGTGATTAGAACTTTGTGGGTCCCATAGCAACATTTTTTAGGGGACCCCACCTCAGATCTCCAGAGGGAGAATGGCAGCGGGGACATAGAGACAGAGAGAGTGGCAGCAGGGACAGAGAGAGAGTGCCTGCAAAGATATAGGTACATAGTTAGGCAGCAGGGAATTAGGGGCAGAAAGAGGCCGCAGGGGCATAGAAAGAGAGAGAGAGGCAAAAGGGACGTAGAGACAGGAAGAGGCAGCAGGGGCATAGAAACAGAGAGGCAGCAGGAACGTAGGGACAGATAGAGAGGCAGCAGGGACATAGAGACAGATAGAGGGTCAGCAGGGATTTGTTGAGATACAGTTGGGACAAAGTGAGAGGCAGCAGGAATGTAGGAACAAATAGAGGCAACAGGAACATAGAGACAGAGAGTGGCAGCAGGAACACAGACAGAATGAGTGGCAGTAGTGACACAGAGAGAGAGTGCCAGCAAAGACATAGGGACAGAGATAGGCAGCAGAGATGTAGGGACATAAAGGGAAAGCAGGGGCACAGAAACAGAGAGAGAGGCAGCAGGGACATAGGGACAGATAGAGAGGCAGCAGGGATGTATGGACAGAGAGAGGCAGCAGGGATGTAGGGACAGATAGAGAGGCAGCAGGGACCTAGGGACTAATAGAGAGGCAGAAGGGACGTAGGGACAGATAGAGGCAGCAGCGACGTAGGGACAGATAGAGATGTAATTGGGCCCCAAGCTGCGATAAGCCTGAAATACAGCTGTAATATACCAGAGTACCACACAATAGAACAGCACCTGACAAGTGTCCCCTATGTGCAGCCCAGGAACTTGATTGGGAACCTCCTGATTCCGCAGCCACCCCCAATTCCCCCATCACCTTGAGCATGTGCCCCTTTTTACCATTTAGAGCCTCCCACCCCTGGCTTTACCACTGATGCATGTCTATTTGCATGTACATGTCCATGCACTTGTTCATTTGTGCTGAGTTTCACCTGCTCCATTACTGTTTTTAGGCAATTTACTGTATGTGTTGCATCTTATCAGCTTGATGTTTAATGGGATTCCATTTGTAGCAATATAATTTACAGACCAAAGTCCACCTTCCGTACTAGGCACATACAGCACTATCAGTGGTGGAACTCATGAGTGGTGGGCTCAGGTGCCAAACTATAATTTAGTCCCCCCCCCTCCTCCACCCAAACCCAAGTTCACAATATGCCACAAGGCATTTGGTGACTGTAGAGGCAGAGGGTGACAGCATAAGGAAGGGGGAGGCAGAGGATGACAGGGAGAGACAGTGGGTGAAGGGTACAAGCACATTGTTCTGCTCAGTGCAGAGAATAGGAAACCTGTTCCTTTGGTGGGAGGAGGGGGTGCACCCCCCACCCCTTGTACTTTACTATGTTTGGCACTCAGTCAGGAAGACTCTGACAGTGCCAGTTACACTAGTTGTGGACTGCTTTAATTCATAGACAGCAGTGAATCAGAAATAATGTACAGCTGCTTGTAAATTAGGCCAAATGGCACTTCTGGTAAATGCCAGAAGGGCCGATGGGCAGGTGGGCCGATCCGCTCACAAAGAGAGCCGGGAAGGCCACTCCCAGCTCTCTGTTTTCGCCCCCCTGCCGCCCAAAGTACCTGTTCTAACTAAAATGGGGCATGCCGTGAATCCTCACCCCAAGACTCATGGCACGCCCTCGTGCACCGTGTCTGTGTGCCCCCTGCCCCCCTCCCGTAGTGTGCATATCAACAAAATGGGGGTGTGCCATGAGTCCACGCCTCCCTGACTCGCAGCATGCCCCCTGCACCATGCCCATGCACCCCCTCCACCGAGCACAGACCCACCCACCCTCCATGCTGAGCTCGAGCGCACTTGAGAATGCCAGGCCCCAGTCCATCCCTGGCTGTGATCATCTGCACTGATAGGTGGCAGGGCTCCTCTGTCAGTCTAGCACACATAAGGTCAGCCCTGTCTTCCTAAGGTAAGGGGCAGGTCACTCGGGCAGTGGGGCCCACTCTGCTCTCTGCACTGGGCCATTCATCCGACATTGCTCAAAATTGTCTGCGGGGTGAACAGGGGATAACTCATTGCTGGTCTGTGCAGCAGTGGGCCCCTTACTCCTTAGGGCCCCCAGTGCAATGCACCTGCTGCACTAATGGTAGTTCTGCCTCTGAGCACTATACAAAACCTATAACATACACCAGTAGTAATTATACATTTAGGACAGACACAATATCCAGTAGAATTCTAATATATCCGGCTCCTCTATTGGAAACTTTTGGCTAAAATCTCTTGGTATCCAAAGTACTGTAAAATCAATGCTATTGCAATCTAGCATTAAATTATATGTTTATGTATATGAACCACAATTACATCACCATCAGTCTGGATAATATAAATGGTAATTAGGAAGAATGACGGAAATATGGCTAAAGAAGAGTAAATTATGAGAATTATGCTTAAATGATGAAAATGAAATAAGAGTATGGATGTGCTCCTGGGCATCAGTCCATTTGTGTATTACTCATTCATATGATCAGATAATAACATGTCCAAGATTATCTCTCCATGTCAAATCACTTTTACATTATAAAGCCATGTAGACTGATCACTTCTAATTATATTTAAGGAGGTTTCACATCAAATTGACTTTTTGAATTTTTTGTCTTGCACATGTTCTGCTGAAACATTTACTAAATGCATTTTTTTATCCTTCTAGCTTCTTCCAGTGCTTTTCAGCCATGCGTTTATATCACCTAGCAGAAGTGTTATTTCAGGAGGCCTAGGATACAAAATAGCTCTGATGCACTTTCTGCATAGCATACAGCTGTATCCAAAAAGCCACTTTGGGCCAGATTCAGTGGCATTCGCAAGCCATAATCTATTTTGTTGCTCACATAGTTGAGCAATTGCAAGTTGGTACTACACATGCGCAAAAAATTCAGCAAACTCCTATGGCACATGTGTTACCCCGAGCGTATGCACAAAGGCGCTATTGTGTGTGGGTCCAATGGTATCAGAAGTCGATCAGTAAAGTGACCGGCATTCCTGATGGTGACTAGGAGGTGAACTGAACTGAGCGTAAAAAAGAATCCATCTCCATATCTGGGTGTGTCATGGTAGTGTCATGATATTACAACTCACATTCCTATCAATTTTATATTTCTTTATTGTTTGTCATCTCACTTATTGCTCACTTTCAAGTTTTAGTTTTGTTTATTTTCTAAATATGTTTTAAGTAATTTCAGTTACGTTTTATCAGTGAAAAATCTGTATGTTGTGTATTAGTACAGCCATTAAAGACATAAACAATAGTCTATAATAAAATCAAGTGCTGTTAAAATCGTGTTAATATGCAATGACAGTTGGTGCGAATGTGACCTCTGACCCCTCCAGTGCTGAAAGTAGGGTGGTACGGAGTACCATTAAGAAATATGGTGGTGGTACCACCAGCCCACCACTGGGGCATAATTTATAAGGGCCATTTTTGTGTGCGGTACATAAAATAGTGTCAGTGGCATAACTGAGTGTGGCATAATATGCAATAGGCATTACGGTGTGTGGTATAATATGCAAGGCATTACGGTGTGTGGCACAATGTGTAATGGGCATTATGGTTGTGTGGCATAATGTGTAATGGGTGTTACGGTGTCTGGCATAATGTGTAATGGACATTATGGTGTGTGTGGCATAATGTGTAGTAAGCATTACTGTGTGTGGCATAATGTGTAATGGGCATAATGGTGTTTGGCATAATGTGTAAGGGGCATTACGGTGTGTGGCATAATGTGGCCATGCCCCTATTGTCATGTAGCCACTCCCCTAGTTTCGTGTGACCATGCCCCCTCATGGGACGCCCATTTTTACTATCAGTACCGCTAAGGAAAAATTTCTACTTGCACCACTGGACCCCTCCCACCTGTGTCAGTGATTTTACTTCCAGAGAGTTCCAGCATAACAGGCATTTCTCTGTATGGAGGGTATCCAATTAGCCGTGATATCACGGTTTTGAGATAAATTATAGCAAATGCAATAATTTGGTATGCTAAGAGATAAGTCTCCATAGGGAGGCTAAAAATGTCGGGATTTGATTATCCCGGGATACCCCCCTGAATGACTAATTAGGCACTTAGAGGTTTTTAATTATTTTTAATTAGCCAATAATGACATGTCATTTTTGGGGTCAAAAAAAATGCAAAGTGAAATTGGGGTACATGGTATGGGGCAGGTTTATTGGGGTGCTTTATGAGAGAGACAAGTGTTTTTAGACTTGCAGGTGGAAGTAATCTATCTGTTTCTATTTTTTTTAAAGTACCCTAAAATAAATGACCCAAATTTACACTTATACCCATTTTTATGTACCCCAAATGTAATGAAATTTTTTTCCCTTTAAAAAAAATGCATATTTGACCCAATTTAATGACACCAAATACTTTTATTATGGCCACTATTTAATGTCTATGTTTTTGTATGCTAGTTTGGCTGTTTTGGGGGTACAGGCAGATTTCCCCACATTTTCCTATACTTATCTCAGCTTTGCCATCTAGAATTATCGCCCGAATCCTGTTATCGCCGTTCTGGAAGAGGATAGGTGCGATAAACAGGAAAGTGCATGCTGCGATAACCCAATTTTTCGGGTGATAGGTGTGATAACATTAGCTGCTATTGCAAATAGCATTATCGTGGCTAACTGGATGCCCCCCCTATATAGGGAGAGGAGTGGAGGAAAGAGAGAGGGGATGTAGTTAATATCCCGGCAGTTGGGATCCCGGTGTCCGGGATACCTACGCCGAAATACCGATAGCTGAAATGCCGACAGCGCTCGCCACTGCTATTTCCACTAATGGGTGAGCCACCGAGCCCGCAGCATGGCGGGCGCAGTAAGCCCGCAGCGCGGCAAGCGCAGCAAGCCCGCAAGCAGACTAGTAGCGCTCGCCCCGCTGCTGGAATACTGGCGGGTGCAATGCCGGTGTCGGGATATTGACACTCGGCATCACATCCGCCGGGATTTCATACCCAACCCAGAGAGAGAGAGAGAGAGAGAAGAAAAAAAACAAAAAAAACAAGCAACTTTGGGGAGAACAGCTTTGAAAATAAATAATCAAGTTAATGTTAATTACCTGCAGATGAGTCAATAGTAAACATTGATGTTTTATCTCCAGGTATAAGTTCATACAACACTTCTCCAAATATCCCTCCATCTCTGTCAGTGGCTATGACATTAGCAATCTCCGTGCCTGGCTGTGTGTGACTGCTGATGCTTGCCACATAAGTTGTAGTTTCAAAAACTGGTGCATTGTCATTTATGTCTTCTATATCGACTCGAACAAAAGCCTGAGCGCTTAGGCCACCCTGTTAGAGAAGAAATGAAAGGACAAAGTGAAAAAAAAACCCACAAACCTGTGTTGTCTTTCATTTAAAACAAAATGTATGATGTAAAGCAATGATAGACAAAGATTTGCATTATTTAGAGATACGTTCAAATGGTTGGTAATCTGTAAAAATGAAGACCATTCAAAATAAGTTTTTGTTCTTCCTCCTCTGAGTATAATACTCTACTTTCTCACACACTGGCAGATTTGTACACAGCTACAGCAAGCTGCTATTGTCTCATTAACACCACTTATGTAGCAGCACTAACCTTACTGGCAGGGGTGAAACAATGCTGGGTCACCCCTATCTCTGAGGACCTTGCTGCCTCCCTCCTGGCGTCATCTCTACACTCAGTGAAAGAGCAGTGGCCTTTTTTAAATAAATGCTCAGAAAAGGATCCTGCACTCATCTATTGTGCGTAGAGAGGAGGGAACGGGACTGGAGAATTACATAGCCAAGCAGGGCCAGATGCCCATCGGGCTCTTCTGGCAAATGCCAGAATGGCGGATGGTCTGATGGGCCGGTCTGGCCAGTGACTGGCTGGGGCCTGGTCATGCACTGGTCCTCCTCTGCTCACTGGCAATAACTACTTGCTGTGTGGTCTCTCAACCAACAGGGTATGAATGTGTCGTTGATGCTCATTTGTTTACAGATAGCGCAGCAATCATAGGAAGTCTTCAATTAGCCTGATACAATACAGTTATATTTAGATCAAGTGCTAATGCGAATGTCTTTTGTCAAAGGGGCCTACTCATCATATGGTGCCACTTGGCCCCAGATACTTAAGTGTCCAACTCACTGTGAGTAGTGCTAATAAATACATTACCGGAACAATTCAGTATTGCTCCGGTGTGGGGACAGCTGCGCCGATAAGCAGCTGTCACTAAAATCCCTTAACAATGCTACTACAGTAGAAGTGTTACTTATCGGACTGTGCCAGTTTCTCTGCATGGGTGACCTATGGTCACGCATGCGCACAGCTAAAGGTTGTGCTTTGTGGCAGCAGCAGATGGATCACTCTTTGCAACCACAGAAATCCCATAGGAAGGAGCGTGGCGCTGGGAATCAATGTTATTCGAAGAAGCAAATCCTCAATCATTGGTCAACAGGTGAAATGTGTCTTCAAAACAGACAATTTATGGAAGAAGAAGATCTAGTAAAAACATTCAGATATCTTTTTACATTTTTAAGTACATACATACACAACAAAATGTAATGGCTGTATTGCTGAACTATATGTTTTTAACATTTGCATAATAAACAGGTTTGGTTTGTAATAAGTTGGTGAGACAATGGTCATATGTGCCAATCTAAAGAAGAGTAAACTTGATATATCACTTATAAAAATAATTCATTAGTTATTTAATTCTAGTGGTTTTCCAATGAATGTCAAAGGGCATTCCTCTACTATCCACAAATATATTTGTTGTGCTGCTGAACTAAAGTTGCCAAAAATCACTGACCAGGATACACAAGGAAGGATCTCAATTTATTCTCTTTACATTAACCGCATCTATCACTTCGAGGATGCCAGCACGTTCTCCTTCTTTACATTCTGCTCACCAACTGCATTTGCACGGTTGTCCTCAGATATTATTATTTGCAAAATTAGTTACTTGTTTCTGCAGTTAACTGATATGTCTACAGATACAGTATGTCTGATTGATCAACAGGCATAAGCTACACATCAGTAATCTGAAAATATTATCAATATCTATATAAGACTTGATTTTAAAGGACTTTGGAAATGCCAATCCATTCCAGTACAAACACATGTAATGTTTATATTGTCTGCAGAATGCCTTTACACTTCATTAAGAGATTTAATACAGTTACAAATATGTTCTCAAAAAATAAAATATAATTTTTTTTCAACTACTGTGGTTATCCTTAGTAAGGCAAAGGACGTCTTTAATCAAAATCCAATTAGGAGAATGATATGATAATGATACTTGAAACCTAAAATACACATAACATTTTAGTTAACCTTTAAAATAAATAAATGCTTGGACTTCTCTAAGGGGGTAATTCAGACCTGATCGTAGCAGCAAATTTTGTTAGCAGTTGGGCAAAACCATGGGGGTAATTCCAAGTTGATCGCAGCAGGAATTTTTTTAGCAATTGGGCAAAACCATGTGCACTGCAGGGGAGGGAGGGGGGGGGGCAGATATAACATGTGCAGAGAGAGTTAGATTTGGGTGTGGTGAGTTCAATATGCAATCTAATTTGCAGTGTAAAAATAAAGCAGCCAGTATTTACCCTGCACAGAAATAAAATAACCCACCCAAATCTAACTCTTTCTGCACATGTTATATCTGCCTCCCCTGCAGTGCACATGGTTTTGCCCAACTGCTAAAAAATTTCCTGCTGCGATCAACTTGGAATTACCCCCCATGTGCACTGCAGGTGTGGCAGATATAACATTTGCAGAGAGAGTTATGGGCCCTACATACATGACGATCCGCTGCCGAGCTGCCCGACGGTGGATACGGCCGACAAGCGACCCGGCGGCGGGGGGGCAGTGACGGGGGGAGTGAAGTTTCTTCACTCCCCCCGTCACGCGGCTCCATTGAAGTGCAGGCAAATATGGACGAGATCGTCCATATTGGCCTGCATGCACAGCCGACGGGGGACCAGCGATGAACGAGCGCAGGGCCGCGCATCGTTCATCGCTGGAGCCTCCACACTGAAAGATATGAACGAGTTCTCGTTCATTTATGAACGAGATCGTTCATATCTTTCAAAAAATCGGCATGTGTGTAGGGCCTATTAGATTTGGGTGAGTTAAATTGTTTCTGTGCAGGTTAAATACTGGCTGCTTTATTTTTACACTGCAATTTAGATTTCAGTTTGAACACACCCCACCCAAATCTAACTATCTCTGCACATGTTATTTCTGCCCTCCCTGCAGTGCATATGGGCCCTCATTCCGAGTTGATCGCACCAAGCAACTTTTTGCTGCTGGTGCGATCAACTAATCTCCGCCTATGGGGGAGTGTATTTTAGCATAGCAGGGCTGCGAACGCTTGTGCAGCCCTGCTATGCTAAAAAAAAGTTTCACACAAAACAAGACTAGCCTGGACATTCTTACCCTGTGCGACAGATCCAGCGATGCAGGTCCTGGCTTTGACGTCAGACATCCACCCTCCGTTCGCCTGGACATGCCTGCGTTTTTCTTACCACTCCCGAAAACGTCTGGAAACGGTAAGCATCCACCCCGGAACGCCTCCCGCCTGTCCATCTTCTTGCTATCGCCGCTGCAATCAGATTTGTCGCTGGCGGCATCGTTGCCCGGCGATGATCGTCACCAGGCAATGACACACGTGTGCAATGCGTCCGCCACGCATGCGCATTTCTGACCCGTTCGCACCGCAGCGAAGAACCGCTGCGTGCGAACGGGTCGTAATGACCCCCATGGTTTTGCCAACTGCTAACAAATTTGCTGCTGCAATCAGCTCTAAATTACTCCCTATGTACTGTACGTTGGAAACCTAACTGTAAGGATCAATTGCATTCTTGCATTGTGTGTCTTGCATGTTGTATACTATGATTCATGTTTGTCCTACTATAAGCCAGTTTACAAATGTTGTCTGATTTCTTGTATTATTTCTTATTTTATTGCTTATTCTTATTTTTCTGTATTTTGCTTATTGGACCACTGCATTACATGTGTTTTCATTGAGACTTTATTTACCCACTGTATGGCACTGTGGAACTTTGTGGTGCCTTAAGAATAAAAAGTCTAATAAAAACATATCAAAATATCTGCCATGCCACATTTTGTGAAGCAAGATTGCTACACCCTCAAATGTGTATTTTTTTAAAAATGAGTCAGTTGAATTTAAGTCAACATGAAAATACTGTAATTAAGAGTAAGGGAATGGTTTTTAGTAAAACTTATTGATGTACTTCACCCTTAATTTTCAACTAATTTATATTACCAGCTGTTGTGAAGTCCAAATAAATAATGGATATTAAAAATAATGCCAGCTATAAACTCCAGCACATAGGTCTGTCAATCAGTTATTTCCCATGTAGATGTTCTTTTAGCTCTCTTCTAGTAAAACCAGAATTAACAGAAAGTTGATTAATCTCAAATACATCACTTCAGTTTGAGTGTCACGATGAGCAAGAGTCATCAACGCTTATTACGCTCCTGTCCCTAACTAGCCATGTTCAAGTGGTCAAAAGACCTGCTTAACCAATCTGTGTCAATTGCCCATATAGCCACAGGCCTGAATTAATTTATCTCTAATAAGCAAAGATTGAATTAAAAGGGAGATGCCCAGTTAAGTTTCAAAACAAGAAGTGCATAAAGATTATGAATTAAAACTAACTGAAATGTAGGGAACATTGTGTAATCACATATTTTCCATAATAAAGTGTATAAATTAGAGATGTGTGGTTCGGTTCTTCAGAAATCTGAATCCACTGGAATTTTGTGGATCCGTACTGAACCAAAACCCAGTACGAATCACCCAAGGAAGTCCATTACGAAACGAGTCCCAGTTCGGATCTTCCCGTAGTTCGGAATTCAGATTTTAAATATGGATTTCAGGTTTTCAATTGCAAAAACTACATGATTTTAGCAGTCTTATCACTTTTTAGCAATTATTAATTATTGATTTTTTACTGAACAAAAAAACGAATCCGAACCAAAACACTTGAGGGTGATCTAGCCAAAACCAAAACACAATGATGAATTAGAACCAAAACCTAAACATGGAGTTCCATGCACACCTCTAGTACAAATGGCTTAAAAGCGAAAAAAAAAAATTATATACAAATGTGCAGGAGGTTATACTAGTGTGTCTCTGTGAAGTATCAGAGGAAAGTTATATAATGGAAAAGAATTTGGATTAATATTTGACCCAACGGCACCTTTTATAAGCTCCCAGGGACCTGGGAGTTTTTACTGCTACATACAGCCTCCTCAAGCCTGTTTTTTACTCTGCATACCCTGGCCAGCTATATTTGTTAGTGGTGCTGGCAGTGAATAGGTGCTGCGGAGTCGGTGAGCCGGTTTCCTGGCTCCCATGGATTGCGGCCTACTCACAGCCCTGAAGCCGGGGCCTCAATTTCGGATCCCCCCGCCTACGCGGTTAGCTCCCCCGGGACGTCGGAGGAGTCTTCTTGAACCTTGGCCCCTGCCAGGGGCCCCTCCAGCCAGCACTGTAGATCCTACCTGACAGTGGAGGTGACCCGGGACCTGACTGCGGCCGGCCCGGGTGCTCCGGTTCTCTGGCGGCGGCCATCTTTGTTTCTGGAAAGCAGAGAGGGATCCGACAGGAGCCCGGCGGAGGTGTCCAGTGGCGTTCAGGTGCGCTCGGCCCAGCGCCCCAGCCTGCCTGAAGTGACCACCCCTCCCCTCTTCCCCTCCTCACGAGCTGTGTATGGGCGGCCGCTCCCTGCTGCTGCGGGAGCTCCGCCAGCTCAGCTGCAGCCCCCCCTGTCTGTGTTCGGCGGCTCTTTAGGGTTGCCCCCCCCCATGCCCCTGGAGTCTCCCCCCGCTGCCCTGCACCCCACACAGCACCTCCTCCCCGTGCGAATATTGTTGGCTTGGCCGCGCCCCCCCCAGTCTACATTCAGCGACTCTCTGGGGCTACCCCACGTGTCCCTGTGGTCTCCCCCCGCTGCCCCGCTGATCTCACTGCACCCTGCACAGCCTTTGCCCGCCACCTGTGGCGAATACTGTCTGGGTGGGGGCCTTTCAGCTACGGCTCTCTGTCTATCTGAACCACATCTCACTACTCAGGGCATTGATAGGGTACCATCCGGATCTGTATAAGCCGGATTTGCGGGGGTCCTTCTGCTTTACCCCGTCCAGGGCTGGTCACATGGGGCTTTGCAGACAGGATTTGCTTGCCACCCACCCTTGCGCCCCTTGTTTAACGAGGCCTCCTGCCGCCTCCATTTCCCCCCCCTAAACTGATTGGCGTACCGTCCCCTTTCGGGGCCCCCTGATATTTTGTCACAACCGGCCAGCGCTGCTACCTCATGTGGTGATGCTCCGCTTTGAACTCTTGTTCTCTACTATCTTGCTAGGAGCCATCTGATGGCCGTTTGAGACCAGGTCGCGGGGAGTTACTGCTCCCCAGGAGCCATGCTGTTATATGTATCTCACTGATCCTGACAAATCCTCAGCTAATTGCAAACATCCTCTTGCTGTCCCCCCCCCCCCCCCCGGAGTATGGGGCGAACCTCGAAATCCTCTAGACGGAGCAATAACAACCAACCTCAAAAAGTCACGAGGTCTCAAACGGACCTGAGGCCTTTTCTACATCCTACGACCTCCCCACAGATGGAAACCATTGATCTCCCCGCCCTCCGACATCTCCTTCTGCCTCCTCGATCTCAAATCCGGCTGATGATATGGCAGACTCTGCGTCACCGGGCGGCCGTGATCTCCGGGAAATCCTGACCTTCATGAGGTCCCTTCCTACCAAGCAAGACCTTCAAGACACTATTAGGACTGAGCTTGCCTCCATTAAAAGCGAAATCTCACACCTGTCTGATCGCTTGGTGAATCTGGAAGAAGACCAGGAGGCTAACGTTTCCTGTATGTCCTTGATGAGAGACTCCATTCTCGCTCAATCCAAGGAAATCCGTGCCTTACAGTCCGGAATGACGGAAATCGATAACAGGGGCAGAAGGAATAACATCTGCATCCGTGGTCTTCCGGAGGACGTCCCCCAGTCCGGATTAGTGGACGCTCTGACCAAGATATTTAATAAACTCTTGAATAAGGATCCAGACAACGTTATTACTTTTGACAGAGCCCTCAGGCCGAGAGGCCCCTCCACTGACCGACCCCGTGACGTTATTTGCCGGCTCCATTATTTCGCCCAGAAAGAGGAAATTATGTCCAATGCCCGTCAATTGGACGGTATCGACTTCAATGGCTCTGACATAAGCCTCTTCCTGGTACACGCTCCAGCAACGGAAATCCTTGAAACCCCTAACGGACGAACTATGAAAACACCAGCTACGTTACCGTTGGGGTTTCCCTTTTTAACCTCCAACAAGCCTGTTCCTCTGGAAAATGGTACGCCCTGTCTTCCCACGCGGACCTCCCCTCGTTCTGCTATTCACTGGGTCTGCCTCCGATGGTCATTCCGGACTGGGAGTTCCCTCTCCCTGATGTTCCTCTCCCTAAATGAGCTCCCAACTCACAACCATGGCACGAGGTTCGGGGCGCCAAGAAAAGAGCTCAGTCGACTGCTTCTTCCTCCAAGACTGACTTGCTGTGAAGGACCCTTCTGTGTGATTTTGTTGTCCCTGCTTGTTCTACATTTCTAGGGACTCATGCTGCTAACGCAGTGTTGGAGGGTATTTTTTCCCTTTTCTGAAGAGTTTTCTCATATACCTTGTGTTAAATTTCTAGCTGCTGACGGATGTTTTTGAAAACTGTTTCATCTGTTTACTTATGCAGGCCGCCGGGTGGTGAGGGTTGTGGATCCTCTGCTGCCCTTTCCGCCCGCCGGCTATTCTTCTTATTGCAGGTTTTGTCTCCTTTCTTTTGTGTCAGTTCCAGACTTGTTTTTCACCGTGGTTCCTTATGCGGTTCACTCCCGCTCCCCCCCCATTAAACCCACCTTTGGCTACATGCCGGTAGGGAGGCTGACATTGTTACGGCTCAGTCTCTCTCCTGCGGGTCTTTTGCTGATGTTATTACATTGTTATTGTATTTTTTTCTTCTTTGTCTCTTTTTCCATGCTTGTTCTTCCTTCTCCCCCTCCTTTTTCTGTCCACTTACGGTTTTATAGGGATTCATTTTACTTCACGCTACCATGAGTTCATCGGGGAAGATTAAAGTGCTGTCCCTCAACGCACGTGGTCTCAACACAGCAGAGAAGAGATCTAGCCTTCTACGTCTGCTGAGATCTGAAAGAGCGGATGTTGCACTAATACAGGAGACCCATTTTAAGGTTGGAACTCGTAACCCTACTCTTACGAATCGCTATTTCCCCACAACATACTATAGTAACACCCCAGGCAGCAAATCCAAGGGAGTGGCTATTGTCTTTTCTAGAGACTTGCACGTTTCTGACGTCTCCGTGCACAGGGTGGTACCGGGTAGGCTCCTCCGCTTGACTTGTACAATCTTTGAGCGTATGTTCACTTTTGCAGTGATTTATGCCCCAAACCAAGCCCAATCGTCTTTCTTCAATTCCCATCTCCTGAGGTTAGACTCATTATTCCAGGGTGTCACTGTTTTGGGTGGGGACTTCAACTGGACATTAGACCCTAGCATGGACACGTCATCCCAAACCTCTAGATTTATTGCATCCAAGTATCGCCGTGTCAAACATTTACTCCACACGCAACAGTTGGCTGACTCTTGGAGGACCCTTAACCCCTCAGAACGTGACTACTACTTTTATTCGCACCCCCACCGGGTTTACTCCCGTATTGACTAATCGTTCCTTAGCCATAGACACCTCCCGCTTCTCATAGATGCCAGCATTGGCTCTATCACATGGTCGGACCACGCCCCGGTGACTTTGACTTTGGACCTCCCTCACGGTCCCCATAAACAATGGACCTGGAGACTTAACGAGTCTCTTCTTTACGATGCACTTTGTAGAGATGCCTTAGATAGGACTTTGGACGAATACATTGCCACAAATGTTACAGATGATGTCTCCCACCTAACTGTGTGGGAAGCACATAAATGTGTACTCCGCGGCAAATTGATATAACTGGGCACTTACAAAAAGAAACAGAGGCAAGCCCTGATCTCTGGTCTTCTACTTAAGATCCATGACCTCGAGACCTCCCACAAGGCATCAATGTCGGATGAGACCCTTGTGGAGTTACTAGAAGCCCGCACACAGGTGAACAAACTCCTCTCTGATAATATAGTCCATTCCATCCGTAAATGCAAACAGAAATATTATCAATGGGGTAATAAACCTGGCTGAGTCCTGGCTCATGTGTTACGTACCCAATACTCGGCTTCGTTCATTAGCTCAGTGAAGGACGACAGAGGAATCCCCAAATTCAAATCACCTGAGATTGGGGCTTGCTTTGCACGATTTTATGCCTTGCTATACAACCTAGAGAAAGCTCCCTCAGATGCAGACCCCCATTCTTCACTCCAAAACATAAGGGACTATCTGAAATTCATAGATTATCCCGTTCTCCCGCCCTCGAAGCTCGGTTTACTAGAAGCCCCTTTCACTGCCCATGAACTAGATCAGGCCTTCTCCTCTATGCCTTCCGGAAGGAGTCCGGGCCCTGACGGATTCACTATAGCATATTACAAGGTGTTTAAGGATAAGCTGATCCCCTTACTCTTTCGAGCGTTTAACTCAATTGCATCTGGTTCCCATTTCTCTCGCGACTCTCTGGAGGCCCATGTTTCGGTGATACCGAAGCAGGGCAAAGACCCTTCGGTCTGCTCTAGCTACAGACCCATTTCCCTCCTAAATGTGAATCTCAAACTCTATGCTAAGGTTTTGGCAAATAGATTAAGTGCGCTGGTCCCCCTCTTAGTTCACAACGACGAGGTAGGATTTGTTGTTGGCCGAGAGGCTAAAGATAACACAACCAAAATCCTCAACCTCATCCATTTAGCATCCCACAGTTCTACCCCTACTATGTTACTATCCACCGATGCTGAAAAGGCATTTGATAGGGTCAGTTGGAAATTTATGAAATCACTGTTGGAGCATATAGGCCTGGATCCCAATGCACTTACTTGGATACTGGCCCCTTATGACTCTCCGACAGCGAGGGTGCGCGTAAATGACACCTTATCTGTCCCATTTGCCATAAGCAACGGCACTAGGCAAGGCTGCCCACTATCTCCATTGATCTTTGTGCTATGTATTGAAGCGCTGGCCAGAGCTAATCGAGCCAACCGCGCTATCAGGGGTTTTGCCGTGGGAGATGGTGAATATAAGCTAGCCCTATTTGCCGATGACCTCTTAGCCATAATTTCCCATCCCACTGACTCTTTACCGCACTTAATGAAGGAACTTGACCTCTTTGGACAGCTTTCTCATTTCAAAATTAATTATTCTAAATCCAGCGCTCTTAATATTTCCACCCCTGCAGAATCCGTCACGGCCCTTAAACGTTCTTTCCCTTTCTCATGGCAATCTTCCCACATAACTTATCTTGGTGTTTAGCTGTCCGCTAATGAGTCCCAGCTGTTCTTGTGGAATTATTTACCTCTTCTACAAACTATTCGGAATGACTACTCTAGATGGAATATGAAATATCTTTCTTGGTTTGGGAGGATAAATATAGTTAAGATGAATACCCTCCCTAGATTGCTGTATGTAATGCAGGCCCTCCCGATCCGCATCCCAGAATCCTGGTTCCGCTCTATTTCACTTTTGATCCAGCAGTTTGTCTGGCAGAGGAAGAGACACAGGCTTAAACGCTCCCAATTAACTAACTCAATTGAAAATGGCGGTCTCCAACTTCCTGATATAAAATGTTATTACCATGCCATTCTTTTGAGTAGAATTATAGACTGGACAAGAAACAGCAAACATAAGCAATGGGTGGAGCTAGAGGGCCTGTACGTGCAGCAGTTCCCGGAGATATTCCCCTGGCTCCTCTCCTTCCCAAAATTGTCTCTCCCCCATCCTACTATATCTCCCACGCTAGCCGCCTGGAAATCGCTAAGGGAACTTCCTTATATCTCTTCCAAATTCGGCCCTTTGACCTCCTTTCTGGCCAACCCTGATTTTGTTCCGGGTGTTAACCCCGCCCACTTCTCATGTTGGGCTGTGGCGGGACTGTTCAGGGTCAGTCAGATGGTTTCACCGACTGGAGTCAAACAATTTTCAGATTTGAGGGACTTTTGGAAGTTCCTACAAATACGATATTTATTGGTGACTTCGGAGCGCCGTTAGAGAATTGACTCTATTTGAGAAACTTTGTGTTGCTGCCCTTGACCCGACCCACGCCATATCCACCCTGTACAAAATTGTTTGCCATACCTGACCTATCGCTACTCCATCCTTTGCTGTGGCCTGGGAGAGGGACTTGGGCATTTCGCTGTCGTCTAGGGACTGGGAAAACATTTTCTTGAAAACCCACACGAGTTCTGTTTGTGTCCAGATCAGGGAGACTCAATATAAAGTGGTGACACGGTGGTACAGACATCCCTCCCTCCTTCATGCTATGTTTCCCTCCTCATCAGGCCACTGCTGGCGCTGCTCTTCCACATCAGGCACCCTTCTACACATTTGGTGGACATGCCCCCTGATCCAACCCTTTTGGCAGGAGGTTATACACATTTCACAGGTTATTCTTAAGACTCAAATCCCGCAAGACCCAGCATTCTGGCTTATTAATCACTCCAATATTCCAGTGTCCCGACATAAACACTCCTTGCTAAAACACTTAAGTAATGCAGCGCGTGCTATAATCCCGGCCATGTGGAGGTCCCACCTCCCTCCTACGAGTCGTGCATGGTTGACTAAACTAGACTACTTCATGAGAATGGAGGACCTACTCCTCTCATCGATAGGTAAATTTCGTGAATTTAATTCCACGTGGTCCCCCTGGCTAGAATACAAGGCTTCTCGAGCCTACTTGGCCACTCCCTTGGTTAATAATTAGCTTTCCTATCTCTCTGTTTCACATTGCTTTCTAAGTGGTTCCTCTTATTTCTCTCACTCCCCCCCCCCGTTTCTTCTCTTTTCTCTTTTTTTCTTCCTTCCTACTGCCTCTAGCCTCTATCCCTGATACCTGTCGGCTTTCCGGTTTTGCTTTTCTTCTAGATTTTTATGTTTCACATATTTGAAAACACCTTTTATTGCTGCTGCACATTGCAGCCTCCACGCAGACATAGTAAGACCCCCCTGCATTATCTCATTGGAGCACTTCTTGCTCCTCGGATGTTCTGCTCTAATTGCCTGCCCACAGGATATATATTGCCTTTGAAGGTCTTATTCTTTTCTGCTGGTTTGTTATCTTTTCGCCAGACATCTGTACAATCAGATTTGTGTGTTGTAACTTTATTCGTGTAGGTGTTTCTATATTTGTAATTATATTTTTGTCTTTCTTTCTTTCTTTGTTCATGTCTTCTTAAAATACTTAATAAAAATTGATTATACTAAAAAAAAAAAAATTTGACCCAACAGAGTTCCCACCTAGTAGATGTTTACTCCTCTGTATTAGTATCTACACTGCCCCCTGGGTTAATTTGGTAATTTATCAGCTCTAGGAGGTGTGTGGCGTCGTGGGGAACACTCTTTGCATGTAAAGGTTGATGTGTAATCAGTGGGGAAGGGTGCCAACGTAGGAGTAGCAGAAAGAATGTATATTTCAGCCATTGTGGTTAACAGGTAGACTGTGGTTTGCTGAATATTCACTTGTAGCCCCCAGACCTGTGCCTCACTCTTTCTCCTAAAGGAAGGTCAGCACACATGTAACAGCCACTACCCGAGGATCCCCGTAAAATACAGGTATTGAGTTAGTGTCTGCATATTGAAGGATATTTGGTATATTAAAGTAAACCTGTCTCCAGACTTGTTACGCTTCATGTAATAATAGCATAAATGTGATAAATTAAAACATAACTGAATATTTATTTTAGTGACATCTACTAACCTTCTGTCAGCCCTAGTAGACCATTAATACTGCAATTATGCATACCTAATCCTCAGTGGTATTACCATGAAGCCTTACTATACTGTGCTATATTACAGAGGGCACCACGCCAACACTCAACCACAGCAATGTCTAGCACTATGATACTTCTAGGTACCGATAGACAGGACCAGATGGCAAGGGATGGAGATAGAGAGAGGTGCAGGAGGTAAGTAAGGGAGAGAGCGGTAACAGGACACATGAGGAAGGAGAGAGGAATTACCTGGGATGGACAGAGGCACATGGTAAAAAAATGTATCTAAAATTAATTTCAAAAGCTTCTGGGGTCTAGCGGATATTCAGGTATGAGCGAGTCATATCAAAGCAAATGAATATATAAATATATATATATATATATATATACATATATATATATATATATATATATATATGTATATATATATATATATAAAAGAAGTAAATGGGCATCAGCGACCAATGGTGTCAGATGTAAAGGAAAATATGATATAAAAAAATTCAAATGTGAGTTTATTCTAGATAAAACCAATATTAATGATAAAAATTACAATAAAAAGATGCAAACCAGACTGTTTGGATCTAACAAAATATTATAAACACATTATATAAATGGTAGTTCAAAAAGGTATTTTCTAAAAGTAAGAAATAAAGTATATAAAGTGCATAAAGTAAGCTCTTAGCTTGAGTATGGAGGTCAGTCTAGGGAATGATCATGGATTGATCATGGACTGATCATGAATGATCAGGTTACCTCCATGATCATTCCCAGCCTAAGATTTCAATTTTAATGGTAGCAGCAGGGAGAAGAAAAATCTTATAAAAAGCCAGCCTGATAGGCCCTACACACTGGCGGGGGAGGGGGGGTGCAGTGACGGGGGGAGTGAAGTTTCTTCACTCCACCCGTCACCCGGCTGCATTGAAGTGCAGGCAAATATGGACGAGATTGTCCATATTGGCTTGCATGTACAGCCGACGGGGGACCAGCGATGAACGAGCGCGGGGCCGCACATCGTTCATCGCTGGAGCCTCCACACTGCACGATATGAACGGTATCTCGTTCATTAACGAATGAGATCGTTCATATCGTGCAGTCATGTCGGCCAGTGTGTAGGGCCCTTTACTGTTTGCAGACAGGCTGCTGAGACACAGGGCTCCACATGCCGCCCGGGATCAACCCTCCTCCTTCTTCTCTCTGCTGTGCAGCCTGCACGCCCAGCCAATGACTGAGCCGCAGGCTGCTGTTTCACTGCTGTCCTGTAGCACTATAAGGCGCCGGCTCAGTCTGTATGTACAGTGGACAGCAGGGACCGCAGCACCGTAGATCAGATCGGATCTGCGGTGGGCAGCAGGGGGGCATTTTGGAAAGGGTTCCCGGTGTACTTACCCCCTGGGTCCCTGCCTTATTCCGGCTCTGGGAGTACCAGAGGGACACGGCAACTGAGGACAGAGGCAGAGGCTCCCAACTAGTTGGGTGATAAGTGGCGGCTGCTGCCCCTGGGCTGTAGCTCCGACCACACATGAGGGGAGCCTATCAGCACAAATAAACATACACGTGATGTTGTATGTAATATATGTGCTGGCTTGTCTTACCCAGGGTCAGCATCTGACGATGTGTGTATCACTGACCTGCCAGCTGCCAAATAACAGGAGACATCAATCTGCTTGTCTATCGTCTTCTATAAGCGTGCCCACCGACTCCTGTGAGCCATAGGGAGTCAGGGGCGGGTTTACAGAAGCTGATAGACAAGCACAGTGATGTTTCCCATGCATCAGCAGCCAACAGGTCAGTCACAGTGATACACACAGCAGTGGCTCTGTTCTTTGGGTAAGGCAAGCCAGCAAATTTATTACATACAACATCACATGTATGTGTATATGTGCTGACTGACTACTCTCTGCAATGTGTGGTTGGAGTTGTAGCCCAGGGGCAGCAGCCACCACTGGCGATAATTGTTACAGTGTAAAAAGGTTTCATAATTTCCCCCAATTGAATTACTGCCACACTTTTCTCCAGTGAAATGGGCGAATCTGCCCTCATTTTTGAATCCTCAAATTTGCGATGATGTGATTCCTGGGGACACAACCTTTGCACTCCCCACCTCTCTTGGGATCTCCTAGGCGGATAGTCTCCAAAGTTGGTAAGTATGGACCTTAACTGAATCACTCCCACTGCAGTTCTTCTATATGCACACAGTAGCTGTATTCATGGTATCACAAGCAGCTATTGATTGCGCCACTGAGGACTGGTAGTGTTAGTAACCATTGTCATATAACAATAATATCCTCACAATGTACTGTACACTTCAATGCTAAGAATAGTGCAGTGTAAATTATTACAAATTAGCTTCAAGCGAACAACATTTATTTATTGTACAGAAAAGCTTTGTGTATAAAATACACATTGAAAAAAAAAACATAATTTGCAGAAAACAAATTAAGAATATATATCATGTGAGCCATTAATTTCAGAATTTTTTTTTTCCATTTGAAATGAAGCAAGGATAAAATCCTCTTAAATGGTACCAATCAGCTGCCAGACAAGGGCATTGTGGCTTAAATTAAAATATGTACAAAATTGATGCTGTTGCGGTGTTAATGCATTTTGTGGTAGTGATCCAAATTCTTAGTAAAATGGATTAAATCTGTCAAGTTTTTGGGTTTTGACATAGTGAGTTTGCATTGCAGGACACTGATTTATTATGTTTTACAGCAGTGTTTGTTCACTCCTCCATTGTTTAGACAGCTGTTTGTAGAAGATAATAATTTTACCAGCAAGGCCAGCATGAAAAGTGCCAACCAGTAATTGGTAATTCTGTGTCATATAAAGAGGGTATGACAATACTGGAAGGCAGTTCAGAAATGTACCTACAAACATAAATATGGCACTTTACTGTAATGCGGGTGAGATGTACTAAGCTTTCAAGAGTGATATAGTGGAGAGAGATAAAGTACCAGCCTGGGACTGATGTGTGATATGTAGAACTTTGTGAGCCACATAGCAAAATGTATATATGGCTCCTCAGCCCAGGTCTCTCTAGTGCCAGAGGAGGGGGATACATGTCAGCTCAGCAGTTGGTGGGTGATGTTATGTCAGTAGAGTGGGTGGGGGGAAAACATGTCAGCAGAGTGGTCCGTGGGACTGGGGTTGACAATTTCAACAGAGGGGGTAAGGTGTACTGGGAAGACTTTATATCATCAAATGGAGGGATGGGGAGTATGGTACTGGGGAGAGCCGGGGTCAGCAGAGAAAGGGAGAAAAGTGGTAGCCTGGGGAGACCCAATGTCATCAGGGAGGTAGGGGGGCAGGGGAGATATATATCAGTAGATGGGTGGGGGACAAGCAGGAGTATGCATGTCAGCAGGGGGAGCAGGGTTATTGAGGAGATATCTCAGTATGAGGGGGGCTGGTGAGAATGCTGGGGTATTGGAGCCATCTTCCAGTGATGACAAAAATGAGATATAAAGTACCAGCCAATCAGTGTCTAACTGCCATGTTACAGGCTGTTTTAGAAAAGTGACAGGAGCTGCTTGGTACTTTATCTCTCTCCACCTTATTTCTCTCCAAGTCTTAGTACATAGACCCCTATGTCTCTCTTCAAGGCTTAGAACATCTGCCCCTGTATCTGGTACCCTTATTGTAACAAAAAAATTTGCAGTCCCCAAGAATGTTGCACCCTTCATTTAAAAAATGGACAATGGCCCATAATTGTGGAACGGCACCTGTTCAACACATTCAGCAAGAGGCTACAATGCTTTAACATGTGTGACACAAGGAAGAAATTAATGTAAGGGCGATGAATGTGTATGTGGAGATTGTAGAGAGCATTCTAACACCATTAAGTTTAATAACTTTTTTCAAGCCATCTAGAGACAATAGATACTGATTTGTGTCCAAGCACTCAGTGTAACATTTTAGTGGGGTTCACTATGGTATGCCGGCGGTATGGCGAGCGCAAATGAGCCCCTTGCGGGCTCGCTGCGCTCGCCACCCTACGCGCGCCACGCTATTTTATTCTCCCTGCAGGGGGGTCGTGGACCCCCACGAGGGAGAATAAGTGTCGGTATGCCGGCTGTCGGGATCCCGGCGCCGGTATACTATGCGCCGGGATCCCGTCAGTCGGCATACTGAAGACCACCCATTTTAGTAGATCCTAGTATCCTGTTGCCAAACATGAGGGGTACCTTGTAAATTTAACACAAAAGTAGAGTGTACTGAGTATATGCAATAAGAGATACAAAGATGTATATTTTTCTATTTTGTTTTATTTCTGATATAAATTATGTTGTGTGAGGGTGTCTTATATTTGTGGAATTTTGGAAGAAACCTTTAAGCAGTTTTGTTATTAAAGCTTAAAGTTAAGTCTAGGATTCCATTTTGGTGGAGGCTGATTATCAGGACCTGGGTTAACGCTACAATTCCAATTATTTAAGAGTTAATTTGTGGTGTGCCATCCAAAAATATGAATCCTTATTGCTGCATATCATGGCAATAAGGTTCCATCTTTGATGGAATGTATTAATCTAAATTGGCAGAACATTGGCGCTGAAAAGAGCCCATTTGGGTGACTAGTAAGAAGTAAAGTGCTCACATATATACTTTCAAGTTTAGACCTCGATCAAGTTACTGCGCATACGTGGCTTTCCACCTGTGCAATGCAAGGATGATGCAATGCACATCGGGATTACCTTCAGCCCACTGGAGAGGGATCGCAAGAAGGTAATGGGCTAATGTTATCTGAAGATGGTGTTAACACACAAGATTTGCAAACCACTTAACTGGCTAATATGTTTTTTTATTGAATTAGGTCTAAGACTTATCCAACACGATTTTATTGAAAAAAAAAAATTAAACATAACATTAAAATCAAGGTTTTTTTTTTTTTAAAAGGTGATATCTTGATAAATCGATAATCAGACATCGCAACTCGCAACTTTACATTTCCCAGAAAGAAGCATTATATACACTGAGTGCTGCATAATTTACATTTCCCCTGTGGCTGCATGGCGGGAAGATACAAGGAAGGGGCCGGAACCGCCTTCTGGGATTGGTAGCTGCTGGAAGATATCTTCCAGAAACCATCCACTGGCCATTTCTGACTGGTCATATTAGATGCGACCATGTCAGGGAAAGCCCAGCCTGGTGTGGTTGCATCGTTCGTATGCCTCTCAGCACTCCTCGTGGCATATGTGTCATATGCAGACGCACTCCCGGGTCACAAACCCTGAAGTCCCCAAACCACAAAGGACAGCACTCATTGGAAGAGGAGAGGAACACACTTGCATGCAGGAGGCATCTATTTATACCAGATGCCTCCTGCTGCATTACCGTAAGGATCACTGCTGTTCCATGGAAAAAGCAGCATTGCTTAATACAGGCCCACTATTCTTAACTGTGTTTATTATACATGCAGACGCATGGTTGTGGATTTTCTGGCTGCCCCCACTGGGAGGGAGTAGTCTGGTAGGCATAGCTGGGGCAATTCAGGGTGTGTGTCTTGGTTTAGGAAATGGAGGTGGGGCAAGATACTGAAAGGACGCATGACCACATCATTGTGGACACGCCCCTGCTATACATTGCCGAGATTACTGGCACTGTACAGCTGGGGTGAGGCTAAAATTATGTGATTCAGCGTGAATCGAGTAATTGGCCACCCACTTCAGTCGGTAATTGGCCGACTGGGTGGTGGTTGTTGATGAATCTAGAGGTTAAATGCACAGACCTTAATATTAACCACCAATACAGCACTACATTTACTTTCCCTACTGTGTTCACTCTGCTCATCTTACTGACGTGGTAGTTATTGCCATCAGGATTGGTAGAAGACAGAAGACTGCAGCATAAAGTACAATTAAGGCTCCCATAAATCTGCGGCAGATTGTTGCAATTTTTCGGTCCCTGATGCCTGGGTCGGGAGATTGAGAATATTAAACGTGTTGAATTGTCTGAATAGCCAATCCCAACCAAAAATCAGAATCAGCAAATCAGGTAATTTCGGCATTTAGAATTTCCCAGATTCCCCTACTGATCACGATCCTCAATGGCCGATCCTTTTTTGATAGGTGGATCGAGTTGGCTCTGGTAAGTAGGGAAATGGTTGCCTAATGTATGCCTGTTTAGCTGTATTCTACAGTAATTTATATATGAAAAATCCAAAAAGGTATATGCATCTGTGATCAAAACAGAAAAGTGATGACAGTAAATACTGAATTACCCCTCTGGCCAGATGTTGGTCAGTATTTGGTCGCTTAGTTCTACTCTTTGGTGTAGGTGTTATTATAAGCATGACATTACTCGTACACTATATAAATGTGCATTTTGTGGTAGCTAGACACTGCTACTGATGATCGAAATGATAAAATATTCAGTATTCCTAGTTTTGATTTATCTGTTAAAAAGTCTTCTGGCACTGTACCAGAATACCAGCGCAATGGGATATGGATTTTGTGTCATCTGAATTCCTAAAGCATTATTGAGCAGTGATAGGTTCAAGGATCTGCTCTCAGGAAACAAACAGCGGGAGGTTAAGAGGCTATGGTTCAGAATCAGATCACTGCAATGAGAGAAAGAGTAAATGTGGCTCATTTTCCATGCTGCTGAGCACAGAATGTAAATCACATTGTTTCAAATGAAAATATCTTAAATTACACATTTCACATTGTTATTTACAGATTATTACATGTTCTACCTGTATATTGGTTAACAAACACAACAAGTTTCCGTGGAAACACTGTTAGAAAAGAAAATGCAACAATTTGTGGGTGGGGATAAATAATAGCTATGGAGAGCAACTGTCCTAATTAGCAGGCCTACAATGGGGTGGGCTTTCATCCCAAAGTGGGTATTTCTGTAAAGATACCGCCAGGTTTGGGGCAGATCACAATGGAGTTTGGCCCAGCCAGTGGCAGAGTTTATTTGATCCCAATTTCAAGAGTCTACATTTTCAGAGATATGATAAAGTGCAGCTTAGTTGTATGGAATGGTAATAGACAATACGGTGGCCAAATTGCAGAGAAGCCAGTTGAACAATAGAGTGACGTACTGTAGGCCAGGCTAAATATTAAAGGCTTTCCTTCATGCCAGACAATATAGATTCCTGAGGATCCAAGTATTCACAAAGCATAAATTCAATTGCTAAGTCTGTGGGGTAGATGTCTCTTTGCACTACAAAGGCTTTCTTATGCATTTACATGATGGTGATGTCTAAGAAGTATGGCAGCCGTACACGTACTGTCACAATGGGGCTAATTAAGACCTGATCGCTGCTGTGCGTGTTTGCACAGCAGCGATCAGGTCTGAACTGCGTATGTGCCGGAGCCGGGTAAGGGTTAGGTACTAGGCAGTGGTTAGGGTTAGGCTACAGGGGCTGGGGTTAGGGTAGGCACTAGAAAGAGAGTTAGGGGTTGGGATTATGGTTAGTGATGGGGGGCTGTATCTACCAGAATGCTAGCACATCTGACGACTCTACGGGAACTGACAGTCACATGACTGCAGGGACTTGGACACGGTCACATGACTATGACTGCCGGGACAGTTGGACACGCTGCTGCCGACGGGAACAGATAAGTTATCTTTGGGCCACCAGGGATGATATGGTGACATTACATCAGTCTCTGCATACAGTAATAGAATTCAACTTTATGAATGTTGACATATCATACCGAACAACTAAAAAAAAAAAGCATATGATGGGCTAAATTGTGGCACAGAGGTCAGCACTGTTGATTGCAGCTCTGGAGCCAAGGGTTAATTTCCTACCGGGCAGTCTGTGTAGTGTGTTTACAGGGGTCTCCTCTGGGAGCTCTTGTTTTCTGCCACACAAAATATATCTGTAATTTAATTTGCTTTGGATGATATTATCCCTAGAGAGTGTGGAATATAGATAGATGTTGGGGAATATAGCTTCCATCTCCACTGTGGACAGGAACGCATATGAATGGTTACTTGTATTCTCTGTGTAGCAAATCATGATACATTGACGCTATATAAATATACAAATCAAGCATGATCTGCACTCACAAAGTTAAGCTACAGTAAGTTATATTGTGTATACTGTACACTCAGGGAATGTTAGCTCCTGGTATTGTAATATAAATAAATCTGACCATTTATACCAGTCAAACATGGTCAGATCCCTCTTGCACTACAATATGAGTCCAAAAATGTAATTGCTCTGGGGGCTCAATGACAGTGGGACACATGTCAGTTTTATGACTGATAGAGCAGTACATGTCCTCTTCAGTACAGTGCTCATTTACCTTTATCTAGCACCCCCAGCAGCCACACCCAAATACGCATTGGAAACCCCACAATAACCAGTGAAAATGTAATAAGTTCAGAGAGGTAAAATATATAAAAAAAAATGAGATGCAAAAAACAGGTATTGATGCACGCAAGAACATATCTGGTAGGTATAAGCGCTGACAAATACTTGGCATCTAAATTGTTTTCCTATAGGAGATTATATTGCCATACAGCTGATATGTTGGAAACTCTGGTGTAACCCTGCACTGGAATAAAATTAAACAATGTTATATGATTTCTGATGTCTGCATATGATGTGTTCCATTATGTAAAATGAAGTTCTGCATTTTGCCTACGGTTCTATTTACATTGTGTTATTGTTAAACGTGTGTGAAAACTGGCACTTACTGTACATTTACAATATAATGTTTTTCCCATCACCAGAAGTCACTTGTAACCATGTTACAGTGACTGATATATCACATTTATATTTCTTGAAAATATGATTTCAGATGTTCCAATATATAAAAAATGCACATATGTACATGAATCATATGGATATATACTGTTTCTAGACAATTTGGCTACCGGTGCGAACAGTAAAAAAATGCAAGGGCACGTCAAAGGCGCGCATGCCCAAAAAGGGGGCATGGCCTCTCTGAAATGGGCATAGCCTTGGTGCAAGGGGCATAGCCTCGCAAGAAAAAACTACCTTACACCCCAGTTTTGTACCCGGCACACTCAGACGTTGGCCACCACAGGAAAAAAAAATCCTGATTCATGCCCCTTACATTATTTGTAATTTGTCCTCCTTATAGTAATGCCCCTTACACATTATGCCACACACCACAATGCCCCTTACACATTATGCACTACATTGTAATGCCCATTACACATTATACCACACACCGTAATGCCCGCTACACATTATGCACTACACCGTAATGCTCCTTACACATTATGCCTCACACCATAGTGCCCATAACACATTATACCACAAACCGTAATGCCAATTATACATTAATCTATACATTGTAATGCCCCTTATAACATTATGTGCCCCTTACACCTTATTAGCTGCTGATTCTAAACAATGCAATGAGGAGACATGTGCATGTGTGTATAATAGGCAGCAGAAACATGTCAGACTCTTACTCATCACAGTGTGTTCCAGCAGAGCAAATATACACTGTGCATCCTAAATAATGTATGCTCTGTATCATCAGCTGTTACTATATTACACAGGGCTGCCACTAATTTCATTTTATACCCATTGCTGCACCCAGCTAACTCCGCTCCTCACCATATTTCCCATGTAGGATGGACTTTGCTGCTAACCACACAGGCAGTTCATTTGGTTTTTTTCCTCCTGCTCTCTCTCATTGCACAATGGGGAGGAAATCCAGTCTGTACTCAGTCTGTACTGTTACTAGAGGTACAGTACAACATTGTTAAATGGGGCCCATAGTACCAACCAATCAGCCTCTGTTATTTTACAGGCTGTGCTAAAAAAGTGACAGTTAGAAGCTGTTGTGTACCTTATCTCTCTCCAGTTTATCTATCTCAAACATTTAATAAATCTCCTCCTAATGGAGAGACATATCAAACCTTTGAGAGAGATCAAATGAAGACGTTGCACATAACATCAGCTTCTAACGGCCATTTCATAGGTTGTGCTTGATAAATGAAGGTTAAAACCAAGGCTAGATACAGCTGCCCTTGAAGCTTTTACTGCATTATCAACTTATAGCACTTTGTTGGAGACACACAGAAAACATCTCCACAAGTCCTGAAGAGTAGTATGAAAACATGGTTAGTGTAATCAGCAGTGACAAATTTACCTCATCCTGTGCTTTTACAAGAAGATCATAGCTCCCAGGCTCTCCCTCCCTGTCAATATCTTGTGATACACAAATACGTCCAGAATCATGTTCAATCCAGAACTTCTGAGACTCTTTGGAGTAGTGAATTCTATTATATAGGGAGTAGTGAACTTGTCCAAAAGAACCAGAGTCTGCATCTGTTGCTTTCACCTTGAATGAAAGAAAAATCATTAGTACACATTGTTACATAAATTATATATATTGTTCCCTATGTATTAAATCACATATAATATGTGTGAAGCACTATCCATTAAGTATGTTGCAAAGTAACATGCTTGTTGTACTGTAATGAATTGTTATATAACCTGTTAAACTGCCTGCAGGTGGTGCTATATTCTTTGTAACCTACATTTATTTAAAGAGACGAGCAATAAATAGACAAGCAAACGTATTCAAGCATAGGACATTGGCCCTCATTCCGAGTTGTTCGCTCGCTAGCTGCTTTTAGCAGCATTGCACATGCTAAGCCGCCGCCCTCTGGGAGTGTATCTTAGTATAGCAGAATTGCGAACGAAAGATTAGCAGAATTGCGAATAGAAAATTCTTAGCACTTTCTGAGTAGCTCCAGACTTACTCCTACATTGCGATCAGTTCAGTCAGTTTCGTTCCTGGTTTGACGTCACAAACACACCCAGCGTTCAGCCAGACACTCCCCCGTTTCTCCAGCCACTCCCGCATTTTTCCCTGAAACGCCTGCGTTTTTCCGCACACTCCCAGAAAACGGTCAGTTTCCGCCCAGAAACACCCACTTCCTGTCAATCACTCACCGATCAGCAGAACAATGAAAAAGCTTCGTTATGCCGTGAGTAAAATACCTAACTTTTGTGTAAAATAACTAAGCGCATGAGCTCTGCGAACTTTGCGCAGGCGCAGTAAGCGACTAATCGCAGTATAGCGAAAATCGGCAATGAGCGAACAACTCGGAATGACCCCCTTTATGTCTAGAAAGCTATCATTTCCTCTTTTTTTTCTTTTTTTTTACTTTGCTAACTGTATTTTTTGAATTTATGTGAACAATGGAACAAACTGATGCATGTCTAAAAGCTGTTTTTATCTACATACGAAGGACTGTTCTTTGAAGTATATTTGTTCAGTATAATAAATGATAGCAATGGGTACTTGGCAGGGCCGTATTAACTTATCATACCCATATCAATAGTCACACCCCCTGCGGAGGCGTACAATAGGTCCTTCATAAATTTCAGCTCCAGGCCCATCAGGACCTTAATCTGGGATTGGGACTTGGAAGTATAGCAGTACAGTTATTGATTATGTAAAAACGTTGTCCATGCTTTGCCGTGGCATTGTAGTAAACATTCAGGGGCTGATGTAAAGCTGAACGTACAGCCAGGGCCGGCTCTACCATTAGGCAGCTTTAGGCGGCTGCCTAGGGGTGCCAGCCCCTGGAGGGCGCCACTAATTTCATCTAGCAAAAAACTGAAGGATGTCTCTGTATGCGGCCTCTTCCTCTTACACAGCTGGCTGCTGCTGCGGGTCTAATCAGAAGCAGCCGCTGCTATCAGGCTGTACCACATAGTTTCTCAGCACTTCCTCCGTGCTGACACATGTAACATCAAGTCATGTGACGGCACATAGGAGGTGAATGTAACTATGGCTCCTGAGGGGCGCCCCCACAGCCGCACCTCCTAGCCTGATGCATACCTCCCAACATGACCCTCTCCAGGAGGGACACAATGCTCTGCTTCTGGACTTTTCTCTTAATTTAAGATTGCCGGCACCTATTTTGAACAGGTTAATGGATAAGAAAGGTGTTTCAGCACAGGTGATGGCAATCATAAATGAAGAGGGAAGTCCAGGACCATAGCATTCTGTCCCTCCTGGAGAGGGTCATGTTGGGAGGTATGCTGATGCACCTCCTCTAGGCCCCTGGATCCTGGCACTCCAGCAGCAAGCAGCACCTGTCTACATGTCTGCACCCAGCAGCATCACTGTAATCATTGGCGTTTCTATAATGGGTGCAGTGTGTGCGGTGTACACGGGCCCCTGGGTCCAGGGGGGGGCCACACTGCACACACTGCACCCATACATTATACTTACCCTCCGGAGTCCCGCAACGGTGTTACTGCTATGCGGGCGCAAATCACTCCGAAAATGGCCGCCGCGGCCATTTACGAGTGATTTACGCATGCGCACTGGAGGTGGCAACGAGGCGCGGCTGCCATGATACCGGAGACCTGCGCATGCGCAGTAGACTCTGGCATTATGGCAGAGTCTACTACTGCCAGAGAGGAGGGGGCCCGCGACGGAGGCTGCACATGGGCCCCCTCCTCTCTTAAAGTGCCCCTGGCTGTAATGCTGCTGCCGCTTGTAAGAGGAACCATGTCAATTACAAGGGAAAACAAGGAAACAACTTTTAGGTAAGCAACCCATGGGGTTTTCTGCGGGACCACAGACAGTGCAGATCTTACAGCCTGATGTAAAGAGCATAATAGGGAAAGCAGAGGCACTGGGGCACAATGCAGTACATAAGGAGGAGGAAGGGGGGGTAAGTAATAAACTTACATCTCTTCTCCGAGAGGTGGTGATGACGGTGGTGGTGGTGGTGGTGGTGGTGATGTTGGGGGTTTGCAGGTTAGGGGGCGCTAGGGTGCAGAGAGACCTTGCACGGGCCCTGCGTACAACTGTTTTTTGGAGGGAATTTTCCATTCATTTATTTGCACTACACGTGCCTTAGATTGGAAAACAATAAGGAGCATACAGATATATGTATGTATGTACTTTTGTATTTATACACATACAATTAAATATCCCCAGCAGACCCCCATAAGCAGATGCAGTGTGTGTATATATATATATATATATATATATATATATATAATATTATTATTTTTATTTTTTATCCCGGCTCTCAGCAAAAATGGGAAATTGGTCTCAGTGTTCTGTGCAATTCAAAACATGCCAGCTGGCGTGTATAAATAGGCAGAAAGAAGGATCGTCACTCAAGGATTTGAAAGTGAAAGTTTATTGTGAACGAAGTGACAAACTTTTGTGACCTTTTTTACTTTAAAAGTCCCTTAGTATTGTCCTTTTTCTCTGTATATGTATAATGATGCAATTCACCCCTGCCCACCTAGTAGCCACCTGCATCTCCCCTCCGAGAGGTTCTGGTGACGGTGATGGTGGTGGTGATTGTGGGGGTTTGCCGGTTAGGGGCACTGGGCTGAAGCTTTGGCTAGGGTGCAGAGAGACTTTGCACTGGCTCTGCGTACAGCTGTTTCTGGAGTGAATTTTCTATCCATTTATTTGCACTACACGTGCCTTAGATTAGATTTCAACCGGAAATAGCGGACAATCTTTGCAATTTTAGGCCCAGATTTATGAAGCCTTGGAGAGTGCTAAATTGCACTGTGATAAAGTACCAACCAAGCAGCTCCTAACTGCCTTGTCACAGACTTTGAAAACTAGCAGTTAGAAGCTGATTGGTTGGTACTTTATACTGTGCAATTTATCACTCTCCAAGGCTTCATAAATCTGGGCCTTAGCTTTTTGTCCTATTTTAGCAATCTTCTAGTCACTGAAAATTGTGTGATCTGCTTTTATTATGTGTATGCATGGGGATCTAAATATGTTATACAGGTTGAGTCTCCCTTATCCAAAATGCTTGGGACCATAGGTACTTTGGATATGGGATTTTTCCGTATTTTGGAATAATTGCATACCATAGTGAGATATCATGGTGATGGGACCTAAATCTAAGCACAGAATACATTTATGTTACATATACACTTTATACACACAGCCTGAAGGTCATTTTAGCCAATATTTTTTATAACTTTGTGCATTAAACAAAGGGTGTCTACATTCACACAATTCATTTATGTTTCATATACACCTTATACACACAGCCTGAAGGTCATTTAATACAATATTTTTAATAACTTTGTGTATTAAACAAAGTTTGTGTACATTGAGACATCAAAAAACAAAGGTTTTCACTATCTCACTCTCACTCAAAAAAGTCCGTATTTCGGAATATTCCGTATTTCGGAATATATGGATATGGGATACTCAACCTGTATTATTAATTAAGACTACAGAAGCTACTCAGGGTAAGGCACAACAAAACAGTGTATTTAACCTCTGTGTTTCATAGCTGAAAATTTACTATATCATTTGCTTCAGCACAACACACAACATAGAACACTATTTGGTTTTAATCACCATACTTATGTAGATAAGACTGTTTCTATCATACAAAAGATATACAACAGTCTGTATCCAATGTTGTTCTTGTATCCTGAGTTGCACAGTAGGCAATGTAGATTTATTATACAACCACATGTACATCAAGCTTTTGCACATATGGCAATTATAAGCTCTTGTTATCCTTCTATCTTTGTTCCTGTTATTAGAATCCTTATCCTTTAAATACATCAGTTCTTAGGGGATCTTAGCATCTGTGGAGTTGAAACAAATATTGCAAATAGCATAAAACTGTCAATAAAAGATTAAGCAACAGGCACTTTGAGTCTGTTCTTCCCACCCAACTGCTAAAATGGCAAAAGGTTTAAAGGGGAGTGTGAGGTAACACAATGTCGTTTTGAAACCTAAGGTATTATTTAATGATTAAAGGTTGGAGGTTTTATACCAGCAGTGCTGGGTAGAAATCTACAGTAGCTAAGGGATACAATGCAATATGTAGGTTTAACTTGGTAAAGAAGAAAACTAGCAATGTATTAAAACAAAGATAATATTCTATATTTTGGAGACTTTTTGTGTATCGTTGTATTTAAATAATATCTTTAATGGTAACGCTATATGGTTGCATGTTACAACATACTTTCATACTGTGTATATTCCAGGGTGTGTTGTGAGCTTTAGCCCTCTGTGCTGTATCTGGTATAAAAGACCTGTGACAGATCATTGCTGCACTGCATGGCGTGATGTGGATAATATAAAGCCACGGGGCTGTAGTATTGGCATAGGAAAATATATACTGACATAGAGACTATTAAGGTACTATGGCACGAGTAGGAATGGCATGATATCATTATGCTAGCATGGGGTTGTAAAGAAATACAACTGAAGTCGTATAATTGATGACTTCAGTGGTGAAAACAGGTTGTTTTCGCGATTTTTGCAGATGTTGTTTATCGGGCAATTCAATTGCAGCCTGTTTTTCTCCCGTAAAAATTGACCTGTTTTCACGCAAAAACACAGGGATCCAGGGTAAGTTTCCAGTTGTAAAGCACAACGGAAGTTGTTGCGCTATTAACTGTTAAGAAAAAAGAGAAAAAGAATGTCTGTTTGTTGATGCACAAGAGATAATTAAAAATTAACCATTAAAAATGTAAAAAAAAAAAATAATTATCTCTTGTACGCCAACAAAGAGACATTCTTTTTCTCTTTTTTCTGTACAATTCAATTTGTCTCTGGTGGCACCCCCGAATATCCAGTAGGAGATAAATGATTTACTGAAGGATATTAGTCGGGGTTTCTCTCTAAATTAATACAATTTACATTCAAAGCTGGTGCAGAGCATTATTCCATTTTCCCCATCCCTACTATGATAAGAAACTGTTAATAAATAAATAATAAGTTTACAGATTCATGTGTTTCCGGGCCGGTGCAAACAAATCCCCAATAGTGCCGGCCTATACTGAAATCTACTGTAGTTACCTGTACTTGCCTGTCAGGGGATCATTGTTATAAAAAATAAAGGTCACTCTCCTTTCGTAATGAGAATCTTCAAAGTATATTTACTAGTGATGATCGGGTTCGGATCCTCGGGATCCGAACCCGCCCGAACTTCACCTTTTTTTGCACGGGTCCGAGCAACTCGGATCCTCCCGCCTTGCTCGGTTAACCCGAGCGCGCCCGAACGTCATCATCCCGCGGTCGGATTCTCGCGAGATTTGTATTAAATATAAGGAGCCGCGCGTCGCCACCATTTTTCACTCGTGCATTGGAGATGATCGTGAGAGGACGTGGCTGGCGTCCTCTCAGTTTCTATGTTCAGTGGGCTGCAAATATCTGTGCTCAGTGTGCTGCAAATATCTGTGCTCAGTGTGCTGCAAATATCTGTGCTCAGTGTGCTGCAAGTGCAAATATCTACGTTCTCTGCCTGAAAAACGCTCCATATCTGTGCTCAGTGTGCTGCAAATATCTGTGCTCAGTGTGCTAATTGCTTTATTGTGGGGACTGGGGACCAGCAGTATTATATAGTAGGAGAACAGTGCAGAGTTTTGCTGACCAGTGACCAGTGACCACCAGTATATACGTTCTCTGCCTGAAAAACGCTCCATATCTGTGCTGCATTGTAGTATATAGTAGGAGGACAGTGCAGAATTTTGCTGACCACCAGTATAACTATATATATAGCAGTACGGTACAGTAGTCCACTGCTCTACCTCTGTGTCGTCAAGAATACTATACCATCCATACCTGTGTTGCATTTCAGTTTTGCACAGTTTGCTGACCACCAGTATATAATATATAGCAGTACGGTACAATAGACCACTGCTCTACCTACCTCTGTGTCATCAAGTATACTATTCATCCATACCTGTGGTGCATTTTAGTTTTGCACAGTTTGCTGACCACCAGTATATATATAATATATAGCAGTACGGTACAGAAGGTCACTGCTCTACCTACCTCTGTGTCGTCAAGTATACTATCCATCCATACCTGTGATGCATTTCAGTTTTGCACAGTTTGCTGACCACCAGTATATAATATATAGCAGTACGGTACAGTAGGCCACTGCTCTACCTACCTCTGTGTCGTCAAGTATACTATCCATCCATACCTGTGGTGCATTTCAGTTTTGCACAGTTTGCTGACCACCAGTATATAATATATAGCAGTACGGTACAGAAGGCCACTGCTCTACCTACCTCTGTGTCGTCAAGTATACTATCCATCCATACCTGTGGTGCATTTCAGTTTTGCACAGTTTGCTGACCACCAGTATATAATATATAGCAGTACAGTACAGTACAGAGGCGGAACTACCGCCAGTGCAAACAGTGCGTTGCACTGGGGCCCGCCTCTGTCCAGGGGCCCAAAGCATGTAATGAGTCAAACTGACTCATTATATGCCGCTGTGCGTTGCGGGCAACCGCTGCCCGCAGCGCACAGCCGACCGGAGAGAGGAGAGGAGCAGCGGTACGGGGGAAGGAGGAGGAGGGAGGTGGAGGGCGGAGCCGCAGCAGTTCTTCCGAGAACAGCCTATAGTGAAGCAGAGGGGCAGCAGCAGCAGCGCCTCCACCAATAACACAGCGCTGCTGCGGCTCCCTCCTCCACCTCCCTCCTCCTCCTTCTCTCCTGCCCGGGAATCGTCAAGCTGCACCGAGGAGCCTGAGCCTGCGGAGAGGGTAAGTATAATTCTGCTTTCTTTCTTTCTGTCTGTCTGTCTCTTTCTTTCTTTCTTTCTTTCGTTCTTTCTTTCTTTCTTTCTTTCTTTCTTTCTTTCTTTCTTTCTTTCTTTCTTTCTTTCTTTCTTTCTGTCTTTGTTGGGACTGCCTGCCACAATGTGTAAAAATGGGGGACTGCCTGCCGCAATGTGTAAAAAGGGGGAATCTGCCTGCTGCAATGTGTAAAAAGGGGGAATCTGCCTGCCGCAATGTGTAAAAAGGGGGAATCTGCTTGCCGCTATGTGTAAAAATGGGGAACTGCCTGCCGCTATGTGTAAAAATGGGGAATCTGCCTGCCGCAATGTGTAAAAATGGGGAATCTGCCTGCCGCAATGTGAAAAAGGGGGAATCTGCCTGCCGCAATGTGTAATAATGGGGTCTGCCTGCCACTATGTGTAAAAATGGGGAATCTGCCTGCCGCTATGTGTAAAAAGGGGGAATCTGCCTGCCGTAATGTGTAAAAAGGGGGACGCTGTCTGCCGTAATGTGTAAAAAGTGTGCGCTGTCTGTCGCTATGTTTAACAAGGGCACGCTGTCTGCCGTTATGTGTAAATAGTGTACGCTGTCTGCCGCTATGTGTAACAAGGGCACGCTGTCTGCCGTTATCAGGGCTGTTTCTAGCCAATTTGGCTCCCAGTGCGAGATTTAAAAATGCGCCCCCCCATGACATAAAAAAATGTGCCCCCCCCCACACACACACACACCTAGATGGAAAAAAAAACGTGAGCGTGCACTCGGCAAGGGGGCATGGCCTCATCTAAATGGGTGTGGCCTAATTTAAATGGGCATGTCCTCGTCTGAAAAGACTACCTCACAATCCAGTTTTTGACCCTGCTCCAACAGATCACGACCACCACAGGAAAAGAAAAATTCTACCATATTAAGCCCCACACAGTAATGCCCCCTGCACAATGTTTTGTCACACACCGCAATGCCCTTGATACATTAAATCCCCACACTACGGCAGGCAAGAGTCCCCATTTCACACATTACGGCAGGTGTCCCCATTTTACACATTGAGAGAGAGAGAATACTTACAGAGGCGATTACCGCTCTTCGGCCCGCCTCACCAGTCGCTCCTCGCGCCGGCCTTTCCCTCTTCCTAACTTGGATCCCCTTCTGTACTCCTCTCGGGGGGGGGGGGGGGGGAGTTTCGCGGAGTGACGGGGTTGCGTCGTGACGTAACGACGCAACCGCGTCATTCCGTGAAACTCCGCCCCCCGAGCGGGTTACTCGGGGAGAAATAGGAGGGGGAAGCAGGGAGCCACAGTTAGTGCCGCGGCGGGCGCCCAGTGCGGTTGCACTGCTTGCCTGCCCCAAGAAACGGCCCTGGCTGTTATGTGTAAAAAGGATACGCTGTCTGCCGTTATGTGTAAAAAGTGCACGCTGTCTGCCGCAATGTGTAAAAAGGGGTACGCTGTCTGCCGTAATGTGTAAAAAGGGGACGCTGTCTGCCGTAATGTGTAAAAAGAGGAATCTGTCCGCTGTAAGGTGTAAAGGGGTCTCTACCTGGTGTAGTGGTGCTACTGTGCTGCGTAATTTGAACAATGGAGACTACTGTGCACCGTTTTATGAATTGGTATTCTTTTGTGGCCACACCCCATCCCCACGAAGCCATGCCACTATGTATTTTTGCGCGCGCCTGCGGCGCGCACTGCCCCTTTTTTCCATGCAGGGGTGGGGCTCCGATGACGTTTTTTGCACACAGTGCTAAAATGTCTAGTTACGGCACTGTTGCTAGGTATCCATTTCTCTGGCCCTGAGCAGGTCCCCCTCACCAGATCCTCTCCAGGGGTGAGGGGGTGGACTTGGATGGGATGTGGGGGGGGGGGCAAAGCATTTTGTCGCACCTGGGCCCACCTCTCGCTAGTTCCGCCACTGGTACAGTAGGCCACTGCTCTACCTACCTCTGTGTCGTCAAGTATACTATCCATCCATACCTGTGGTGCATTTCAGTTTTGCACAGTTTGCTGACCACCAGTATATAATATATAGCAGTACGGTACAGAAGGCCACTGCTCTACCTAACTCTGTGTCGTCAAGTATACTATCCATCCATACCTGTGGTGCATTTCAGTTTTGCACAGTTTGCTGACCACCAGTATATAATATATAGCAGTATGGTACAGTAGGCCACTGCTCTACCTACCTCTGTGTCGTCAAGTATACTATCCATCCATACCTGTGGTGCATTTCAGTTTTGCATAGTTTGCTGACCACCAGTAAATAATATATAGCAGTACGGTACAGTAGGCCACTGCTCTACCTACCTCTGTGTCGTCAAGTATACTATCCATCCATTCCATTCATGTGGCAGACCCTGTCGCTGAAATGATGGGTTTGTTAAAGTGTGCATGTCCTGTTTATACAACATAAGGGTGGGTGGGAGGGCCCAAGGATAATTCCATCTTGCACCTCTTTTTTCTTTAATTTTTCTTTGCATCATGTGCTGTTTGGGGACTATTTTTTGAAGTGCCATCCTGTCTGACACTGCAGTGCCACTCCTAGATGGGCCAGGTGTTTGTGTCGGCCACTTGGGTCGCTTAGCTTAGTCACACAGCTACCTCATTGTGCCTCTTTTTTTCTTTGCATCATGTGCTGTTTGGGGACTATTTTTTGAAGTGCCATCCTGTCTGACACTGCAGTGCCACTCCTAGATGTCCCAGGTGTTTGTGTCGGCCACTTGGGTCGCTTAGCTTAGTCACACAGCTACCTCATTGCGCCTCTTTTTCTCTTTGCATCATGTGCTGTTTGGGGACTATTTTTTTAATCTGCCATCCTGTTTGACACTGCAGTGCCACTCCTAGATGTGCCAGGTGTTTGTGTCGGCCACTTGGGTCGCTTAGCTTAGTCACACAGCTACCTCATTGCGCCTCTTTTATTCTTTGAATCATGTGCTGTTTGGGGACTATTTTTTTAATCTGCCATCCTGTCTGACACTGCAGTGCCACTCCTAGATGGGCCAGGTGTTTGTGTCAGCCACTTGGGTCGCTTAGCTTAGTCACACAGCTACCTCATTGCGCCTCTTTTTTTCTTTGCATCATGTGCTGTTTGGGGACTATTTTTTTAATCTGCCATCCTGTCTGACACTGCAGTGCCAGTCCTAGATCGGCAAGGTGTTTGTGTCGGCCACTTGGGTCGCTTAGCTTAGTCACACAGCTACCTCATTGCGCCTCTTTTTTCTTTGCATCATGTGCTGTTTGGGGACTATTTTTTTTAATCTGCCATCCTGTCTGACACTGCAGTGCCACTCCTAGATGGGCCAGGTGTTTGTGTCGGCCACTTGGGTCGCTTAGCTTAGTCACACAGCTACCTCATTGCGCCTCTTTTTTCTTTGCATCATGTGCTGTTTGGGGACTATTTTTTTAATCTGCCATAAACTGACACTGCAGTGCCACTCCTAGATGGGCCAGGTGTTTGTGTCGGCCACTTGGGTCGCTTAGCTTAGTCACACAGCTACCTCATTGCGCCTCTTTTTTCTTTGCATCATGTGCTGTTTGGGGACTATTTTTTTAATCTGCCATCCTGTCTGACACTGCAGTGCCACTCCTAGATGGGCCAGGTGTTTGTGTCGGCCACTTGGGTCGCTTAGCTTAGTCACACAGCTACCTCATTGCGCCTCTTTTATTCTTTGAATCATGTGCTGTTTGGGGACTATTTTTTTAATCTGCCATCCTGTCTGACACTGCAGTGCCACTCCTAGATGGGCCAGGTGTTTGTGTCAGCCACTTGGGTCGCTTAGCTTAGTCACACAGCTACCTCATTGCGCCTCTTTTTTTCTTTACATCATGTGCTGTTTGGGGACTATTTTTTTAATCTGCCATCCTGTCTGACACTGCAGTGCTACTCCTAGATGGGCCAGGTGTTTGTGTCGGCCACTTGGGTCGCTTAGCTTAGTCACACAGCTACCTCATTGCGCCTCTTTTTTTCTTTGCATCATGTGCTGTTTGGGGACTATTTTTTTAATCTGCCATAAACTGACACTGCAGTGCCACTCCTAGATGGGCCAGGTGTTTGTGTCGGCCACTTGGGTCGCTTAGCTTAGTCACACAGCTACCTCATTGCGCCTTTTTTCTTTGCATCATGTGCTGTTTGGGGACTATTTTTTTAATCTGCCATCCTGTCTGTCACTGCAGTGCCACTCCTAGATGGGCCAGGTGTTTGTGTCGGCCACTTGGGTCGCTTAGCTTAGTCACACAGCTACCTCATTGCGCCTCTTTTATTCTTTGAATCATGTGCTGTTTGGGGACTATTTTTTTAATCTGCCATCCTGTCTGACACTGCAGTGCCACTCCTAGATGGGCCAGGTGTTTGTGTCAGCCACTTGGGTCGCTTAGCTTAGTCACACAGCTACCTCATTGCGCCTCTTTTTTTCTTTACATCATGTGCTGTTTGGGGACTATTTTTTTTATCTGCCATCCTGTCTGACACTGCAGTGCTACTCCTAGATGGGCCAGGTGTTTGTGTCGGCCACTTGGGTCGCTTAGCTTAGTCACACAGCTACCTCATTGCGCCTCTTTTTTTCTTCGCATCATGTGCTGTTTGGGGACTATTTTTTTAATCTGCCATCCTGTCTGACACTGCAGTGCCACTCCTAGATGGGCCAGGTGTTTGTGTCGGCCACTTGGGTCGCTTAGCTTAGTCACACAGCTACCTCATTGCACCTCTTTTTTCTTTACATCATGTGCTGTTTGGGGACTATTTTTTGAAATGCCATCCTGTCTGACACTGCAGTGCCACTCCTAAATGGTCCAGGTGTTTGTGTCGGCCACTTGGGTTGCTTAGCTTAGTCACACAGCTACCTCATTGCGCCTCTTTTTTCTTTGCATCATGTGCTGTTTGGGGACTATTTTTTTTAATCTGCCATCCTGTCTGACACTGCAGTGCCACTCCTAGATGGGCCAGATGTTTGTGTCGGCCACTTGGGTCGCTTAGCTTAGTCACACATCTACCTCATTGCGCCTCTTTTTTTCTTTGCATCATGTGTTGTTTGGGGACTATTTTTTTGAAATGCCATCCTGCCTGACACTGCAGTGCCACTCCTAGATGGGCCAGGTGTTTGTGTCGCCACTTGGGTCGCTTAGCTTAGTCACACAGCTAACTCATTGCGCCTCTTTTTTCTAATGCCATCCTGCCTGACACTGCAGTGCCACTCCTAGATGGGCCAGGTGTTTGTGTCGGCCACTTGGGTCGCTTAGCTTAGTCACACAGCTAACTCATTGCGCCTCTTTTTTCTTTGCATCATGTGCTGTTTGGGGACTATTTTTTTTAATCTGCCATCCTGTCTGACACTGCAGTGCCACTCCTAGATGGGCCAGGTGTTTGTGTCGGCCACTTGGGTCGCTTAGCTTAGTCACACAGCTACCTCATTGCGCCTCTTTTTTTCTTTGCATCATGTGCTGTTTGGGGACTATTTTTTTAATCTGCCATCCTGTCTGACACTGCAGTGCCACTCCTAGATGGGCCAGGTGTTTGTGTCGGCCACTTGGGTCGCTTAGCTTAGTCACACAGCTACCTCATTGCGCCTCTTTTTTCTTTGCATCATGTGCTGTTTGGGGACTATTTTTTTTTAATTTGCTATCCTGTCTGACACTGCAGTGCCACTCCTAGATGGGCCAGGTGTTTGTGTCGGCCACTTGGGTCGCTTAGCTTAGTCACACAGCTACCTCATTGCGCCTCTTTTTTCTTTGCATCATGTGCTGTTTGGGGACTATTTTTTTTAATCTGTCATCCTGTCTGACACTGCAGTGCCACTCCTAGATGGGCCAGGTGTTTGTGTCGGCCACTTGGGTCGCTTAGCTTAGTCACACAGCTACCTCATTGCGCCTCTTTTTTCTTTGCATCATGTGCTGTTTGGGGACTATTTTTTTTAATTTGCCATCCTGTCTGACACTGCAGTGCCACTCCTAGATGGGCCAGGTGTTTGTGTCGGCAACTTGGGTCGCTTAGCTTAGTCACACAGCTACCTCATTGCGCCTCTTTTTTTCTTTGCATCATGTGCTGTTTGGGGACTATTTTTTTGAAATGCCATCCTGCCTGACACTGCAGTGCCACTCCTAGATGGGCCAGGTGTTTGTGTCGGCCACTTGGGTCGCTTAGCTTAGTCACACAGCTAACTCATTGCGCCTCTTTTTTCTTTGCATCATGTGCTGTTTGGGGACTATTTTTTTTAATCTGCCATCCTGTCTGACACTGCAGTGCCACTCCTAGATGGGCCAGGTGTTTGTGTCGGCCACTTGGGTCGCTTAGCTTAGTCACACAGCTACCTCATTGCGCCTCTTTTTTTCTTTGCATCATGTGCTGTTTGGGGACTATTTTTTTAATCTGCCATCCTGTCTGACACTGCAGTGCCACTCCTAGATGGGACAGGTGTTTGTGTCGGCCACTTGGGTCGCTTAGATTAGTCACACAGCTACCTCATTGCGCCTCTTTTTTCTTTGCATCATGTGCTGTTTGGGGACTATTTTTTTTAATCTGCCATCCTGTCTGACACTGCAGTGCCACTCCTAGATGGGCCAGGTGTTTGTGTCGGCCACTTGGGTCGCTTAGCTTAGTCACACAGCTACCTCATTGCGCCTCTTTTTTCTTTGCATCATGTGCTGTTTGGGGACTATTTTTTTAATCTGCCACAAACTGACACTGCAGTGCCACTCCTAGATGGGCCAGGTGTTTGTGTCGGCCACTTGGGTCGCTTAGCTTAGTCACACAGCTACCTCATTGCGCCTCTTTTTTCTTTGCATCATGTGCTGTTTGGGGACTATTTTTTTTAATCTGCCATCCTGTCTGACACTGCAGTGCCACTCCTAGATGGGCCAGGTGTTTGTGTCGGCCACTTGGGTCGCTTAGCTTAGTCACACAGCTACCTCATTGCGCCTCTTTTTTTCTTTGCATCATGTGCTGTTTGGGGACTATGGCCCTCATTCCGAGTTGATCGGTCGCAAGGCGATTTTAGCAGAGTTACACACGCTAAGCCGCCGCCTACTGGGAGTGAATCTTAGCTTCATAAAATTGCGACCGATGTATTCGCAATAATGCGATTACTAACTACTTAGCAGTTTCTGAGTAGCTCCAGACTTACTCTGCCTGTGCGATCATTTCAGTGCTTGTCGTTCCTGGTTGACGTCACAAACACACCCAGCGTTCGCCCAGGCACTCCCACCGTTTCCCCGGCCACTCCTGCGTTTTTTCCGGAAACGGTAGCGTTTTCAGCCACACGCCCCTGAAACGCCGTGTTTCCGCCCAGTAACACCCATTTCCTGTCAATCACATTACGTTCGCCGGAGCGAAGAAAAAGCCGTGAGTAAAAATACTTTCTTCATAGTAAAGTTACTTGGCGCAGTCGCAGTGCGAACATTGCGCATGCGTACTAAGCGGATTTTCACTGCGATGCGAAGAAAAATACCGAGCGAACAACTCGGAATGAGGGCCCATTTTTTTAAATGCCATGCTGTCTGACACTGCAGTGCCACTCCTAGATGGGCCAGGTGTTTGTGTCGGCCACTTGGGTCGCTTAGCTTAGTCACACAGCTACCTCATTGCGCCTCTTTTTTTCTTTGCATCATGTGCTGTTTGGGGACTATTTTTTTAATCTGCCATCCTGTCTGACACTGCAGTGCCACTCCTAGATGGGCCAGGTGTTTGTGTCGGCCACTTGGGTCGCTTAGCTTAGTCACACATCTACCTCATTGTGCCTCTTTTTTCTTTGCATCATGTGCTGTTTGGGGACTATTTTTTTGAAATGCCATCCTGCCTGACACTGCAGTGCCACTCCTAGATGGGCCAGGTGTTTGTGTCGGCCACTTGGGTCGCTTAGCTTAGTCACACAGCTACCTCATTGCGCCTCTTTTATTCTTTGAATCATGTGCTGTTTGGGGACTATTTTTTTAATCTGCCACCCTGTCTGACACTGCAGTGCCACTCCTAGATGGGCCAGGTGTTTGTGTCAGCCACTTGGGTCGCTTAGCTTAGTCACACAGCTACCTCATTGCGCCTCTTTTTTTCTTTGCATCATGTGCTGTTTGGGGACTATTTTTTTAATCTGCCATCCTGTCTGACACTGCAGTGCCACTCCTAGATGGGCCAGGTGTTTGTGTCGGCCACTTGGGTCGCTTAGCTTAGTCACACAGCTACCTCATTGCGCCTCTTTTTTCTTTGCATCATGTGCTGTTTGGGGACTATTTTTTTTAATCTGCCATCCTGTCTGACACTGCAGTGCCACTCCTAGATGGGCCAGGTGTTTGTGTCGGCCACTTGGGTCGCTTAGCTTAGTCACACAGCTACCTCATTGCGCCTCTTTTTTTCTTTGCATCATGTGCTGTTTGGGGACTATTTTTTTAATCTGCCATAAACTGACACTGCAGTGCCACTCCTAGATGGGCCAGGTGTTTGTGTCGGCCACTTGGGTCGCTTAGCTTAGTCACACAGCTACCTCATTGCGCCTCTTTTTTCTTTGCATCATGTGCTGTTTGGGGACTATTGTTTTAATCTGCCATCCTGTCTGACACTGCAGTGCCACTCCTAGATGGGCCAGGGGTTTGTGTCGGCCACTTGGGTCGCTTAGCTTAGTCACACAGCTACCTCATTGCGCCTCTTTTATTCTTTGAATCATGTGCTGTTTGGGGACTATTTTTTTAATCTGCCATCCTGTCTGACACTGCAGTGCCACTCCTAGATGGGCCAGGTGTTTGTGTCAGCCACTTGGGTCGCTTAGCTTAGTCACACAGCTACCTCATTGTGCCTCTTTTTTTCTTTACATCATGTGCTGTTTGGGGACTATTTTTTTAATCTGCCATCCTGTCTGACACTGCAGTGCTACTCCTAGATGGGCCAGGTGTTTGTGTCGGCCACTTGGGTCGCTTAGCTTAGTCACACAGCTACCTCATTGCGCCTCTTTTTTTCTTTGCATCATGTGCTGTTTGGGGACTATTTTTTTAATCTGCCATAAACTGACACTGCAGTGCCACTCCTAGATGGGCCAGGTGTTTGTGTCGGCCACTTGGGTCGCTTAGCTTAGTCACACAGCTACCTCATTGCGCCTCTTTTTTCTTTGCATCATGTGCTGTTTGGGGACTATTTTATTAATCTGCCATCCTGTCTGTCACTGCAGTGCCACTCCTAGATGGGCCAGGTGTTTGTGTCGGCCACTTGGGTCGCTTAGCTTAGTCACACAGCTACCTCATTGCGCCTCTTTTATTCTTTGAATCATGTGCTGTTTGGGGACTATTTTTTTAATCTGCCATCCTGTCTGACACTGCAGTGCCACTCCTAGATGGGCCAGGTGTTTGTGTCAGCCACTTGGGTCGCTTAGCTTAGTCACACAGCTACCTCATTGCGCCTCTTTTTTTCTTTACATCATGTGCTGTTTGGGGACTATTTTTTTAATCTGCCATCCTGTCTGACACTGCAGTGCTACTCCTAGATGGGCCTGGTGTTTGTGTCGGCCACTTGGGTCGCTTAGCTTAGTCACACAGCTACCTCATTGCGCCTCTTTTTTTCTTTGCATCATGTGCTGTTTGGGGACTATTTTTTTAATCTGCCATCCTGTCTGACACTGCAGTGCCACTCCTAGATGGGCCAGGTGTTTGTGTCGGCCACTTGGGTCGCTTAGCTTAGTCACACAGCTACCTCATTGCGCCTCTTTTTTCTTTGCATCATGTGCTGTTTGGGGACTATTTTTTGAAATGCCATCCTGTCTGACACTGCAGTGAAACTCCTAGATGGGCCAGGTGTTTGTGTCGGCCACTAGGGTCGCTTAGCTTAGTCACACAGCTACCTCATTGCGCCTCTTTTTTTCTTTGCATCATGTGCTGCTTGGGGACTATTTTTTGAAATGCCATCCTGTCTGACACTGCAGTGCCACTCCTAAATGGGCCAGGTGTTTGTGTCGGCCACTTGGGTTGCTTAGCTTAGTCACACAGCTACCTCATTGCGCCTCTTTTTTCTTTGCATCATGTGCTGTTTGGGGACTATTTTTTTTAATCTGCCATCCTGTCTGACACTGCAGTGCCACTCCTAGATGGGCCAGATGTTTGTGTCGGCCACTTGGGTCGCTTAGCTTAGTCACACATCTACCTCATTGCGCCTCTTTTTTTCTTTGCATCATGTGCTGTTTGGGGACTATTTTTTTGAAATGCCATCCTGCCTGACACTGCAGTGCCACTCCTAGATGGGCCAGGTGTTTGTGTCGCCACTTGGGTCGCTTAGCTTAGTCACACAGCTAACTCATTGCGCCTCTTTTTTCTAATGCCATCCTGCCTGACACTGCAGTGCCACTCCTAGATGGGCCAGGTGTTTGTGTCGGCCACTTGGGTCGCTTAGCTTAGTCACACAGCTAACTCATTGTGCCTCTTTTTTCTTTGCATCATGTGCTGTTTGGGGACTATTTTTTTTAATCTGCCATCCTGTCTGACACTGCAGTGCCACTCCTAGATGGGCCAGGTGTTTGTGTCGGCCACTTGGGTCGCTTAGCTTAGTCACACAGCTACCTCATTGCGCCTCTTTTTTTCTTTGCATCATGTGCTGTTTGGGGACTATTTTTTTAATCTGCCATCCTGTCTGACACTGCAGTGCCACTCCTAGATGGGCCAGGTGTTTGTGTCGGCCACTTGGGTCGCTTAGCTTAGTCACACAGCTACCTCATTGCGCCTCTTTTTTTCTTTGCATCATGTGCTGTTTGGGGACTATTTTTTTAATCTGCCATCCTGTCTGACACTGCAGTGCCACTCCTAGATGGGCCAGGTGTTTGTGTCGGCCACTTGGGTCGCTTAGCTTAGTCACACAGCTACCTCATTGCGCCTCTTTTTTCTTTGCATCATGTGCTGTTTGGGGACTATTTTTTTTAATCTGCCATCCTGTCTGAAACTGCAGTGCCACTCCTAGATGGGCCAGGTGTTTGTGTCGGCCACTTGGGTCGCTTAGCTTAGTCACACAGCTACCTCATTGCGCCTCTTTTTTTCTTTGCATCATGTGCTGTTTGGGGACTATTTTTTTAATCTGCCATCCTGTCTGACACTGCAGTGCCACTCCTAGATGGGCCAGGTGTTTGTGTCGGCCACTTGGGTCGCTTAGCTTAGTCACACAGCTACCTCATTGCGCCTCTTTTTTCTTTGCATCATGTGCTGTTTGGGGACTATTTTTTTAAATTTGCTATCCTGTCTGACACTGCAGTGCCACTCCTAGATGGGCCAGGTGTTTGTGTCGGCCACTTGGGTCGCTTAGCTTAGTCACACAGCTACCTCATTGCGCCTCTTTTTTCTTTGCATCATGTGCTGTTTGGGGACTATTTTTTTTAATCTGTCATCCTGTCTGACACTGCAGTGCCACTCCTAGATGGGCCAGGTGTTTGTGTCGGCCACTTGGGTCGCTTAGCTTAGTCACACAGCTACCTCATTGCGCCTCTTTTTTCTTTGCATCATGTGCTGTTTGGGGACTATTTTTTTTAATCTGCCATCCTGTCTGACACTGCAGTGCCACTCCTAGATGGGCCAGGTGTTTGTGTCGGCCACCTGGGTCGCTTAGCTTAGTCACACATCTACCTCATTGCGCCTCTTTTTTTCTTTGCATCATGTGCTGTTTGGGGACTATTTTTTTGAAATGCCATCCTGCCTGACACTGCAGTGCCACTCCTAGATGGGCCAGGTGTTTGTGTCGGCCACTTAGGTCGCTTAGCTTAGTCACACAGCTAACTCATTGCGCCTCTTTTTTCTTTGCATCATGTGCTGTTTGGGGACTATTTTTTTTAATCTGCCATCCTGTCTGACACTGCAGTGCCACTCCTAGATGGGCCAGGTGTTTGTGTCGGCCACTTGGGTCGCTTAGCTTAGTCACACAGCTACCTCATTGCGCCTCTTTTTTTCTTTGCATCATGTGCTGTTTGGGGACTATTTTTTTTAATCTGTCATCCTGTCTGACACTGCAGTGCCACTCCTAGATGGGCCAGGTGTTTGTGTCGGCCACTTGGGTCGCTTAGCTTAGTCACACAGCTACCTCATTGCGCCTCTTTTTTCTTTGCATCATGTGCTGTTTGGGGACTATTTTTTTTAATCTGTCATCCTGTCTGACACTGCAGTGCCACTCCTAGATGGGCCAGGTGTTTGTGTCGGCCACTTGGGTCGCTTAGCTTAGTCACACAGCTACCTCATTGCGCCTCTTTTTTCTTTGCATCATGTGCTGTTTGGGGACTATTTTTTTTAATCTGCCATCCTGTCTGACACTGCAGTGCCACTCCTAGATGGGCCAGGTGTTTGTGTCGGCCACTTGGGTCGCTTAGCTTAGTCACACATCTACCTCATTGCGCCTCTTTTTTTCTTTGCATCATGTGCTGTTTGGGGACTATTTTTTTGAAATGCCATCCTGCCTGACACTGCAGTGCCACTCCTAGATGGGCCCGGTGTTTGTGTCGGCCACTTGGGTCGCTTAGCTTAGTCACACAGCTAACTCATTGCGCCTCTTTTTTCTTTGCATCATGTGCTGTTTGGGGACTATTTTTTTTAATCTGCCATCCTGTCTGACACTGCAGTGCCACTCCTAGATGGGCCAGGTGTTTGTGTCGGCCACTTGGGTCGCTTAGCTTAGTCACACAGCTACCTCATTGCGCCTCTTTTTTTCTTTGCATCATGTGCTGTTTGGGGACTATTTTTTTAATCTGCCATCCTGTCTGACACTGCAGTGCCACTCCTAGATGGGACAGGTGTTTGTGTCGGCCACTTGGGTCGCTTAGCTTAGTCACACAGCTACCTCATTGCGCCTCTTTTTTCTTTGCATCATGTGCTGTTTGGGGACTATTTTTTTTAATCTGCCATCCTGTCTGACACTGCAGTGCCACTCCTAGATGGGCCAGGTGTTTGTGTCGGCCACTTGGGTCGCTTAGCTTAGTCACACAGCTACCTCATTGCGCCTCTTTTTTCTTTGCATCATGTGCTGTTTGGGGACTATTTTTTTAATCTGCCACAAACTGACACTGCAGTGCCACTCCTAGATGGGCCAGGTGTTTGTGTCGGCCACTTGGGTCGCTTAGCTTAGTCACACAGCTACCTCATTGCGCCTCTTTTTTCTTTGCATCATGTGCTGTTTGGGGACTATTTTTTTTAATCTGCCATCCTGTCTGACACTGCAGTGCCACTCCTAGATGGGCCAGGTGTTTGTGTCGGCCACTTGGGTCGCTTAGCTTAGTCACACAGCTACCTCATTGCGCCTCTTTTTTTCTTTGCATCATGTGCTGTTTGGGGACTATTTTTTTAAATGCCATGCTGTCTGACACTGCAGTGCCACTCCTAGATGGGCCAGGTGTTTGTGTCGGCCACTTGGGTCGCTTAGCTTAGTCACACAGCTACCTCATTGCGCCTCTTTTTTCTTTGCATCATGTGCTGTTTGGGGACTATTTTTTTTAATCTGTCATCCTGTCTGACACTGCAGTGCCACTCCTAGATGGGCCAGGTGTTTGTGTCGGCCACTTGGGTCGCTTAGCTTAGTCACACAGCTACCTCATTGCGCCTCTTTTTTCTTTGCATCATGTGCTGTTTGGGGACTATTTTTTTTAATCTGCCATCCTGTCTGACACTGCAGTGCCACTCCTAGATGGGCCAGGTGTTTGTGTCGGCCACTTGGGTCGCTTAGCTTAGTCACACATCTACCTCATTGCGCCTCTTTTTTTCTTTGCATCATGTGCTGTTTGGGGACTATTTTTTTGAAATGCCATCCTGCCTGACACTGCAGTGCCACTCCTAGATGGGCCCGGTGTTTGTGTCGGCCACTTGGGTCGCTTAGCTTAGTCACACAGCTAACTCATTGCGCCTCTTTTTTCTTTGCATCATGTGCTGTTTGGGGACTATTTTTTTTAATCTGCCATCCTGTCTGACACTGCAGTGCCACTCCTAGATGGGCCAGGTGTTTGTGTCTGCCACTTGGGTCGCTTAGCTTAGTCACACAGCTACCTCATTGCGCCTCTTTTTTTCTTTGCATCATGTGCTGTTTGGGGACTATTTTTTTAATCTGCCATCCTGTCTGACACTGCAGTGCCACTCCTAGATGGGACAGGTGTTTGTGTCGGCCACTTGGGTCGCTTAGCTTAGTCACACAGCTACCTCATTGCGCCTCTTTTTTCTTTGCATCATGTGCTGTTTGGGGACTATTTTTTTTAATCTGCCATCCTGTCTGACACTGCAGTGCCACTCCTAGATGGGCCAGGTGTTTGTGTCGGCCACTTGGGTCGCTTAGCTTAGTCACACAGCTACCTCATTGCGCCTCTTTTTTCTTTGCATCATGTGCTGTTTGGGGACTATTTTTTTAATCTGCCACAAACTGACACTGCAGTGCCACTCCTAGATGGGCCAGGTGTTTGTGTCGGCCACTTGGGTCGCTTAGCTTAGTCACACAGCTACCTCATTGCGCCTCTTTTTTCTTTGCATCATGTGCTGTTTGGGGACTATTTTTTTTAATCTGCCATCCTGTCTGACACTGCAGTGCCACTCCTAGATGGGCCAGGTGTTTGTGTCGGCCACTTGGGTCGCTTAGCTTAGTCACACAGCTACCTCATTGCGCCTCTTTTTTTCTTTGCATCATGTGCTGTTTGGGGACTATTTTTTTAAATGCCATGCTGTCTGACACTGCAGTGCCACTCCTAGATGGGCCAGGTGTTTGTGTCGGCCACTTGGGTCGCTTAGCTTAGTCACACAGCTACCTCATTGCGCCTCTTTTTTTCTTTGCATCATGTGCTGTTTGGGGACTATTTTTTTAATCTGCCATCCTGTCTGACACTGCAGTGCCACTCCTAGATGGGCCAGGTGTTTGTGTTGGCCACTTGGGTCGCTTAGCTTAGTCACACAGCTACCTCATTGCGCCTTTTTTTTCTTTGCATCATGTGCTGTTTGGGGACTATTTTTTTTAATCTGCCATCCTGTCTGACACTGCAGTGCCAGTCCTAGATGGGCCAGGTGTTTGTGTCGGCCACTTGGGTCGCTTAGCTTAGTCACACATCTACCTCATTGCGCCTCTTTTTTCTTTGCATCATGTGCTGTTTGGGGACTATTTTTTTGAAATGCCATCCTGCCTGACACTGCAGTGCCACTCCTAGATGGGCCAGGTGTTTGTGTCGGCCACTTGGGTCGCTTAGCTTAGTCACACAGCTACCTCATTGCGCCTCTTTTATTCTTTGAATCATGTGCTGTTTGGGGACTATTTTTTTAATCTGCCATCCTGTCTGACACTGCAGTGCCACTCCTAGATGGGCCAGGTGTTTGTGTCAGCCACTTGGGTCGCTTAGCTTAGTCACACAGCTACCTCATTGCGCCTCTTTTTTTCTTTGCATCATGTGCTGTTTGGGGACTATTTTTTTAATCTGCCATCCTGTCTGACACTGCAGTGCCACTCCTAGATGGGCCAGGTGTTTGTGTCGGCCACTTGGGTCGCTTAGCTTAGTCACACAGCTACCTCATTGCGCCTCTTTTTTCTTTGCATCATGTGCTGTTTGGGGACTATTTTTTTTAATCTGCCATCCTGTCTGACACTGCAGTGCCACTCCTAGATGGGCCAGGTGTTTGTGTCGGCCACTTGGGTCGCTTAACTTAGTCACACAGCTACCTCATTGCGCCTCTTTTTTTCTTTGCATCATGTGCTGTTTGGGGACTATTTTTTTAATCTGCCATAAACTGACACTGCAGTGCCACTCCTAGATGGGCCAGGTGTTTGTGTCGGCCACTTGGGTCGCTTAGCTTAGTCACACAGCTACCTCATTGCGCCTCTTTTTTCTTTGCATCATGTGCTGTTTGGGGACTATTTTTTTAATCTGCCATCCTGTCTGACACTGCAGTGCCACTCCTAGATGGGCCAGGTGTTTGTGTCGGCCACTTGGGTCGCTTAGCTTAGTCACACAGCTACCTCATTGCGCCTCTTTTATTCTTTGAATCATGTGCTGTTTGGGGACTATTTTTTTAATCTGCAATCCTGTCTGACACTGCAGTGCCACTCCTAGATGGGCCAGGTGTTTGTGTCAGCCACTTGGGTCGCTAAGCTTAGTCACACAGCTACCTCATTGTGCCTCTTTTTTTCTTTACATCATGTGCTGTTTGGGGACCATTTTTTTAATCTGCCATCCTGTCTGACACTGCAGTGCTACTCCTAGATGGGCCAGGTGTTTGTGTCGGCCACTTGGGTCGCTTAGCTTAGTCACACAGCTACCTCATTGCGCCTCTTTTTTTCTTTGCATCATGTGCTGTTTGGGGACTATTTTTTTAATCTGCCATAAACTGACACTGCAGTGCCACTCCTAGATGGGCCAGGTGTTTGTGTCGGCCACTTGGGTCGCTTAGCTTAGTCACACAGCTACCTCATTGCGCCTCTTTTTTCTTTGCATCATGTGCTGTTTGGGGACTATTTTTTTAATCTGCCATCCTGTCTGTCACTGCAGTGCCACTCCTAGATGGGCCAGGTGTTTGTGTCGGCCACTTGGGTCGCTTAGCTTAGTCACACAGCTACCTCATTGCGCCTCTTTTTTTCTTTGCATCATGTGCTGTTTGGGGACTATTTTTTTAATCTGCCATAAACTGACACTGCAGTGCCACTCCTAGATGGGCCAGGTGTTTGTGTCGGCCACTTGGGTCGCTTAGCTTAGTCACACAGCTACCTCATTGCGCCTCTTTTTTCTTTGCATCATGTGCTGTTTGGGGACTATTTTTTTAATCTGCCATCCTGTCTGTCACTGCAGTGCCACTCCTAGATGGGCCAGGTGTTTGTGTCGGCCACTTGGGTCGCTTAGCTTAGTCACACAGCTACCTCATTGCGCCTCTTTTATTCTTTGAATCATGTGCTGTTTGGAGACTATTTTTTTAATCTGCCATCCTGTCTGACACTGCAGTGCCACTCCTAGATGGGCCAGGTGTTTGTGTCAGCCACTTGGGTCGCTTAGCTTAGTCACACAGCTACCTCATTGCGCCTCTTTTTTTCTTTGCATCATGTGCTGTTTGGGGACTATTTTTTTAATCTGCCATCCTGTCTGACACTGCAGTGCTACTCCTAGATGGGCCTGGTGTTTGTGTCGGCCACTTGGGTCGCTTAGCTTAGTCACACAGCTACCTCATTGCGCCTCTTTTTTTCTTTGCATCATGTGCTGTTTGGGGACTATTTTTTTAATCTGCCATCCTGTCTGACACTGCAGTGCAACTCCTAGATGGGCCAGGTGTTTGTGTCGGCCACTTGGGTCGCTTAGCTTAGTCACACAGCTACCTCATTGCGCCTCTTTTTTCTTTGCATCATGTGCTGTTTGGGGACTATTTTTTGAAATGCCATCCTGTCTTACACTGCAGTGAAACTCCTAGATGGGCCAGGTGTTTGTGTCGGCCACTAGGGTCGCTTAGCTTAGTCACACAGCTACCTCATTGCGCCTCTTTTTTTCTTTGCATCATGTGCTGCTTGGGGACTATTTTTTTAATCTGCCATCCTGTCTGACACTGCAGTGCCACTCCTAAATGGGCCAGGTGTTTGTGTCGGCCACTTAGGTTGCTTAGCTTAGTCACACAGCTACCTCATTGCGCCTCTTTTTTCTTTGCATCATGTGCTGTTTGGGGACTTTTTTTTTTAATCTGCCATCCTGTCTGACACTGCAGTGCCACTCCTAGATGGGCCAGATGTTTGTGTCGGCCACTTGGGTCGCTTAGCTTAGTCACACATCTACCTCATTGCGCCTCTTTTTTTCTTTGCATCATGTGCTGTTTGGGGACTATTTTTTTGAAATGCCATCCTGCCTGACACTGCAGTGCCACTCCTAGATGGGCCAGGTGTTTGTGTCGCCACTTGGGTCGCTTAGCTTAGTCACACAGCTAACTCATTGCGCCTCTTTTTTCTAATGCCATCCTGCCTGACACTGCAGTGCCACTCCTAGATGGGCCAGGTGTTTGTGTCGGCCACTTGGGTCGCTTAGCTTAGTCACACAGCTAACTCATTGTGCCTCTTTTTTCTTTGCATCATGTGCTGTTTGGGGACTATTTTTTTTAATCTGCCATCCTGTCTGACACTGCAGTGCTACTCCTAGATGGGCCAGGTGTTTGTGTCGGCCACTTGGGTCGCTTAGCTTAGTCACACAGCTACCTCATTGCGCCTCTTTTTTTCTTTGCATCATGTGCTGTTTGGGGACTATTTTTTTAATCTGCCATAAACTGACACTGCAGTGCCACTCCTAGATGGGCCAGGTGTTTGTGTCGGCCACTTGGGTCGCTTAGCTTAGTCACACAGCTACCTCATTGCGCCTCTTTTTTCTTTGCATCATGTGCTGTTTGGGGACTATTTTTTTAATCTGCCATCCTGTCTGTCACTGCAGTGCCACTCCTAGATGGGCCAGGTGTTTGTGTCGGCCACTTGGGACGCTTAGCTTAGTCACACAGCTACCTCATTGCGCCTCTTTTATTCTTTGAATCATGTGCTGTTTGGGGACTATTTTTTTAATCTGCCATCCTGTCTGACACTGCAGTGCCACTCCTAGATGGGCCAGGTGTTTGTGTCAGCCACTTGGGTCGCTTAGCTTAGTCACACAGCTACCTCATTGCGCCTCTTTTTTTCTTTGCATCATGTGCTGTTTGGGGACTATTTTTTTAATCTGCCATCCTGTCTGACACTGCATAGCTACTCCTAGATGGGCCTGGTGTTTGTGTCAGCCACTTGGGTCGCTTAGCTTAGTCACACAGCTACCTCATTGCGCCTCTTTTTTTCTTTGCATCATGTGCTGTTTGGGGACTATTTTTTTAATCTGCCATCCTGTCTGACACTGCAGTGCCACTCCTAGATGGGCCAGGTGTTTGTGTCGGCCACTTGGGTCGCTTAGCTTAGTCACACAGCTACCTCATTGCGCCTCTTTTTTCTTTGCATCATGTGCTGTTTGGGGACTATTTTTTGAAATGCCATCCTGTCTGACACTGCAGTGAAACTCCTAGATGGGCCTGGTGTTTGTGTCGGCCACTAGGGTCGCTTAGCTTAGTCACACAGCTACCTCATTGCGCCTCTTTTTTTCTTTGCATCATGTGCTGCTTGGGGACTATTTTTTTAATCTGCCATCCTGTCTGACACTGCAGTGCCACTCCTAAATGGGCCAGGTGTTTGTGTCGGCCACTTGGGTTGCTTAGCTTAGTCACACAGCTACCTCATTGCGCCTCTTTTTTCTTTGCATCATGTGCTGTTTGGGGACTATTTTTTTTAATCTGCCATCCTGTCTGACACTGCAGTGCCACTCCTAGATGGGCCAGATGTTTGTGTCGGCCACTTGGGTCGCTTAGCTTAGTCACACATCTACCTCATTGCGCCTCCTTTTTTCTTTGCATCATGTGCTGTTTGGGGACTATTTTTTTGAAATGCCATCCTGCCTGACACTGCAGTGCCACTCCTAGATGGGCCAGGTGTTTGTGTCGCCACTTGGGTCGCTTAGCTTAGTCACACAGCTAACTCATTGCGCCTCTTTTTTCTAATGCCTTCCTGCCTGACACTGCAGTGCCACTCCTAGATGGGCCAGGTGTTTGTGTCGGCCACTTGGGTCGCTTAGCTTAGTCACACAGCTAACTCATTGTGCCTCTTTTTTCTTTGCATCATGTGCTGTTTGGGGACTATTTTTTTTAATCTGCCATCCTGTCTGACACTGCAGTGCCACTCCTAGATGGGCCAGGTGTTTGTGTCGGCCACTTGGGTCGCTTAGCTTAGTCACACAGCTACCTCATTGCGCCTCTTTTTTTCTTTGCATCATGTGCTGTTTGGGGACTATTTTTTTAATCTGCCATCCTGTCTGACACTGCAGTGCCACTCCTAGATGGGCCAGGTGTTTGTGTCGGCCACTTGGGTCGCTTAGCTTAGTCACACAGCTACCTCATTGCGCCTCTTTTTTCTTTGCATCATGTGCTGTTTGGGGACTATTTTTTTTAATCTGCTATCCTGTCTGACACTGCAGTGCCACTCCTAGATGGGCCAGGTGTTTGTGTCGGCCACTTGGGTCGCTTAGCTTAGTCACACAGCTACCTCATTGTGCCTCTTTTTTCTTTGCATCATGTGCTGTTTGGGGACTATTTTTTTTAATCTGTCATCCTGTCTGACACTGCAGTGCCACTCCTAGATGGGCCAGGTGTTTGTGTCGGCCACTTGGGTCGCTTAGCTTAGTCACACAGCTACCTCATTGCGCCTCTTTTTTCTTTGCATCATGTGCTGTTTGGGGACTATTTTTTTTAATCTGCCATCCTGTCTGACACTGCAGTGCCACTCCTAGATGGGCCAGGTGTTTGTGTTGGCCACTTGGGTCGCTTAGCTTAGTCACACATCTACCTCATTGCGCCTCTTTTTTTCTTTGCATCATGTGCTGTTTGGGGACTATTTTTTTGAAATGCCATCCTGCCTGACACTGCAGTGCCACTCCTAGATGGGCCAGGTGTTTGTGTCGGCCACTTGGGTCACTTAGCTTAGTCACACAGCTAACTCATTGCGCCTCTTTTTTCTTTGCATCATGTGCTGTTTGGGGACTATTTTTTTTAATCTGCCATCCTGTCTGACACTGCAGTGCCACTCCTAGATGGGCCAGGTGTTTGTGTCGGCCACTTGGGTCGCTTAGCTTAGTCACACAGCTAACTCATTGCGCCTCTTTTTTTCTTTGCATCATGTGCTGTTTGGGGACTATTTTTTTAATCTGCCATCCTGTCTGACACTGCAGTGCCACTCCTAGATGGGCCAGGTGTTTGTGTCGGCCACTTGGGTCGCTTAGCTTAGTCACACAGCTACCTCATTGCGCCTCTTTTTTCTTTGCATCATGTGCTGTTTGGGGACTATTTTTTTTAATCTGCCATCCTGTCTGATACTGCAGTGCCACTCCTAGATGGGCCAGGTGTTTGTGTCGGCCACTTGGGTTGCTTAGCTTAGTCACACAGCTACCTCATTGCGCCTCTTTTTTCTTTGCATCATGTGCTGTTTGGGGACTATTTTTTTTAATCTGCCATCCTGTCTGACACTGCAGTGCCACTCCTAGATGGGCCAGATGTTTGTGTCGGCCACTTGGGTCGCTTAGCTTAGTCACACATCTACCTCATTGCGCCTCTTTTTTTCTTTGCATCATGTGCTGTTTGGGGACTATTTTTTTGAAATGCCATCCTGCCTGACACTGCAGTGCCACTCCTAGATGGGCCAGGTGTTTGTGTCGCCACTTGGGTCGCTTAGCTTAGTCACACAGCTAACTCATTGCGCCTCTTTTTTCTAATGCCATCCTGCCTGACACTGCAGTGCCACTCCTAGATGGGCCAGGTGTTTGTGTCGGCCACTTGGGTCGCTTAGCTTAGTCACACAGCTAACTCATTGTGCCTCTTTTTTCTTTGCATCATGTGCTGTTTGGGGACTATTTTTTTTAATCTGCCATCCTGTCTGACACTGCAGTGCCACTCCTAGATGGGCCAGGTGTTTGTGACGGCCACTTGGGTCGCTTAGCTTAGTCACACAGCTACCTCATTGCGCCTCTTTTTTTCTTTGCATCATGTGCTGTTTGGGGACTATTTTTTTAATCTGCCATCCTGTCTGACACTGCAGTGCCACTCCTAGATGGGCCAGGTGTTTGTGTCGGCCACTTGGGTCGCTTAGCTTAGTCACACAGCTACCTCATTGCGCCTCTTTTTTCTTTGCATCATGTGCTGTTTGGGGACTATTTTTTTTAATCTGCTATCCTGTCTGACACTGCAGTGCCACTCCTAGATGGGCCAGGTGTTTGTGTCGGCCACTTGGGTCGCTTAGCTTAGTCACACAGCTACCTCATTGTGCCTCTTTTTTCTTTGCATCATGTGCTGTTTGGGGACTATTTTTTTTAATCTGTCATCCTGTCTGACACTGCAGTGCCACTCCTAGATGGGCCAGGTGTTTGTGTCGGCCACTTTGGTCGCTTAGCTTAGTCACACAGCTACCTCATTGCGCCTCTTTTTTCTTTGCATCATGTGCTGTTTGGGGACTATTTTTTTTAATCTGCCATCCTGTCTGACACTGCAGTGCCACTCCTAGATGGGCCAGGTGTTTGTGTTGGCCACTTGGGTCGCTTAGCTTAGTCACACATCTACCTCATTGCGCCTCTTTTTTTCTTTGCATCATGTGCTGTTTGGGGACTATTTTTTTGAAATGCCATCCTGCCTGACACTGCAGTGCCACTCCTAGATGGGCCAGGTGTTTGTGTCGGCCACTTGGGTCACTTAGCTTAGTCACACAGCTAACTCATTGCGCCTCTTTTTTCTTTGCATCATGTGCTGTTTGGGGACTATTTTTTTTAATCTGCCATCCTGTCTGACACTGCAGTGCCACTCCTAGATGGGCCAGGTGTTTGTGTCGGCCACTTGGGTCGCTTAGCTTAGTCACACAGCTACCTCATTGCGCCTCTTTTTTTCTTTGCATCATGTGCTGTTTGGGGACTATTTTTTTAATCTGCCATCCTGTCTGACACTGCAGTGCCACTCCTAGATGGGCC